>NC_140602.1:5055451-5427951 GCF_057381915.1 Diplotaxodon limnothrissa
TCTGTGCAGTCATCCACTCCCGCCTCATTGTTCATACGTGACATCTGTCTGCTGCCAGTTGGCCGCTGTGCTGTGTGTAGCTGCCGATGTTCTACCTCTACGGTTCATGATACAGTCCAAAGGTTGGCTGGAAAGATCTGCCTCTTTCTTCCTGCAACCCCTCCTCTTCCTCCTCCTCCTTCCCCTCCTGGGTACCCGGGGTCAGCACCGTGAACAGCTCCTTTCCGTCACCCGTAAACCACCGCCTGCGGTCGGGCTGTCAAACGCAAGTAGGACAGCGAGAAGTCGGGCGCACTCTGAACACATGAGACTGTGCTATTTACGAGATTTTGTCTCTTTTCTTTTTTTAACATCCAAGCGACGGATGTGACAGAAGATTGTTTCTGAAGTCAGAGATACGAGGCTGGAACAATGATCTCACGATATAAACCGGTAAGTGCTACTACAGTATATCTGTAACCTGCTCAGTCGCTTGATCGATATTCAATTTAAAGCATCGAATATTCTGCATGTAGGCCTACGATTAAGGTCGAAAATACACAAAAGACACACGTAATTTGATTTAATTGCACGCAGCATTTTACAGATATGAGCTCTCTCCAGATTAAGGCCTATCCAGTGATGATACAAGTCATTTCAGTTCATATTTAGTCAGTGAATCCCCGTGTGCGCTGTAATTGGTTCATCCATCACCGAGGCTTATTTCTGGAGGCGAGTTCTGAGAGTTTAAACTATTGAGTGTGCTGATTTCTCAACAGGGCCATTGCACCGAGTGTGGTAACAAATTGTCACAGGCAGATGGGGAGCATTTCACAAAAACAAGTACCTCCCCTTCCTCTTTCTCTCATAGGTGAGAAAAATGCCTAGAAAGTAGATGTACACGGATGCTACAATGCAATGCATGAGTCACTGGTCACCCCTTACCCTTACTTTACACCCACAGACATAATCATCACACTACTTCAGCCAACACATAGTCAAACCTTGTTTTCAGTTAAGCCACTGTCGTTTGGTTGGCATCAATCTGTATTTGGGGTTTTATGACGTAACAGTGGCTCAGTGTCTATTTTGAGGCCGGTCTGATATTTTAGGATTTCTTTTAGGATCTATTGTTCTCCCTTTGTGTTGTGAGTTTGCTAAGATGATGTTGACTTTTCCTCTCTTGGCGTCTCTCTGAGAGGCTGCTGCTCTGTCTAGTCATTTTCTCTGTCCTCACCCACTCCAATGCTTCAACCCTCCCCAGGCTATACAGTGATGACCATCTCTGATGTAGGGCATCACAGAACGAAAGTATAATAATAGCCTAGGGGCAGTGTAATATAAAGAAGGAATCTTTAATTGAAGCCTGATGCTGGTAGTAGAAACAAAACAACACAAGACAAGTAACCCCCAACAGACTTAACAATATGTATTCTGTTCTGTTTAACTGGACTTGGTCCTATAACCCTATTTTTCCTTTATTTTTAAACAAAATGATAGAGCTAATATCTACTAAGATATTTGACGTGTGCAGGAAGTGATTAGGTAGGGCTGCAGCTGACCCAAACATCATATATTGGGTGATGAAATCAAAAACCAACTGGAATATCATTTTACAGCTATGCCTGGTGTCCCTTTCCTACTTCCCATATATCTCAGTGCTTAAAGTGTAACTAGAAGCACTACAGCATATGGGGCCAACCTGAACCTTACTGTTTCTTGCATTTTGGACACATTTATGGCTTTACAATCATAATCCACTTATTTATTTTCTACATATTAAGTGTATATAAGTATCAGTCAAATTAGAATAATTCTGTTCTGCTGGGATTGAATAAATGCAAGCTTGCAAAAGCATTGCATCCTGTTTTATGGTATCACTGCTTGCAGAAAGCTGTGCACTGTAATGAACATTTGCAAAAGTAAATACTACCTTGCTTTTAAATAGATAGCTGGAATTTAATGTCTATATCTCGAGATGCCTTAAGTACAGGACAACATGTTCGGCGAAGCTTGCAAGTCAGTTCAAAGAGGAAACTCGAGCTGTACTGTGTCACGCACATTTACATGCCCCGCTCTCCTCACGTCACATACCAAACACACCCTCCAATTTGGCGGCCTCTTTAAAGCTTTCCCATCTCTCGCTCTGATATGTCTTTTTTAACCTCTCCTCATTACAAACATGAGTTCTCAGCCTGAACCTACAGTAAGTTGTATTTTTTCTCATATTAAATGTACATTGCTGTTGTTATACCACAGTCTGAGTCCGTGTACGTGAATCGGCTGACAAGTGTCTGTGTAAACAACAAAACACTTGTGTAAACTGCTCATTACGGTTAAGCTTAGCTCCTTGCTGCAACGATGTAAAAGGTCATCAGCCATGGATTACATTGAATGTAAATCATTTTAAATGCTAAGAAAAGGCCATCGGTCTATCCTGGTCGACAGATGGATTATTGAAATCTGCTCCCATGTGGGTCTTTGCTGATCCTGCTCTACAAGCAGGCTGCTACTGGCTGCAGTGGGATTTCTCTCTGCAGGACCATACACATAATGCATCCATGCCAGGAATTCATAAATATTTGATGCTATCGTTCCTCATGTGTTGAGCCTGGTTATTCCGTTATTGTGTTTGTTTTTTAATTTTTTATCATTTTGATAAAAATTGTGTTTTAGAATTATGTAAGCCCTGAGAACATGTTTTTGAGATTTAGATTTTATGCGCTTGCTCATGCTTCACACGTACTTCTGTATGACGTTTGCACTGTTCATCCACTAGCTGTATCCCAGTGTCTCGCTCTTCATCATTCACTGTTCCCTTCCACCCTCCCCCTCCTACCTTTAGTTTCTCTCCAGCTCGTCTGCACACTCTGCCCCTTCTGCGCTCCTCTCCCAAGGTCGACTTTGAGCTCTCGATTGCAAAGAGACAGGAATAGCAGGTGGACTGCAGAATGCTGTCGCTGCTCGATCAGTGTGTGTGTGTGTGCGTTTATGAGGAATGCGAACATGTCTGAATGTATTCCAGTGGAGCTGTGCAGCTCTGTGCACAAGTGAAGCTTCAGCCTTAGAGGATGTCTGCAGACTGCGGATGGACGAGCTGCAGATGCTTTTCACCGGCATGGCCAGAAAAGCTGCTTAAACTATCACAGAGGAGAGGGAGCTGCCGCCGCTGTTGCTACTGCCACTGCTGCGCTGGACTGTGACTGTCCCTGACCTCTTCCTCCCTCCTCCTCTGTCTCCTCTCTTTCACTCGAGCTGATATTTGGGAGCTGGATTAGAGAGGGAACAGGAAGGAAGACACCTTGGGAATTACCGGGATCCACTGCAGACGTCAGTGTTTCCTTTTGAAAAGACGACATGCTCTGAGAACCTCTTCTTCTAAATCTCTCCGTCTGTGTCTCCTGTCCTCCCCTCATCCTCTCCTCCTCCTCCTCCTCCTGTTCCCGGCAGAGTCCCGGTTCCACCATGTCCTTGGCATTCTGTGGAAACGAGAATAACTCGATGGCCTACAACGTGGATGGAGGGGTTCTGAACAACGGCTGTTTCCTGGATGCGCTCAATGTGGTCCCACATGTTTTTGTCCTCTTCATCACCTTCCCCATCCTCTTCATCGGTGAGTGTCAATGAAGTGAGATCCTCCTTTTCACTGCACAGTTTTACCTGCCTTGACTTCCACACGTGCTCAGATAACGTGTCAGCACAAGTCAGCATGATGGGCTTCGATATGTTTTCTGTCTTTCTCACATTCCTCTTAATCAGCTTGTTTTATTCTGCATGCGGTTGATGAACTATTGCATGATGTATTCAGTGAGTGCTCCACTTGCTTTATAGAGTCTGTTCATTTCAGTATACTCAACCTTTATGCCACCGACGAGTGGTTTTGAGTGCGCATTTCATTCTCCGATTTATAACACCCACAAATATCTGCAGGTGTATGGGTTAGCCAGTTATGGAAGGCTGAGCCTCTTCAGTGACACAACACGAGGACATAATTACTGAGCTGCAAGCATTTTTCTGAGCAAATTAACGTCTTTCGATAAAATGCAGGCAAACAGATGATGGCATTAGGTTGCACCTTGTTTGCCCTCCTATCTGGCCGCTGGTCATTTCTGTTAGAGTCATCAGCAGCGTGTAATGGATCAGCACTACATGCACATTTTGCTGCTACAGTCACACATGCTCCAGCGCTGTCATCTGACCTTTCACATGGGTGTGTGTGTAATGTGTGTGCCCATTTAGTGCCCTCCTTTTCATTTTTCAAAAGCAAGACACCACTCTATAAGTGCTCACTATTCATTGTGGAACAAAGTGGAAGAAGATGCAAAATGTAACTTTTACACTATTTTCCCCATTATTATCTGGACAATAATAGTGTAATTAAACAGTTTGTGCTTCTACTTTAGAAATATTCCAGTCATCTCTCACATTTAAAACACTGTTTCTCCATATATCAATATTGTTGCTTTTCCTAATTAAAGAATCCCGATACTTTCTCTATCTGCAGATATCTCTATAAATGTTTCTCTTTGTCTTTCCTTTAACTTGAAGACAAAAACACTCACTGATAAGGCACTAAGGGGCTCTATAAGTCCACTGTTAGATGATAACAGGCTGCAAGCTGCAGGGGGTTTTCTCTCTCTCCTGCCACCAAACACAAACCTCAGGGGTGTGAAATGTTTTCTGTTTATCTTGATTCACTTGATAAAACCTCTTAAGCATCCTGTGATGTGCATTGCCCTTGAGAGAGTCAGCTCATTATTTTCACCATGTCACATCAAGGCTAAGAGAGGATATTGGGGATACATGCACCACAACACCATCGCTGACTTGAATGAATCCTTATTACCTGCTGTTGGCTGTAGGAAATCCATGTAATTATAATTAATGCACAGTTCGATGCAATGCATACTTTTATTATATATCTGCAATGCTATCACTTAATATGTGGCTTATTTACCCTAGTGCCAAATTATTTGAGTAAATATTATGGTGCTGACTTTAATGATGCTTTTCAGTACTTGAGCCGAGAGTGTGCGTCAAAAAGAGTTAGAGGAAGTGATGGAGTACATGCCAGCCTGTGCCAGCACTTCTCACTGAGAAAAACTGTTAAGGTGCCAAGAAGTGAGGAGTGATTCACAGAATTTCATCAGTAGAGATGAGTTTTATGACAGCAAAATCAAATCTGAAATATAAATTGCACTTTGATTATCAGTTGCTGTTTTACAAGCCAAGCTCTATTGTATTACAGGGCAAACTGAGACCAACATCTGTCTAAGAGGAAATTAATGGAGAAGGAGGTTTGAGCAATAAATAATTGACTTAAGGATCTCAGGCAAGCAGCCATCTAACCACATCTATTGGATCCTTGCCTGCAGAGAGTCAAACAATCAAAGTGATAATAACACAACTTTCCTGCTGTACTCTAGCAGCCTGGTATTTTCTCCCAGCAGAGCCATCTTTCTATTTTCCCTTCTGTAAGTTATTCACCATGCTTGAGCATGCCAGCTCTTTATCATGGAGCTCATGATGTACAACACATTCATTCAAGACTGCTCACAAGTTTATTTTCCTAGTGGAGACTCCCATAGAAAAATGGCTTTTGTCATCTTGCTCTGTGCTAATGTTCTTTCCCCCGTGCATAAAAAAGATACGTCTTGGTTATATACGAGATCAAGGCCCTCAGGCACCACTGCATTAAAAAAGTCAGGGTTTTGTCATGGAAATCACTGCATGGGCTCCAGAACACTTGCACAAATCACCGTCTGTGAACACAGTGCACCGTACCATCCACAAACGCAAGTTAAAGATCTACAGAAGAAGAACCTATGTGTGAACATGATCCAGAAACGCTTCTTTCTTCTCTTCATCTCATTTAAAATTGTCACGATCTGGTACAGGGATTCAAACGCAGAGCGGTAAGGTATCTCCAAGGTGTAGTTTATTTACAGTGCCAGTGCAATATATGTACAGTGAAGGGATCCAAAACTCCGGGGGAATCACAGGGTAACTCGCTCACGTCTTCTTCGCTCACACTCACACACGTTCCCGCAGCAGGGAGGTCGCAGGTCCCGGGGGGGGGGGGGAGATGTTAGGGGTACAATCATCCAGCGACGAGAGGATCTGTGTTCCAGCCTCAAATAGTGCTCCCGGTGATGATGGGTGAGTGTTGTCAGGTGTGTGTGTGGGCCAAGGGCAGGAGCCCACAGTGAGCTCCGCCCAGGCAGAGAGGGAGAGAACAGAAACAGCAATTGTAGCCTTGTGGGGCCGACCGGGCAGGCACGGAGACCATGACAGTACCCCCCCCCCCCCTCAACGGGAGCCTCCCGGTGACCCACCAGGCTTACCTGGATGCCTGCGGTGGAAGTCCCGGAGCATGGCCTAATCCAGGACAGCAGCTCGAGGCACCCAGGAGCGTTCCTCTATCCCGTAGCCCTCCCAGTCAACCAGGTACTGAAAACCCCGACCCCGGCGCCGGGAGTCCATGATGCGGGTGATATTGTAGACCAGCTGACCATCCACGAGCCGGGGGGGCGGCGGGGCCCTGGAGGGAGGGCACAACGGGCTGGAGAGCACCGGCTTGACCTGAGACACATGGAAGACATTGTGAATGCGCATGTTGCGCGGCAGCTTGAGGCGGACAGACACAGGGTTCACAACGGCTTCCACGGGAAAAGGGCCAATAAACTGAGGAGACAGCTTCTTTGACTCAGTCTGTAGCGGCACAAAACGGGTAGCCAGCCATACCTGTTGACCGATGGTGTACACGGGGGCCGGTGTCCGGCGACGGTCAGCGAGGGTCTTGTTCCGCTCCTTAGTACGGAGTAGGGCAGCCCGAGTCGCCCGCCAGGCACGACGGCACCCGCGGAGGTGAGCCTGTACAGAAGGAACGGAGTGCTCACCTTCGATGGCCGGGAGCAAAGGCGGTTGATAGCCCAGGGACGCTTCGAAGGGAGACTTGCCCGTGGCGGAGGACGTGTGGCTGTTGTGGGCGTATTCGATCCATGGAAGCTGTTCACTCCAGGTCGATTGGTTGTGCGAAGCGACACAGCGGAGGGCAGCTTCCAGCTCCTGGTTGGCCCGCTCCGATTGCCCGTTACTCTGTGGATGGAAACCGGAAGACAGACTGACCTTGGCCCCCAGTGCGGAGCAGAACTCCCTCCAAACACGGGACGTGAATTGCGGCCCTCTATCCGAGACGATGTCCTCGGGGATCCCGTGAAGACGGAACACATGGGAGGTGAGGAGCCGGGCCGTCTCCAAGGCAGAGGGGAGCTTCGGGAGGGCGACGAAGTGTGCAGCTTTGGAGAAACGATCGATAATGGTAAGTATGGCGGTGTTACCAGCGGAGGGCGGCAGCCCCGTGACAAAGTCCAAAGAAACATGGGACCACGGTCGGGCTGGTGTAGGGAGAGGCTGCAGAAGACCCGGTGGAGGGCGGTTCGAAAGCTTATTCCGGGCGCAGGTCGAACAGGCCGCTACGTACTCCTTGGCATCCCTAGCCATAGCAGGCCACCAGAAGTAACGTCGGAGGAACGAGCAGGTGCGGAGGACCCCAGGATGGCATGAAAAGCGGGCGGTGTGAGCCCACTGGAGAACCTGAGAGCGGACGGCTGAAGGAACGAAGAGGCGACCAGGTGGACCAGTGCCAGGATCCGGTTCGGTCTCCTGCGCCTCTTGGATGAGCCCCTCGATCTCCCAGGAGATTGCTCCAATTACGCAGGCGGCCGGGAGGACAGGCTCAGGGTCCGAGTCCTCCCCAGTGATGGAGAATTGCCTGGACAGGGCGTCTGGCTTTACGTTCCGTGTTCCTGGCCTGTAGGTGATAGTGAAGTCAAAACGAGCAAAAAACAGCGCCCACCTGGCTTGCCGGGAATTGAGACGTCTAGCCGAGCGCAGGTACTCCAGATTCTTGTGATCCGTCCAGACGATGAATGGTTGTGCCGCTCCCTCCAACCAATGTCTCCACTCCTCCAGGGCCAGCTTGACGGCCAGAAGCTCCCGGTCCCCGATGTCATAGTTACACTCTGCTGGGGAGAGACGGCGAGAATAAAAGGCACACGGGTGCAGCTTACCGTCCAGCTGTTGAGACAGAACTGCCCCAACCCCGGAGTCCGACGCGTCCACCTCCACAACGAACTGCCGTGTAAGGTCCGGTTGCCGGAGTATGGGAGCAGTGGTGAACCTGTCCTTGAGCAGGGCGAAGGCTCGCTGAGCGGCAGAATCCCACTGGAAGGGAACTTTGGGAGAGGTGAGTTTAGTGAGAGGGAGAGCGATTCTGCTGAAATCGCGAATGAACCGTCTGTAAAAGTTGGCGAATCCCAAAAAACGTTGCACTTGGCGGCGATCAGGAGGAGTAGGCCATTCCACCACAGCCCGCACTTTCTCCGGATCAGTCCGCAAGTCCCCCTTCTCGATAATGTGGCCCAGAAAACTCACTGACGCCACGTGGAAATCGCACTTCTCCCCCTTCACAAAGAGCCGGTTCTCCAGAAGGCGTAGCAGGACCTGCCGGACATGGACCTTGTGCTCCTCGAGTGTCTTAGAAAAGATCAAGATGTCATCCAAGTACACAAATACACAACGGTTAACAAAATCACGAAGGACATCGTTAACCATCGCCTGAAACACTGCGGGGGCGTTAGTCAGCCCAAACGGCATCACGAGATACTCAAAGTGGCCCCCATGCGTATTGAACGCGGTCTTCCACTCATCCCCCTCCCTGATGCGCACCAGGTGCTAAGCGTTGCGCAGATCCAGCTTGGTAAAGACGGTCATGCCTTGAAGCAGTTCAAAGGCGGAGGAAAGCAACGGCAAAGGGTATTTGTTCTTAACAGTGATCTGATTAAGGCCCCGAAAGTCAATACACGGCCGCAGCGAACCATCCTTCTTATCCACGAAAAAAAACCCAGCCGCGACAGGGGAAGAGGAGGGGCGAATCAACCCTGCCGCCAGCGACTCCGAGATGTAACGCTCCATAGCATCCCTCTCAGGCCGGGAGAGGCTGTACAGGCGGCTAGACGGCAGCGGAGCTCCAGGAAGAAGATCGACGGCACAATCGTACGGGCGGTGCGGGGGAAGGGACCGCGCCCGATCCTTACAAAAAACATCCCGCAGATCATGATAAACCCGCGGAACCATCGAGAGGTCCGGGGCGTCCGACGGCGAGGCCGTGGGTGGGAGCGAAACGGGGGAAGCCGCAGCCCGGAGGCAGTTCATATGGCAGGCCACACTCCAACCTAGTACGGCACCCTTCTCCCAGTCGATATGCGGGTTGTGGAGGACAAGCCAGGGGTGACCCAGAACCAGCGGAGTGAGAGGAGCCTTAAACGAAAAAAAAAAACAAATCCTTTCTGCGTGATTGCCAGAGAGAGATAATGAAAGGAATTCAGAAACATGAGTGATGTCAGGCAGGCGCTGGCCCGACAGTGCGTGAACGCGGAGGGGGCGTGACAAAGGCTCCAAGGCGATGTTCAGTTTGGCGGCGAGTGAGGTGTCAATAAAGTTCTGCTCAGCCCCAGAGTCAATGAGAACGGAGAGAGAATGAGAAACAGTCCGAACACGCAGAGTAGCCGGCAAAAGAAGCCTGGGGAGAGGGCTTTCACTCGACAGATCGCCCACCAGCACCCTCACGATCACTGGTGAGCGCGCCCTTTTGCCAGCGTTGGGCAGGAGGAGACAGAGTGGCCTTTACGGCTGCAATAAACGCACTCACCGGAGGCAAGACGGCGCTGGCGCTCCGCGGGCGACAGCCGTGAGCGCCCAAGCTGCATGGGCTCTTCCCCATCCCCGGTGTCGGCGTCACACGACCCATGGGCTGCAGTAGGGGTCCCACAAAAGTCCAGCGGGGCATGCCCCGAACGCGCGCGTGCGCTCCGATGTGCGCGCACCTGATCGTCCACCCGCATACACAAAACCAGAAGCGCATCCAGGGAGGAAGGCAGTTCACGGAGCATTAGTTCATTCTTTATTTCCTCATTAATATTAGTGAGCAATGCACTTTTAAGGGCCTCTTCCCCCCATTTCGCCTGTTCAGCCAAGGTAGAAAAGTCAATAGAAAAATCAGCCATGCTGCGTTTACCTTGTTTAAGCGCAAGCAAGCGCTGGCCGGCGGTGGCAGTTGTGGCTTTCCTGTCAAACACACCTTTAAACTTAGTAAGAAAGTCAGAAAAGGTGATGTCCGGCTCCGCCTGAAGCGCAGCTTGAGCCCAGGTTAGAGCACGGTCCTGGAGTAACTGGACGATATAAGCGATTTTCGCACCATCAGTAGAAAAGGCTTGCGGTTGCTGGCGAAACTGAAGGGCACACTGAGTGAGGAAACCAGCACATTTATCAATCTCTCCCGTGAAAGCCCTGGGAGTGGGGAGGAATCTGTCAACGTGAACAGGTGAGGGAGCAGGTGGCGCGACACTTACTGCTGGAGCTGGCGCCTCCGACGGAGGAGCGGCGACCAGTGGAGCGGCCGGTAGCGGTGTTAGCCGGGCCACGGCCTGTGTGAGGTTCGCGAGCTCTGCTCGAAGGTGAATGAACATCTGCTCGTGGCGTGCCAGCATCGCGGCCAAAGTGGCGAGGGTGGGAGTCGAGACCGCTGGATCTGCTGAATCCATTTCCGTGGCTGGATGATTCTGTCACGATCTGGTACAGGGATTCAAACGCAGAGCGGTAAGGTATCTCCAAGGTGTAGTTTATTTACAGTGCCAGTGCAATATATGTACAGTGAAGGGATCCAAAACTCCGGGGGAATCACAGGGTAACTCGCTCACGTCTTCTTCGCTCACACTCACACACGTTCCCGCAGCAGGGAGGTCGCAGGTCCCGGGGGGGGGGGGGGGATGTTAGGGGTACAATCATCCAGCGACGAGAGGATCTGTGTTCCAGCCTCAAATAGTGCTCCCGGTGATGATGGGTGAGTGTTGTCAGGTGTGTGTGTGGGCCAAGGGCAGGAGCCCACAGTGAGCTCCGCCCAGGCAGAGAGGGAGAGAACAGAAACAGCAATTGTAGCCTTGTGGGGCCGACCGGGCAGGCACGGAGACCATGACAAAAATGAACTGAAGCAAGATAGAAAACTGCTCTGTGGTCAGGAAATCAAAATTAGATTTTTTCTTTTCAAAAACATGGATGCCATAACCTGATGGTATGCATTAGAGCGTATGGAATTGGTAGCTTGGACATCTGCAAAGGCACCATCAATGCTGAAAAGTATATACAGGGTTTAGAGTGACATGTTTTCTCAGTTTAAACATTTGATAGAGTCTCTGTCTTCTACTGTGAGTAAAATGGTTCTTTTTTGGCCTTTTTGTATTTAAAGTGAAATGACCCTGTTGCTTTTCAATCACTTTCATTTCCTGGTTCATGTTTGAGGTTGGGGCAGCCAGAGTTCAAAGGTCCACATCCACCACAGCACCTGGCTTCACTTTCCTGGACACAACCTGCGATGGCTCCTCACCTTCATCCTGCTCTTCATCCTCGTCTGTGAGATTGCAGAGGGCATTGTCTCAGATGGGTATGTTTGGCATTTTAATAACACAACACTGCAGCCTCATGATGATCTCAGTCATTATGAGGTGATGTTTGTTATGTCATAACACTAGTGAGAATGTTCATTTTTATATGCTTTTGTTTAGTTTAAATGTATAGTATAGTAAAATGTATTTTGTGTATTATCAGTATGATTTTTGTGTGACACAATTCAATTTTTCCGCCATTATTCAATTATGTAATTATGCAATCCAGGAAGGATTGCAGTTGTTGATTGTTCAAATTGTTGATTGCTTGCTTTCTACTTATACAGTAGTGAAGCAGAGTAGATTTTATTGCTAAACAACTTTTAGTTAAGAATATGAAGACAAAGAACAAAATGCGGCGTGAAATAAAAGCTTAAAGCTAGTCAAAGCTAACAGTGAGGAAGTGGAGGTTGTGATCTGACAGTTATCAGTTTGCAAGCTAAAAAAAAGTTCATGATATGATTTACTTTTTTGGATTTATTTATTTACTGTACACAGAAATAAGGACACTACCACAGCAGGAATAAGAGGAGTTGACATAACGCAAAAGCTGGCAAGGCAAAGAGAAGATGCAGTGGAGCAAGAAAAAAGAAGAACAAAGCACAGGCTCTTTTCAAAGCAGCCATTTTAATATGAAAAATACATGTTACATGTAACGTTAGAAAAGACACAGAGCCCTCATTAATGTGCTGCCGTGAAAAGTTTTTTTTTTTTTTATTACTAAAATCCATGTCCGTGACTACAAACAGGAAACTGTAGGAATTAATAGCATACTGAAGTGGGTTTGTAAAAAAAAATGGAAAAAGTCTAATGCAGACAAAAGGATGCTACTTAGCATAATGGAGCCTGCTAGCATTCACCACCAGCCAACACAATACAGACAAAGCCACTGAGAGGCAAATGTTAATATTTGCCAACTGAAAGCACGTCAGTGAGCTTTACCCTGGACTCCAATAAGCATGTCTGTAGACTATGAGAGGAAGCCAGAGTACCCACAGACAACCCATGCAGGCACAGGCAAAACATATAAACTTCTCACACTAAGGCTTCAGCTGGCAAATGGATTCAAACCCATGACCTGCTGTGAGATGACAGTACTGCCTCCATTTCCTGGATAATCTCATGAAATGACTCACAGGGCTATATCAGAATCCAAACTGCTCATGTTTAGGTCTCGTTATCTAATTCGTCTCTATGTGTATCCTGTTGTTGTCTAATTTAGTTTACCAGGCTCTAGATTAGTTGTGGAGATTTGGCTAATTTACTTGCTTAATGAGACATCTGTCAAAATGCATAATGATAATAATTATTATTTTATTGTTATCAGCCTAACCTGTTTCTTTCTCTATCTGATGTTTATTTGCAGGTTCAGTCAGTCCCTCCATCTTCACCTGTACATGCCTGCAGCTCTGGCCTTCATGGCTGGCATCACCTCTATTGTCTACTATCATAACATTGAGACCTCCAACTTTCCCAAACTACTGTTAGGTATCGTCTGTTTATTCTTTTTTTCATTTTCCTGAGAGAGACAACTTTACCTTTACTGTCAGCCTCACCCTGGGATATACTGCTTAGCATATTCATTCGTAGAACTGAGATGAAGTGAATGCAATACGATTTGTGATCATGGCTTGTGAAGCTAGCATTAGCTTTGTACTTACTTGAATGTCTGATAAAGAATGGCAACTGATTATTGATTTACTACACTCTACGGGATTACATTACATTACATAACAGAGCAGCAGGGTCAGTGTTGTCATTTGCAGATGACTGGTTCATTACTTTCAGATAATGATGCAGGGCAGTGTCATCGAGGGGGATTGTTCTCTGTGCAGATATTAATTATGCATTTAAATTAATATAAAGTGAAAGCGCTGCACAGTTTGCACAGCAGACAAGCATCTCCATGGCAAATATATTTAGTTTTTTTGTTATGAAATGATCAGTGTTTTCAGTTCCTCTAGTTCGTGATAGTTATTGATAAATAGGGCAGTGTCATGCTTCACCTTTGTCCATTAGTTTTCCACATGTGATGTTTGCTTGTGGAACAATCACACTACAGTTTTCCCTTCCTTCTCAGGCATCATTAACTCATCTGTGTGCAGCTCCTGGTGCTTTATTCAATGCTCCCATTGAGTCACTCAGCTTCCCTGGCTGTAAGGTTTCCATTTCACAGCCAGACAGAAATTCATCTTCTAAAGAGAGCCTTGGGTGTTGACTTTTATGCTAGAGATATTCTTCATTATAAAGAAGATAAAAAAATCTCAGTGGTTTTGCTATTGGCCAGCAGTGTAACCTTTGTGTAGAAACAAGAATCCGTTATCGTCTCATATCGTCTGGACTGACGTGATGTAGCTCCATCAAAAATCACAATGGAACAAAGACAACAGATTTAGCTTCTGTTTCCTGAATTAGACGTCTGCTAGAAACACAGTGCAATGGAAACGGAGGAAAGAAACAAGAAGAAAAAACTCATATCTTAACTGTTCTCTTACGCAGCTGAAACATGAGATTGAATGGTGTCTCCACATTTTAAATAAATTATAACACGAGTTGAACCATGGACACAGTTATATGAAATGTATCCCAGCCTGTAACAAAATACACCTATTGCACAAATTGAGTTTCAGAGAGAACGATGTCATTTTGATGACACTTTTTCATTTAGACTGAAATATAAGTTTGCGGTCAAGTTATTTATCGTTTCTGGCTTATCTGGTAATTCACTGTGTGACTCTGATCCCTGCTAAATCCCTTTAGCCCTGCTGATCTACTGGGTGCTGGCCTTCATCATGAAGACCATCAAGTTTGCCAAGTACACCGAGCATGGCATCGGCCCCAGGCAGCTACGCTACTGCATCACAGGACTGCTAGTGCTGCTGTATGGACTCCTACTAACTGTAGAGATCAACGTGATCCTCGGCAGGGTAAGTGTGTACATTTGTGTCTTTGTCCACTGTTGTGTGTGCAGGTATAACACATAAGCTACTGAGAGTGACGTAAGATCATTCAGATGCAGTGGTACTACTTTTTGTTAAGCTCTTAAAATGGTAATAATTACACTGGAGCATGTGACGGTGGTTATGAACCTTCACTGGCTTTCATTCGAATGCAAGTAAACATGCCATTTATCTTAAACTGCATATTTATGAAAAACAAAAAATAATCTCCAGATTTTAAAGCCAGGCTGGCCAGCAACAGTGACAATACAGCAGCTGCATTTAAAGACAATGATGTGACATTTCCTTTCAGCCTTGCTTGCGATTTTGCTGAGGCCATTTACAGTATCCCCTGCAGCTGGGGAGCATTTTATTCCCCATGGTTCAGTTTTATGAATCAGATGATTAAAATGATGACAGCTCCAACCGCATACGATGTTTTTGAGAATTTTTAATCAATTGTGGAAACTCTGTGAGCCTGAGAAGAGAGCTTTATTTTTAATACATCATTATAATGTAAAATCCATGAAGGTCATGGTCATTTTTGGACTTTTCATGATTTATTTGAACTGACTGCAATACTGTACATCGTTAATCATTAAAAAATGAGAACAATGTTCAGATGTTTGAATTTAGTTTTGATTTCTGTAATCTATACCAGGTCAAAAGTATTCATAGTCTCACATATATACATACACCTTCAATAATATTTGGTTAAATGTCCCTTAGGAAGTTGCACCTCACCCACATACTTTTGTTAGCCATCAGCAAGCTTCAGGCATAATTCAGGCTGCATATTTAGCCACTTGTTTAACCAGTTGGTCATGTTCATTTAAACTGGTTGCAGATGTGGCTTTTAAGCAAAGTCCACAAATTTTAATAGGATTAATGTTGAGGCTTTGGGAAGGCCTTTCCAGAATCTTAACGTTAGCCTGCTTTATCCGTTCCAAAGCTAGCTATGATGTGTGTTTGGAGTCATTGTCCTGTTGGAACACCACCTACGTCCGAGTTTTAACCATCTATCTGTTGATGTGGGTTGGGGTTAGTCGTTGTTCTTCATTATTCCATTCACATTATGTAATGTACCAACACCGCTGGCATGATGCTACCACTGTCATACTTGGCAGCTGGTACAGTTTTAAATGGTTTGAAAGCCTCACGATTAGGCCTCAAAACATACCTCTTGTCACTGTGGCCAATCTTTGTCTCATCTGATGATAAAGTTTTTCTCCAGAAGGCATTTGGCTCATCCATGAGGGCTGCTTCAACTTTCAGTTTTAGTTTGAATGTGTTGATTTTGGAGCAGGGGGTACTTTCTTGGTTAGCACCCTTGAAGACCATGGTTATGTGAAAATCACCTCACTCTGAATGCAGAAGCTGGTGTTTCAGTACCTTCCAGTTCATGGCAGGCTTAATGGTTTCTGGGTTATTCCTGAATATCCATCCATCCATCCATTTTCTTCCGCTTATCCGGGGCCGGGTCGCAGGGGCAGGAGCCCAAGCAGAGAAGTCCAGACCTCCCTCTCCCCATCCACCTCATCTAGCTTACCCGGGGAAACACCAAGGCGTTCCCTGGCCAGCTAAGAGATATAATCTCTCCAGCGTGTCCTTGGTCTGCCCTGGGGCCTCCTCCCAGTGGGACATGCCTGGAAAACCTCACCCAGGAGGCGCCCAGGGGGCATCCTTGTCAGATGCCTGAACCACCTCACCTGGCCCCTTATCTCTAAGGGAGAGGCCAGCCACCCTTCAGAGGAAGCCCATTTCTGCCGCTTGTATTCGTGATCTCATTCTTTTGGTCACTATCCATAGCTCGTGACCATAGGTGAGGGTAGGGACGTAGATCGACAGGTAAATTGAGAGCTTCGCTTTTACGCTCAGCTCTCTCTTCACCACAACAGACAGGTACAGCGTCCGCATCACTGCAGCCGCTGCACCAATCCGTCTGTCGATCTGGCAAATTTCTTACATACAGTTATTTGAACTGATGATCTCAGAATCCTCAAATTAATTGACCCTTTGTGGTTTGCAGAAAAATAAATTCAAACTTATTGACCCAGTTCTTGTTTTTTAAGGTCATTAAAGACGTGTGCTGTGCAACCAGTTCTGTTTGCTCCATCCTAATGTTAGCCTTTTCACCATTTTAGTGCAAACTTCTGATGATTCACATTGAACCCAAAGTAACACTGATAACTGTGCAGTTACACCAGCTTATCACCGATACAGAAGCATCCTGTTGGAACAGTGATCCAAACTTTTCAAGTCAAATGCAAAAGTTAAAAAAAAAAAAAAGGCATAAATATTTTTTTTTCTGAATGCAAAATTGATCCTTTCACTTTCATTTAAAGTATATCTAAAAGACACAAGATCCCCCTCACACGTGTGGTTCAGTGTGAGGCTTCATGCTGGTCTCTGATCACGTTTCTAGATGTATCTTATTAATATTCTATCGATGATTGTTCAGCTTTTGACATTTTCAGCCTTCTGACCCTTTCTGAGCATGGAGAAAATGTCAGAGCAGAGTGCTCTTTTCTTGTCTTTTTCCTCTGGACAATTCACAATGTGTTTGTCTCTGTTAACCTCTGCACTAAGCAAACACCTGTTACTAAATCACAGAGCCGTGGGCAAACAGCAGAGAAACAGATTCTCCCATCATCCGCTGCAATAATTTGGCCCGCTAGACCTCAGTTTCTTGAAGTGTCTTCATCTGCACTGTTAAAAGTGTGCAAACAGTTTATATTAATAATTGATGTGAACTTTCATGTTGAAGTAATAGAAAAGAAATCATTACATGCTTTCATTAAAAAGCTAATTTAGATTTTACTGGCTGACAAAATGAATAAACGATTGTTAAATCAAACCTTTCTAATTATTCATGCTCAGGATCTTGCTGAACATATTTTGCTGGGAATTCCATTTTATTCCATTTTTTTGTTGTGGTTAAAATAGAGCCTGATTTCAACTCTTAAACTTTACATTAGTCATAAATTTCCATATCAGACAGCCTGTACTACTACTACTATAATTAACCCCACTAATAAGAGTCTTTTCAGCTGACATATAATTATCATCTGCTGTGCACAGGTTAGTCGATATTTCTGTACATTTAAAGCCCAATCAGTGGTTTTTAGAGTTCACTCTTAGTTTTCAGGTAACTAGGGGGAATTGAACAGTTAATCAAAGCTCTTCTTTTTGTCACAGCGCTACATGTGTTTCGCCAATCCAACAGAGGTGAAGCCTCCCGAAGACCTTCAGGACCTCGGCGTTCGCTTCCTGCAGCCCTTCGTTAACTTGTTATCCAAAGCCACCTACTGGTGGATGAACACCTTCATTACCTCTGCTCACAAACGACCCATCGACCTCAAGGTCATTGGCAAACTGCCCATAGCAATGAGAGCACTCACAAACTATATAAAGCTTCGCAGGGCCTTTGAAGACCAAAAGGTTAGTATTAGTAGATCTTTGTGAACAGTAAGTGGGCTGAGGTTGTTGTCCAGTAAATAGTCAATGTGTGTGTCAAAAGCACATCTGCTTTCCTTGTATTTCCTTGTTTAAGCTGAATAAATGATTGCATATACAGGGAGTGCAGAATTATTAGGCAAGTTGTATTTTTGAGGAATAATTTTATTATTGAACAACAACCATGTTCTCAATGAACCCAAAAAACTCATTAATATCAAAGCTGAATGTTTTTGGAAGTAGTTTTTAGTTTGTTTTTAGTTTCTGCTATTTTAGGGGGATATCTGTGTGTGCAGGTGACTATTACTGTGCATAATTATTAGGCAACTTAACAAAAAACAAATATATACCCATTTCAATTATTTATTTTTACCAGTGAAACCAATATAACATCAGGTTCTCAATGGGGTTCAGATCAGGTGAACAAGGAGGCCATGTCATTAGTTTTTCTTCTTTTATACCCTTTCTTGCCAGCCACACTGTGGAGTACTTGGACGCGTGTGATGGAGCATTGTCCTGCATGAAAATCATGTTTTTCTTGAAGGATGCAGACTTCTTCCTGTACCACTGCTTGAAGAAGGTGTCTTCCAGAAACTGGCAGTAGGACTGGGAGTTGAGCTTGACTCCATCCTCAACCCGAAAAGGCCCCACAAGCTCATCTTTGATGATACCAGCCCAAACCAGTACTCCACCTCCACCTTGCTGGCGTCTGAGTCGGACTGGAGCTCTCTGCCCTTTACCAATCCAGCCACGGGCCCATCCATCTGGCCCATCAAGACTCACTCTCATTTCATCAGTCCATAAAACCTTAGAAAAATCAGTCTTGAGATGTTTCTTGGCCCAGTCTTGACGTTTCAGCTTGTGTGTCTTGTTCAGTGGTGGTCGTCTTTCAGCCTTTCTTACCTTGGCCATGTCTCTGAGTATTGCACACCTTGTGCTTTTGGGCACTCCAGTGATGTTGCAGCTCTGAAATATGGCCAAACTGGTGGCAAGTGGCATCTTGGCGGCTGCACGCTTGACTTTTCTCAGTTCATGGGCAGTTATTTTGTGCCTTGGTTTTTCCACACGCTTCTTGCGACCCTGTTGGCTATTTTGAATGAAACGCTTGATTGTTCGATGATCACGCTTCAGAAGCTTTGCAATTTTGAGACTGCTGCATCCCTCTGCAAGATATCTCACTATTTTTGACTTTTCTGAGCCTGTCAAGTCCTTCTTTTGACCCGTTTTGCCAAAGGAAAGGACGTTGCCTAATAATTATGCACACCTGATATAGGGTGTTGATGTCATTAGACCACACCCCTTCTCATTACAGAGATGCACATCCCCTAATATGCTTAATTGGTAGTAGGCTTTCGAGCCTATACAGCTTGGAGTAAGACAACATGCATGAAGAGGATGATGTGGACAAAATACTCATTTGCCTAATAATTCTGCACTCCCTGTATATCAGGCACTGATAACCAGCAAAGGTGAAATGCACAAATCTGTCTGTCCATGACTTTAATATGAATAATTCAGGGCCTACTTTAGCATATCCTGGACATAACTTTTGTCCATCACTGAAATTCACCCTCATATTTACACCTACAGTCAATTCAGAGTTAAACATTACTTCACTTAAGTCTGTGGCCTGTTGGGGCAAAGCAGTGCTTTCACAGAAATCCATCCCACACAGGCAAAGTTAGAACACAAACTCTCAACACTGTGTTTCTTTTTGATTATCAGGGGATCATCTTGGACGTTGAGCTCTGAGACACAAATAAGACTTTAAGTATTTCTGTGAGAAGTCAACATGTTGCTTATTCTCTTCATTTTGGCCCGTTTTTGCTGTGCTTTTTTTAAAAAAATGTTTCTGCCGGGTATGTTTGAATCAATGTCTTTCCTGCAGTGACTCATGGCTTGCTGAACTCTGGGACTAATAAACTTTATTTAGACATCATAGAGATGAGTACTTGACTAATGTAAACAGTGAATTGTCACACTGCCACGAGAATGTGTGTAGTGTATGTACACACGGTCAGGCTTATTCTCTATATCGTGCTTGTGTTTTATTTAGGATTTACCCCAGTTGTATACCATCCTCTCTACTGTTTTAGATATGTGCTGATTAAACCTTATTGTATTTATGGTATTTATGGTGGTGATATATTAGATTGCATTTTTGCATACTATAAGGGCTTTCTAGTACTTTTTCATCTCCATATATGTAAATGAGGAAAGGCATAAAAGCACCTTGCTGGCTTTGACTTTCTGTGTTGGGCTTGCTTCACATCCCTGCATTTTTGAAGGTTTCCTCCTGGTATACGTCCATTTGCATAAGCCAGTTTTAAATGGATGTAATAACATTTTTATTTGCTGCTTATTAAAAAAGAAGAAGAAAAACTTTCTCTAATAAAATGTAATATTTGAACTCTTTCAATTCCTCTTTCTTTAGCAGAATCGATAGATGAGTTAGTTCTTAATATGGCTCCCAGAAAGATTCCATGTGTTTTAAAATTATATTATGATGTGTGTTTGGTATTTTCATTTGAGACTTTTATGTGGTGAACACAGCTTATGTCCCGTTCTCTTCTTCTCTGGTCTTCTAGTCTCGCTAATGTCAGTCCAAGCTGTCTCTCTTTCCTCTTTCCCTCTCTGTCTCTCTGTCCATCTCACTTCTGGAGCACGTGTCAGGGGTCAGATGTGAAGGGCGTCCTCTGTAGGGTCATTGTTTTCCAGTGTTTGGAAGGTCACGCTCAACGTCACGTCTGCATGTGCGTCCAGTGTGAACGCAACCCCACTTCCTTCCGGCAGGAGCAGAGGATGAGAGCGACTGAGGGATCCCAGTGGAGCGCTGGGGAAGGGTGGTGGTGGGGCATTTAGAGGAGGGCCTGGAGGCGCCAGGTCATTCCCATTCTACTGTGAACGAGGCAACATCCTGACCCCTGTGGGGGTGAAAGCACTACACTTCATGGGAAGCTAGTTACAGTGTGAGTGTGTGAGAACGAAACATCCTCCTTCCTAGTTGTTTGAACTTGAGGTAGGAAGAAAGGATGTGTGTGTGTGTATGTGTGTGCAAACACTGATGTTTAATATGAGCTTGAATTGAAAGATAGAGGCACATGACCAGGGTCACGTTTGTTCTCACAGTTCTGAGAATGACTTAGAGATGGTCACAGAGATGTGCGCACACAGTGAAAATGTCCTGGGACTGTTTACTGCACCGTAGCAGTCCAGATGTTTTCCTGTCATCGTACTAACTGACTCACTGAGCCATGCTCTTGTGTTGTTTTAGGAAATTCATAAAATTGTATATAAATAAATATAAATTAACAGCAATACCTTCTCCAGTCAGTCTTGGAATCTCTGTTTTTGTGTCCCTGACATGGTGCTCCAGCTTCATTACCCTCAGAGGAGTTATGTAGGCTTTTCATGTGATGCAGTGTGAAACTTGCCATTAATCATGCTATCCTATGCAGCAACGAGGTGGATGGGAGCCTTGAACCTGACCTCATTTTAAAGGTTTCTGTTGCAGTGCTGTGATCTAATGGTGTTGACTCAGCTTTTATGTTCAAGCAGTTATTTCCTTTTGCTATGTTAGCCAGCTTTTATGCTCAAATCTCTTTGCCTTTTGTTGTGCTGCTAGTTCAACAACACAGATAAATGGCACTTCTCTTCAAAGACGTAATCTTCATCATGCTAACAAAATACTCTGATTACTGTTTGTAATTTAGACTTTCAATAAAAAAAAGCCACACTTGTTATTGTGCCCTGGCAGATTAGCTGTATTTGACAAAGAATATTTAAAAAGTGGCTTATTTGTCTTCATGCTAATATTTTTCTACATCTGGCCCTTCTTTTTATTACCCTCAAGAGGCCTCAGGGCATAGCACCGCAAAGTCCAAAGTGGATCTGGCAAGCCCTGAGAAAAGCATTCGGCAGACCTCTCATCCTCAGCATCACGTTCCGCTTCCTGGCCGACCTGCTGGGCTTTGTCGGTCCTCTCTGCATCTCTGGCATAGTCCACCACATCAGCAAAGACAATCGCACCATTCAGCCACCGGTGAGGCCATGCACACAGCACAACATAACATAAAAAATATTGTTATTAGCAAGTACGGATGCTGAATTTTTACTAGTCCGACATTTAAATACGTTTTATTGCATTTGTTCAGGTAATGAGAGCAGCTTTAGGCATAACAGAGACATTACATAGCTTCCTCTGGCCTCTCAAAGGTTATGATGCCCTGTCTCCCCTGCACACCTGCCTGATGGTGCTCTAATTTAAACTTCGTCAAATATTTATGCGACTTATTGCTTTAGAAGTTGTCTCTGGTCGGGTGTCTTTCTGTAAGAATAACTCTTCAATTATTTGTTTGAAAGTCAAGTCCAATGCAGGGAACGGTAAGAAAAAATAGACTTACAGTAAGAAGCACTCAGTAAATATTCTTGTCTGCAGGGCAACAAGCTGAAAAATAGTGACAATTTCAGCCAATGAGTATCGAGAGAGCAAAACAAGGGAAAGTTACAAGGATGAGTTGCCATGGAGTGCAGACATATTTCTAATCAATAATTTGTAATTCCCTCTGGGAGAACGATTACTTTGTTATGCAGGATTCATAAATTTTTGAGAGAGATACCGTGTCCCTGTTCTTCTTGGGTTTCCAGCCTACACCCACATATCAGCTGTGCGTTTCACTCCAAAGCCTCTGTTTCATTTCAGTTTAATTGAGTTTCATGCACAATATTAAAGCTTGCTCTGAAATGGAGGTAATATGTTTTAAATGGATGATGTTTTCCTCAAATTTTGAAGTGATGAACGGGAACATTTGTAGCTGAAATTAAAAATCCAGGGCAGTTCAGCCTATATTCCTAACAACTGTTCCTGCTTGTCTAACATCTCCCTGTGTCTGCACTTCCAGATAAAGCTGCTTGGGATCTATTTCATTTCCTCCAAGGAGTTTCTGGAGAACGCATACGTGTTGGCTGTGCTGCTCTTCTTCGCCCTACTCCTGCAGAGGACTTTCCTCCAGGCCTCTTACTATGTGGCTATTGAAACAGGCATCAACCTGCGTGGAGCCATACAGGTACACTGCACTGATCTGTTCTCTAAGGAAACTTTCTTTATGAGACGTTTAAAGATCTTTTATTGGAAAACTGAAGTCTGATAAACTCAGTGGCACCCAGTAAAAGGACTAAACACAGAAACTACTGTCTATTTTATCCTTTGCTTACATTTTCATTTTAAAGCAATAAAATCCACAGATTTGGGTGTCTGGACATGATAATGCTGCAACAAGAGGCAGTTTGCTGTTAATGAGTGAATACTTAATTGCCAAAAAGAAACATTAAAGCATTTTTTAATTGTAAATAATTACAAAAAAAGCTCAGTGAAGATTTTGCAATGCCATAAATGATAAATTAAATAAAGACCAGGTTTTATTAAGACATATACACTCACTGGACACTATTAGGTACACCTTGCTAGTACTGGGTTGTTATTATTCAATTCACTTCATGGCATAGAGTCAACAAGCTGCAGGAAACATTCTTCAGACATCTTGCTCCATATTGACACAATAACATCACACAGTTGCTGCAGATTTATTGTAAGCACATCCCAAAGGTGCGCAGTCGGATTTAGATCTGTTGCTCACGGAAAGCATCCGTGTTTTCATGTTGTTTATGCCAAATTCTGATCCCACAGCCTGAATATCGCAGCAGAAATAGAGATTCATCAAACCCGGCAAAGATTTTGTAATCTTCTATTGTCCGGTTTTGGTTATCCTGTGTAAATTGTAGTCTCAGTTTCCTGTTCTTAGCTAACACACGTGGCACCCACCCAGTGTGGTTTTTTCCTGCTTTAGCCCATCCGCTTCAAGGCTTGATGTGTTGTATGTTCAGAGACGCTCTTATTCATACCTGTTGAAGTGAGCGCTTATTTCTTGATGCTGTTGCCTTCCTGTCAGCTCAAAGCAGTCTGATCATTCTCCTCTGACCTCTGGCATCAACAAAGCATTTTCACACAGAGAACTGCAGCTGACTAGTATTTTCTCTTTTTGTGGCCCATTTTATATAAATTCTTGTGGTAGTTGTGTGAGGTAAATCCCAGTAGATCAGCAGTTTCTGAAACTGACAGACTAGCCTGTTGGGCAGCAAAACCCATGAAATGTTCAAAATAACTTAAATCACCTGATGCTCAATTTGAGCTGCCTGCATGCCAAGTTGTTACCATGTGACCAGCTAATTAGATATCTATGTTAACGATGAACTGGACAGGTGGTCTGTGAGTGTGTATTGAGACACGGCATTGTGTTAAAGACTAATCAGCACTATAATAAGCACCAGTTAACTAATGATCATTACAAGGAAATGTATTGCTGTCAACCCTTTTATGTTTTTTGTTCTCTCCCCAGACAAAAATCTACAACAAAATCATGCGTCTGTGCACCTCCACCATGTCCATGGGTGAGCTAACCGTAGGTCAGATCTGCAACCTGGTTGCCATCGATACCAACCAGCTGATGTGGTTCTTCTTCCTCTGCCCTAACCTGTGGGCCATGCCAGTACAGGTATGAAGCACGTTGTTCTTCTCTACTCCGTAGATATCTTTAGGGTTTTGTTTCCACTGAGAGCAGCACTCAGTGTAGGTGTTTTATTGAAGCTTTATATGTTTCATGCTTTAATTATATTTCTAACTTTTGCTCTCTGCTACAGAATGGCAGTGGGTTACTTCCATTAATATACATTTCATCCCAGAAAGCTGCAACACTTGCTAAAGAGAACAGGAGCGGAGATGTCTGCACTAAAATCTTCTGGAAGATGTCCTGTAGAACTTTCTAGCAAGTTATGTTAAAATTCAGTCCCACTGACCATGAAGTTGTAACCAAGCTTAAGCTGGAACTAATGAATGCTTTTCGTTTCTCGAAAATCCTTTTGCAAAACAGATTTATTGTGAAATCCTGTTTACACCATGTGTACTTGCTAGCATTTTTCACCCTCCTCCTGTTTGAAACCTTCAGGATGACTGTATATCTAGTTGTCCATAAACAAAACAAGAAAGAACTAGAGGTCCAAAGCTCCAGAGTGAACCTTTAATGTTGTCTTTACTACGAGGGACTCAGTGTCATTGTAACCATGGTCACAGCTCAGGTGATCCCTGTGACTGCTCTGCCTCCTGTTATTTATGTGGCTCTATTGCTAGGCTGCAGTCCTTTACTGCAGAACTATAAATAATGCTTTACACTGTGTTACAGTGCAGGTATAAGTGTAACTCTGTGTCATACTTTTGCTGGCTTTCTGTTACTGCATTCCATTGTGTATTGTTAGATAGTTTTCTCTGCACACGAGTGTGTTAGATATTAGTAAAGGTGTGAGTCAAAGGTGTTTATCACACTGCATTTTTAATACCAGATTGTTTGGTGTCTGTCTTTCTGCAATGTGCATTGTATTTTCTCTTTACCGCATGGGAGAAGAAATGATTGCATGCACAGATGTGGGGGCTTAAAAACTGAGCACTGGGTGTTGGAGATGAACAGCCTAATGCATGCAGTAGACGACCTTTATGCACTACTTTGGAATAAGTGGATCGCATAATTTATGACAAGCAGCACTGTTATTGAGCGTGTTTACTTTTATACCATTGGGATAAATTAGATTTCAATATGACAACTGTTTATGATAAAAATACAATTTCAGCAAAACATGGAGATCAGGTAGTTTCTTGTGTCACAGAATGCCTGCAAAAACTCATGGTTCATCCTCCCACCTGTTCTTTCTCAAGGCCCTGCATAATACATTTTTTATGTCATTTTTCTTCCATCTGGCCCATATCACCCATATCAGATGAAAAAGGTGTTTTTGCATTAAATAGAAATGTGAAAACATTTAATTACACTTGAAAAAAACATTTATAAGAAATGAATTTTTGCCACAGGTCTAGTGAGTGTCACTCCTTTGGAGATGTACAATTACAGGCTTCTGTTTGGGCTTTTTTGTTGGCACAAATAAATGTATTCTTATCTCGTTGCAGCAGAAAATACTGTTTTTTCTTTTTCAAGCTAATTGCTTTAAGCTCCAAGAATTGAGCTTAAAGCAATTTTTAATTTTAAAATACTAAAACGATGAAAGAGACTACTCAAATACAATATAAATACTACCTGATTAATGCTTATTAACATAAAACCTCTCGCACATTACACGTGCATATATAGTAAATCCCTGTCTAGTGTTTGGGCCTTGTTTCATTTTTAGTTTTATAATTTGCTCGACAACCACGTCAAACACTAAATGAAAAACTGCTAAAATGAACAAAAGTAAAAAGTATTCTGTGAGTATCTCGGAGACTAAAGCAGAATTTGTATTCACTGGCCGTTCCCACCCGTCTGTGAATGAATCCATTGCGTTTGCTCTCCACTGCCTGCTGCACTGGTGAGATGGATGAAGTTCAATACTCATCTCAGACGTGACAGCTCTTTACCTTTTTCACATGATCTAGTTACCTCTGCATTTCTCTGTGTTTCAGATTAGTGACTGCACTAACATTTTAATATTTTATTACCCCCGCTGATGCCTCACATAACAGATACAATTATTTCAATACTATGTTTCTGCTGTGAGGCTATCCAGCATTTTTTTTAGTCATGGTAGAAAAGACAGAGATGGGACCTAGTACCACAATCCCAAAGTCTGAATTCAGGCATCGGTTGTTTTATTTCTTACATCTGTGTTTTTCCTCCGAAATATCTTTTATAGGCAGGTAGAAAAAAGACAAAACAAAATGATGAATGCTTTAAAACTCACCGTGTTGCTTTAAGCAACCAGAGATATCAGTCTTTTATTCGTGATACAGAAAGGCCATTCTTGCCATTGTGTTTATGTTAACAATGGCTCTGGTCCATCAGGTGTCCCAGTGAGCAATAGCAGTGAACCAGCATGTACAATAACAGGAACCTGAACGGAATTCAGTCTTTTTAAAAATATTAATAATTACACCTTTGCTTTTCCTGCTATGACAAGCCAAAGTACCTGTTGTGACAGGATCAGTTATGACTCAGGATGAGCTAATCAAAGCTCTTTTTGTTGAAGTTTGTCTATTTCCTTCTCATTTAACATCTATGTGAGATGATGCTTGCAGCATGACCAGCTGCAATTGCAAAGAGCAGATTTGGTTCCTTTTTTTAAACAATGCTGCAGTCCTTAGGGAGCTGCAAAGGCAGAAGGTGATGCAAGATATATATAAAAAAAGATGCATATAAAGTAGTGGAAACCTCACAGATGTGTATAGCTTGGCTGCTTAGCTCCAGTTATGTGCGATTGATGTGAGGAGCTGACAGAAACTGTGTGGGGGCTGGTGGTTTATACAGCTGACACCTTTCTAGGCCTTTATAAAGAATAAAGAGAAAACCAATCACTCACCTACTCTCCGGTGACACGTTTCTATCTTTGTATTCACTGGATATTAGGTGGGAGGTTTGCTATAAGCTGACCTACTATAAGGTCACCACTTCACAGAAAGCTCTGCGGTAAATTCATATGGATTTTGTAATTGTCAGTGGGGAGTGTTGTGTGAATGAAAACTACCTCTGTGGAAATCTTGTTTTCATCTCCTGCTTAATGTTTTTTTTCTTCCCTGCTCAGATTGTTGTGGGAGTGATCCTGCTCTACTACCTCTTGGGAATCAGTGCCTTGATTGGAGCGACCGTCATTGCTGTGTTAGCTCCTGTACAATACTTTGTGGCCACAAAGCTATCCCAAACACAGAAAAGCACCCTGGTGAGTAACTATGTAACTATTTGTTTCTAGTTTTGGTCATGTTTGCATCTGAGGATGGCCGAGTGTGTCATTTAAGCTAATATATTTAAAAAATAAATGGATGGTAATCTTCTGACCTTTTTATAACCAACTGCACATAATTGCCACTTGGTCAGAGTGAATGTTTTTTAGAATGCAATTTAGAAAATGTTGTTTTTATAGCAGCACCTCAAAATAACAGCTATCGTCTCCTTGGGGAATGAGGACAGCCACTTTCCACAAACCCTCCTTACCTCAGGCCTATCTGCTCCAAAGATACATTTAATACAACCAGTCAAATATGATTACAGTGTTTTCGTCAGTCCTTGTTATCGCTGCTGTGCCTTGATGTGCTGGATTGAGGTTAGGTAATCAAATGTGCCTTTATCAGGAATATTCCAGTGAGCGCCTGAAGAAGACCAACGAACTGCTGCGGGGCATCAAGCTGCTGAAACTGTATGCTTGGGAGCGCATCTTCTGTGACAGTGTGGAGGAGACCAGGGTTAAAGAGCTCACCAGCCTGCAGGCCTTTGCTCTTTACACATCCATATCCAGTAAGTTCATTTGGTCCCCTCCCACTAATGATATTTGACTTGATTCCTGGACTCTTTTAGAGTAGTTTTGTATGATTCAGATTTCTCAATAGTCCAATATTTAACTTATGCTGCCCCCTTCCTGCCTTTAACTCCGTTTTCTTCTTAAACATAAGACTTGATCAGTAAGCAGCTTGAGCTTCTGTGTTCACAGCCAGATGTGTGTCACTGACATGACAGATCAAAGATCCGAGACTGAAACAAAGTGTTTGGACCAATCTGCAGATGGAACTTTTCAGACTGGATTACAAATGCTGACCCTGCTGTTTAAAACTTTGGTTTTACTACTGAAGCAGTATATAAACAGTACCGTGCAAAAGTCATCAGCCAGCCTCCTTATTTTGAATTTTTGGCTTCCAAGTAGTCTGATTTCCCTGTAAAGTTTTTAAAGTGGTGGTAAGCAACAGTCCTCCAGGTTTCCCGAAGCTCTTTCAGAGTTGCTAAAAGAGCTTTGCTGTTTTTTCACTCATTATTTTAGTCCAGTTTTTATACATGAGCATTTTCAAAGAAACTGTTTTTTTTTGTAAGTTATTTAACACTGACCTATTAGTTCCTGGAAAAATGACAACCATACATTTTTATTTTTAACCAAATATGTTCTTAAAAAGTGGCTGGAAAGTCATAATCGCAAACTACAGGAAAAAAAAAACATCCTGCAAAGACCTGAGACATTCTTCATTCGGTTGATCTTCTCTTCTGTGAAGCCTCCTTAGAAATGGAAGCTGTCAAAAAGGCATTGTTAGGGAGGAGAACCAGGAAGGAAAGGCTGAGGTATGACAAATTATACAAGAACTGGATTTAAAATCAGTGGCAACAGGTCATATGATGAAATTGTCAACAGAATAGACAGAGAAGGAGAGAGGTACAACAGAGAGTGTCTGCAGCCATCTGTAAAATACAGTGTTGAGATTCTGTCATGGTTTGCGTCTGCACATGTATGCAACGTATCTTATGGAGTAACTAAGGAGAGCAGTGCAACCATAAGTGTTTACAGTGATCTTGGGATCTTGTCAAAACTGATATAATTATCTCAGAAACATATCCACCATCAATACAATCTGGAAAGCATCTGACTGGCAACAAAAATGCACACTGTAACACTACCAGACATGCAGTAGCCTCCCCAGAGCCTATCAGGAGGATCATCTTGACAGAAATGAACAAAAGGCAACCAACATACAAAGAAGAGCTTTGAAAGTCCTTCAAAAAGCCCAGAGAACGATTCCTGAACACTACTTGAAGGAATTATAAGAAAGAGAGTTCAGGCTGTGATGAAGAAAAGTGACGGTCATGCCAAATACTGACTTTGAAGCTCGTTGCAGACATTGTTTTTGCCTTATGCATGTGTATTTCCATGTATGTTTGCACATGTTTTTGGCTTAAAACTTTCACATAGTATAACAGAAAAGATGGAAAATCTTCAGACTGAAAAATCTGAATCTAAGTTCATGTTTTAGCCCCACAGGTTCCAGTCAATATTTAAAATTAGTCTACTGGAACTCTAAAAGTAACTAGATGTGATAAAAACCAGTGCTGAAGGCTAGCCTGGATTATTGTTACAGTGCTCAACATTATTACTTGATAGTCATTTATTTTTCTCTCATTGTCCATCCTCTTTTCTCCTACACGCTTAGATGAACAGTCCTATAACAGGCTGAGTCCTAAATCTAAAATCAATAGTTGCCGATTGTTGTAGAGGAGGGAAGAAGCAATATCATTTCCTCACTGACAGACGACTCAGGAAAGATTTATGAAGCAAAGCATTTTTATGACAATTAAGTGTTTTCATCTGTTTATATCCGGACAACATGCCACTTTTAAATATTATCTTATATTAGAGAGTGACAGAAAATTAGAAAATGATGGACAGGAGAGAAGTTTTTACAAGACTTGAATTCATTACCTTGATTGATTAGCTTGTACGCACCTGCTGCTGGGAGGAAATTAAATTCCAGCCATGAACAAAAGAGATGTTCAATATCAGTTATGTGATGTTTCAACACAACATCTGAGCAAAAAGCGATATAAGGTCAAAAAAATGTCAAAAAATGTTTAATTCTCTTACAGCTTTTGTGATTTTCTTATTTTCTTTCAGTTTTCATGAATGCAGCTATTCCTATAGCAGCTGTGTTGACGGTAAGTTTAATTTAAAATGTAATAATCATTATGCTTAAGTTAGCTGGGACTTTTATCTTGTTGTCTTGTTCCCAGTGTGAAGGGTAGAGCAGAGACAGTGCCAAGTAGTCTGACTGTCCAGTGACGTTTCACACTGAGACAGTGGAGGACTTTCTGAAGTCCTTCATGGATGTAGACTTGAGTGATGACAAATGAGAAAAGTCAGACTGATACCAAGGAACAGGATGACTGTGAAGGACACATGGAGACAAACGCCTCATCTATCATTTGATTTAATCTTCAGACTCTTAACAAGATGATGCAAGTCAGACTGGCAGCCAAAAGATTATCAATTAAAGGATGAAAATTGTTATTATGAGACTAACTTTTCCCATTATGTGCTCCTTCTGAACCTGCAGACATTTGTGGTTCACGTCCACATCTCAGAGGACGCTGATCTGTCACCAGCTGTGGCCTTTGCCTCTCTGTCCCTTTTTCACATCCTGGTCACACCCCTCTTCCTCCTCTCCAGCGTGGTGCGCTCCACTGTCAAGGCCCTGGTTAGGTGAGAAAGAAAGCCGTGTTTGGACAAATAACATTTTTGAAGACAGTCGTGCGGCAGGAGACTTAAACTACAACAACAGACTGAGCAAAGTCATGAAAAGCGGCTCGATTAGATGAAGCACTTGACCTTTACCCGCAGTGGATGGATCAGCTTATTAGATCAGCCTTTTCTCGTGTAACAAAAACCCTCACTCCTCAGTTACTTCAGTCAACTGGTCTCTGACACTAATGTTTATTAATCTCACCAATTTCAATTAGTTTGCCAATCGTAACATCGGTTGTCATTAGGGTGGTGCAGAGCAGCTACTCCGCTATCACAACTCAGATCTCCGATCCTTCTGGCTGCTTTTCTTATTGTATTGGGTGATGAAACTGATTGTTTCATGCTGTATCTGTGCAGGGTAATTAGAATAGATATGATCAAGCTATTTTATACCTTTATCTTCTGAGAAAATGTGCCACATGTCTGCAGATGTCTTGATAGGCTACCGATTGCACAAAAGCAGGGCTCCCCCTACAAATCTGACCTATAAATAATAAAATCCAAAAAGGTGTTAGTTTATGTTTTGTGTTGTTGGTGTGTGTACTCTCTCTTTCCTGCACTCCTCAGCTGGTCCCTCTGTAAGACTGTTTTGGAGATTTTGGAGGTATGTTTTTCTTGTGATCTTCTCATTTTAATGCCGTAGATTTGGACGTGTACTTTTCTCATCTATACCAGGTGTTTAATCTCTGGAGAACTTAAAGACATAAATGAAGAAAATAGGATATAACAAGTTTCAGCTCTTTTTATTTGGCACTGATTTTGTAATTTATTCATCAAGGAGAAGGAGTAAAGTGAAGGTGATGCAGAGATATGTGGGTGTGTGTGACAGAGGCAGACCAGCTGATAAAGCTCATCCTTAGTGAACCGTGTTTCATTGATTAGCCAGTCAGCATGGGCAAATGAAAGATGTGACACTAAACAGCAGTTCTCTTCACATGAATGAAAGTGAACTAATTTAAATGCCACGTCACTTGAGCCGGGCTTTTATTATGAGAATTTATTATGATGCTTTATGTTGGCTATATTAATAACAGCCTGTTAATTTTATTTATGATGCATATTTTATTTTAGTATTTATTGCTTCATTGCTTTTCTGTCCTCTGTTTTATTTGCAGCGTTCAGAAGCTCAGCGAGTTTTTTTCGAGCGATGAGATCGGAGACGAGCAGGAGCCCAAAGCAACGTTACCCACTGGCTCCAGCAATCACAACCAAAATCGGTACCAGGCTGTGGTAAGGGCTTGAGTTTAGAAAACAAAGTGGATAAAATCTCTTTCAAAGTGACTCCTTTGAACATTTTCATCCTCTACCTTACCGCCTTCCTCACCGTTACCTTTTTGTCCTTTGTGCTGCATGTTATACAATCCTCCTTTAGTCATCCTCTAAACCTTTCCCTTTGTCCTGCTCCTCCTCCTCTTTATCCCGATTTTTCCAGCCCCTGAAGGTGGTGAATCGGAAGCGCCCCACGCGGGATGACTGGAAAAACTATGGCTCAGAGGGGAACCACGAAGGCGATGGACCCTTTCAGGATGTAGATCAAGATATCTGCATCAAGGTGAGAGAGACAGTCAGAGAGACCAATGAGCCTCCAGACTGGGCTGCAGGTGAGGTAGATATGAGTTGAGATACCCAGGAGCCCAACGTTTATCACACATTTATTATTGTTACTTTAACTAAATTTGGAGATTTATGTTTAGCATTTGTTAGGAAGTGAATACTCATTCCCTGCAGGGTCTTTTTTTTTTTTTAACATTTTCACCAGCTCATGTAGGAGTTTTGTTTTAGATTTTATTTTGGTTTAGTAGTATACTAACATGTTCCTGATTTTTATTTGTATATACTGTTTAATTTGAATCCATATTCACCCAAATATGAGATGTGGTATGTTATTTATCACACTCCCCATCCCTACGAGATCAAAGTCCTCAGAGCATCACTGCTCTTCAAAACTGTTTCAAAGCTGAACCAATTAGCTTGAAATGTCATCATCACAGCACAGTCTGTACATCATGCATGATGTTTTGGACACCACTTATCAGATTTTAAGTCAACTTGTAAAAATATTTTGGTGTTTTTTTTTTTAACACAGTTTCTACATTTGCACTGAATTGTGTGAGATTTGCATTTGCTGTCATCCACATATTAATATCTGGGTTACTGTAAGCGGGATTTTCAATAATTAGATTATATTAGATTAGATGAAACTTTATTAATCCCTCAGGTGGGTTCCTCCGGGAAATTCGGTTATACCATATATACACATATATAACTACAGAGACATATATAAATACAGAGTATACAAAAGGGATAAATAGAATAAACAGAAATAAGAGTACAAGGGAATTGCACATTTCAAGTTTCAAGTATTGTGAGTCTATTGCACCACTGGATATTAACAAAAAGTATTGCACAGTGAAAAGGCACTACAGCTTGTAGGAAATCTGAGCATTTTGACACATGCCATGCAATTCTTTGCCTGCATACAGTAATTCATTCTCTGTATGTCACCAAAATATTCTGGAAGCAAGTAAACAACACCAGCATGACGTGAATAAGAATTAGGCAACAGTTACTTTATAGCCTCACATACGTATGCACCATTTTGAGAAGGATTGCGCGCTTACAAAGAGAGAAAAATTATCCTTTGTTTGATGTTTTTACCAGCACGGCAGCTCGGTGGCACGGTGGTTAGCACTGTTGCCGCACAGCAAGAAGGTCCTGAGTTCAATTCCAACACCAGGCCGGGGTCTTTCTGTGTGGAGTCTGCATGTTCTCCCCGTGTTTGCGTGGGTTCCCTCCGGGTACTCCGGCTTCCTCCCACCGTCCAAAGACATGCAGCTTGTGGGGATAGGTTAATTGGATAATCCAAATTGTCACTAGGTGTGAATGTTCGAGTGAATGAGAGTGCGAATGGTTGTCTGTCCCTGTGTGTTAGCCCTGTGACAGACTGGCGACCTGTCCAGGGTGTACCCTGCCTCTCGCCCTATGACAGCTGGGATAGGCTCCAGCGCCCCCCGCGACCCTGAAAAGGATAAGCGGAAGCGAATGGATGGATGGATGGATGGGATGGATGATGTTTTTACCGCATGTGCCTGTGCATCTTTTCAGATATCAAATGGCTATTTCACCTGGGTCGATGGCGCACCAACGCTTTCAAATGTGGACATCAAAATTCCCTTTGGTGAGCATCAAGCAGTGCCATGTACAGTCTGTCTGCCCCTGCTTCGCTTGTTTCTCTATTCAGTTGTTTAACGTGCTCATTCACTCACAGTACTGTTGCCTCTTCTTCATGAAATCTCTCAGGTAAGCTGACGATGATTGTGGGCCAGGTGGGTTGTGGGAAATCCTCTTTGTTACTGGCAGCGCTGGGAGAAATGCAGAGAGTGTCTGGAACTGTCACCTGGAACAGGTCAGCTATATTTTTTTTTACTTATTATTTGGTGCTTGCAAAAGTGTGCGATAATCAGTTGTGAAATGTGATTCTGATCTCTCTTTGTGGGTCTGAAGAAGTGCAGATATTGTTGCTTTATCAGTCTGAGAGACTGATGTGCACCATATCGATCTGCAGGGAATCTTTGAGGCTGAAAGTTGATTAAAAGTAAACAGAATTGCAATTCTTCTTTAAACTGTAGGACACTGGAAGAACAATGGAAGTGATTAAATTTTCTTTGTTGAGATTATGATTCTTCTTGAGAACAGTACTGATCTCATTAGCATGATAGTGCTTAATAGCAGTCACCCCAGTACATCGATCACCTCACCCATCCATTCAATTATAAGGAAAAAAAACAAATGCACCACCAGGGAAACACTTGTCACTGCTGCATCTCATACACTTCATTCTATGGAATCAAATTCAGTCCAGAGGTTAAAGGAAATTCCAAGAAATCTGCTACCTATAGGGACCTGAACCACTCCAGCTGATGTCGCGCCACGTTTCCTTCTCCATCCTCAGCCTGCGTTATTTTCTGACATATGGTTTTCCAAACCTCTCTGATAATTGGTCTGTCATGGGCACCTTTGTTCTTTTATTTATGTGTTTTTGCACAACTATTAATTACATGCCGCTGACAGGGCAATTACCAACAAAATCAGACTTACAAGTACTCTGTTTCCATGACACAGCAGTATAACATAAACGGATTTGTAGGTCAGTGAAATGAGCTGATATGGCAGCTTTCTTTTTTATGGTTGGGAGAAACATTGTGGAAGAATGTGGGCATCCTTTTATGCACCACTGACCTAGATTCAGTTGGCTGCTTTTGGTTGAAAATCCCAACTGGTTTGCTGTGGCTGCAGGCCAGAAGCCCACCTCCTAATGACACCTGGGTATGCCTTTTTAGCACTTATCAGCTCACTTCCTTTAAATAATCCTCCAGTTTTCTGTCATCTGCCTTTTTTTTTTTTAGGTTGAATTAATTTATCTGGACAAATGTTTGTTTGTTTTTAATTTCAGACCAGATTTGGCTTTTGTGCTGAGGCAGAATTTCCTCATAACTCTGTAAATTAGATCATCATTTCAACAAATAAAGTCTGTTAATTGAATATTTTGGTTAAATAATAATAAAGTGGTATTCACCATGTGGTTAATAAAAACAAAGGAAATGCCAAAAGCTGTGAAAAGACATAGAAACTGAGCTAAATTTACTCTATTTCACTGCATACTGTGTATCTGTTACAAGTAAAGTGATCCGTCCATTCAAGAATAAAATTATATTTCTCATATTGTACGATAAATTTGAAGAAAAACAGCGATTATGTGACTCTTCAGATTCATTTTGCTACCCTTTGAGTGATTCAGAGCCCCAGATGTAAAAACCACTGTGCTAATGAATGCATTGTAATGCACTGGACAGGCTGTGGTGTAAAATGCTGTTATAGTCTCATCTCAGTTTGACAGATTTAAATAGATGAAATACTTTTTTCATTATAATCTGGATTATTTTGATTAATAGTTTGAATACAGTGTATTTATTATTAATACATCATTCATATTAACATTTAACAATGCTGCTCATTCTGGACAAACTATAAACTTTTTCTTGTTTACTTATTTTTTGGATTGAGTTCATTTAGTGACCCAGTTCTCCTTTTTGGTGCCGTCTGAGTCTTTTTTTAAGGTCCTGCTGCAGATGTGGCTTTCCACTCTTAGGTTTCAGCCAAACAAAACTCAGTGGGTCTTTAAAAGTAGACTGAATTTAAAATAGCACAATGCAAAGTGAATCCTCACATCGTGCCAGATGCATTCTGGGAGCCATTAGCCTTCGTTTTCTGCATCTGAATGTCTCGTCACCTACCCAGGATGGCGCGCTGCTATCAGTCTCCATTTGTCACCAAAGTCTAGGCTGTTCTACTTGATTGTCACAATGTCTCTGGCAGCCAAACACACACTTCTGCTGTGTTGATGCCAGGGTTGTGCTGGCACTCCCTCTGATATTAAATTGGAATGAACTTCAGGCACGCCAAGTGCTCGAGCATCTAAGTTATCATCTATCCCTGGGAGACTAAAAGGCTGTCAGTTAGACTTTGCATTGCTGAAGTATGCAGACGCACAACCTGAGTAGTTTCTTCCTCTGTTTTCTCTGGTTTTGCTGTTATTGTCATGCAATGTTTTTGAGTCAGCAGCATGTACTGTATTGCTAAGAAACACACATAAACATGCAGATTAAATGAGAGCAGCTTGTGCCTGGCAGGGGCCGAACACATGACTAATCAGACGCGTGAGCATGTGAGCTTGTCAGATATATAAAGACAGTCTCATTGACTTGGTGGTAATTGGTGATTCACAGTCAGCTGTTACTGACCGGCTGATGGTGTTTATGACTGCGATACCTTGTCTGAGCTCACCATGCTCCATGTGTTTGTTTCATCAAGCACTGAAAACCTATTCTAGTCACCTGAAAAAAAAGGGGCCATTGAACAGCTGTTGTGAAGCTCTGTATTAGATTGAGGACCCCTCTGTTCATAGAAGTTATGTTTTTTTTCTGAGCTTTTTAATGATTTCTTGTTCACCTTGGCTTACAGATTGAAACTGAACCTCTTTAACCTTTGGGGGGAAAGCGTCTGGTTTTATTTTTAAATCAGTGTTGCTTTTTCTGAGCTGTAGATGTATGTGACATTGCAAGGACTGGGACTGTACCTCAGAATCATTAGAAAGGAGTCAAGCTCTAGTCTGTCTTTGCAGGGGTACTTGATTTTAATAAAGTCTGATAATATTGTAATTATATGGAACCTGTTGGATTACAGGTCCCAGAGGGTGGCATCTTTCCTATTAAGGGTGACTGCTTGATAAAAACTTAATTAATCTCATCCATTGGTGGGAAACCACACACACAAACACCCCACCTGCTCCCTCTGGCGCCTGTAGTCCTCTTCAACTCTCCTGATCCAAATATGGCACAGAGCAGGGGGACATCTGGGGCTTCTCTTATATTAAAGTACATGACTATTTGCATTTTGACCTCGATATTCAGTCAAAATGCCGAAGGTCTCTTATCACGTGTGCACTACACCCAGAGTTCAGCTATTAGACAGGAAGGTTGCAACCTTAAAACATACCTGTTGAAGTAATTAACTGCAGCAGGACAGTGACTTACTCTTGTTTTAGAATTATCGGATGAAAAGTGCACTTTACTGTGGAGGATCACTGAAATGTAAAGGTTGTAGACTGCTTTAAATTATGAAGCTGAAGAAAACTTAAGAATTCATGATGGTTTACTACACACTTTGCAGTTTTTATTTTCTTTAGGCACATAGCAACTGGTGGCTACAGCACAACCACATGCCATTAAAAGCTGACCAGAATCAGCACTTATTAATCACACATGGTGTAGTGCTGTTTACTTTATGCACATAGCATAATGATTGTTTTGTATAATGTGTGCATTGCGTTTATTGTCTGTTTGCATTGTCTGCATGTTGTCTGCGTTATCTGAGTCACCGTCAATCAGAAATAAACACTTTAAATTAGAAAGTGTTGGTGAATCACTCAGCCTAGCTTTTTTCTTTTTTTTTGCCTGTCCCGTTTGGATCTTTAGCCGTCAGAATTGTTGTCTGAAGGCCAAGAAAGATGCCAAGTGGATTTACTTTTCCAAGTGGATCATCATAGCCTTGCCATATTGGTCCATTTGACCTTTATTATAGTTATGTATTTTTATTTTCATTTTTTAAAGATGGGACAGACATGATTGGAGGATAGGACAGGGAGAAAGAATGAAAGAAAGAGAGGGAGAGAAAGAAAAATAGAGGGGAGACGAGACGGTGAGAAAAGGGGGAAGAAAAAAAGAAAGAAAAACAAACAAAACACCTGGATCACCTGTATGGAGATAAAAAACCAGAAGAGAAAACAAACAACAAAGAGCAACATAATAAAAACAACAGCACCATCTCAATAAACTAGCTAACAGCAGATAACAGTAGATACTTTTTTAATTTCACCTGTTGAGAATGAAAATGAAAACAAGCAAAAGAAAACGAGAGCAACATAATAAACAACATCACGATGATATATGGGAATATAACAGTAAATACTAAATATTAAACATTATTGTGCAGCACGTAAGATCGACACTCAGCCTAGCTTTAAAGATTAGATTTCAGTTTCTTGCTGCTGATAGAAAGCGTCAAGTGTGACTTCTTATAAATTGTCATAACCTTGGGTCCTTCAAAATGTTGATTGAAAATCTCTTTCAGTATCTCAATCAGAGATAAAACCTGTAAGTCATCAGCTCCATCGTGGTTCCAGCTGCAGGAAAAACAACACCCTCAAGCTTCCGTCTTTGTTAAGTGTCATCAGATGATTTGGTGTGATTAGGTTACTCCTCCACAAAGATGAGAACAGTGGTGGAAGTGCATGATCATGGCTGATTGCTTGTTTGACAGTAAGCTCGGGATGACGTGGGTTGTCATGCCCATTGTTAGCTTTTTTTTTTTAATACATTCTGTGTTTTTCAAACTTCTCAGTTTAGGTCTCATAATGAAGGAAGCTTTTAATGAGAACATCATCTTCCATTTGTTTTTGCAGTATAGTAACCATAGCAACCTTGTATTGTCTAGATGCACAGTGTCCGCACCTTGTCCAAGTGTACAAATCACTTCATGTTAGTTGTTCCACTCTAAATTATTGGCTTTTTGGCCACCATTTTTATATTAAAGAAACTAAAGGAGTAATGAACTTGCTCAAAAATAAATATGTTTGCTTTTAGGAGGAAAAAAACATGTTTTGATATTTACCAAGTAAACTAAATTTGCATTTTGACTTGCCACGTAAATTTGTTCCCCCTGTTTGCTTCTAGCTGCTTTTACACAGCCGTGCTTGCGTGTGAGTGTGCACCATGTGTGAGCCTTTAAATATCAGTCAGCCTTCCTAACAGCTGTGCCCTCTGGCTGACGTAATGCTGCTGCAGTAAACTTTGAGTAAATCTCTCCGGTTGTCCTCAGATGGGATCGGAGTCACCTTCTCAGGACAAGTGTTTGAGGTGTCAACTTGTCAAACCTAAAAATACACCGCAGCATCAACTGAGCATGTGCAAAGCCAAAAACAGCCAATCACATCCTAATAAATGTTAGGGTTAGGGCTGTGAATGTCTGTGCATTTTGTTACACGAGAAAGAGCTTGTGGGAGTTTCAAATGACAATAAATGTAATAATAAAGAGCCATAATTACCAACTTTCCCTTGGTCTTTAATAAAAGCAGTTTTACAATTACGAACTAGTAACATATATATATATTTTTTCTATTATTTACAGTCTGCCAAACCTGGAGTCTGAAGGGGATGAGAGGTAAGTGTTGCAAGCAGAAAGCTAAAATCATCGTGTATTTTTAGTAAGGCCTTAAAGTGCTCGGACAGACTGTGCTGGTTACTGTCTGAACTATTTTCACAGCAACAATAGTGTGCAGTATAAATCAGGATTATAAATAGAGCTCGGTTGACAGTTCAGAGTTGTCACTGCTTTAGCTAACACACATGGAAGCCTTATCATAGCACACTGTGGCTGATTGTTTCTATTTGTGACTCAGCTTTCCTTTCACTGCTTTCTCACTCTGGACCTACATGTACACACAATGAAGCTTCCATATTTCAAGTATTTGTGTTGTGTTTACTTTTGAAAGCTGTTGTTTCGTCATTAACTGATGCCTCTGTTTCTGCTAACTGAACACGTAACTCTTTGCTATGTGTGTGTCTAATGGTAGCATGATGTTTTATGGGTAGGAGGGCAAGAAGCAAAGACCTGAGGCAACACACATCTCATCTTTGTTTAAATAGGAATAATCTAGTTTAGCTAGATTGCCCCAGTGACTGGAAACAGATTCAGTTGCGTTAAATAATAGATTACTGCCCAGTGAAGTTATTAAGGCAATTTAAAAGTATTTTAAAGCTTACCAATCAGAAGGTTGGTAGTTTGATTCCTGGCTCAGACCTGAGTTCACAGGTACACACTGGCCTTGTTTTTTTTTCTTCACTCAGTTTACCTCACTTTTTTATTGTTAGCAGCATCTAACAGTGAGAAACAAAATGAATAAGGTACCAGTGAATGGCCACACACATCCATACACCAGCCGCAGACTTAGTGCTGACGTACTAATCTCAGGCGGAGGAATCAGATTCTCAGAGAACTGCAGGCACCACAGTCCAAACGGGGTGATGCTGATTTCCAGTTCAGCAAATTACAGGAAGAAAAATGAAGAGGGCGTGGGCGTTATTTTAGGAAGCATCAGATCACCGCTAATGATAGACTTGCTCATGTAGGGCAGTGGTTGGCCTGTTTGTGTTGGGGTGGCAGTGACATGATTGCCATAGTGAGGGAAGAGTACGCGGGTTAGTGAGTGTGTTTGGTTTTTGTTAATCATTACAGGAATTTGGTGGAGTCAACAGACTGTTTATTTCAGGGGGAACAATGCCTGTTTAATTATTTGGGCGTGTCTCTAATGAGTGCCGTGTGTTTGGTATTTTCTCCACAGTCCGACAGACAAAGACGCAGCAGGTGAAGGAGACATCAGGTGAGCGCAGTCTCCATGGAGATGCATCACCAATAACAGCAGAGCCATTAGAGATGTATCTGTGGGTGGTTATCTACAGTGTGGGCCATTTATATGGATACACCGTAATAACATGGGAATGGTTGGTGATATTAAAGTCCTGTTTGTGGCACATTAGTATATGTGAGGGGGCAAACTCCTCAAGATGGGTGGTGGCCATGGTGGCCATTTAGAAGTCGGCCATCTTGGATACAACTTTTGTTTTTTCAATAGGAAGAGGGCCATGTGACACATCAAACTTATTGGTAATGTCACAAGAAAAACAATGGTGTGCTTGGTTTCAATGTAACTTTATTCTGCTACGTTCTGTTTTCTGTCTTTATTGATCACCCTCAAGAACTAGCTATTCCCACTGCTTATATACTTGCCCCAGACCCTCGGTTACATATTGACTCCACAAATACGGAAGGTCGTTAATGATCCCAGAGGTTAAATAGATTTTTAACCTTCACCCATGTGTGAAACTATACACTCATTAAGAGGTAAAATGTAAACATAGAGATATTATTGTGTTTGTTTGACCCTGCTTTAAGCCTGCTTGTGTCGTAAATCTCTGGTAGGAAGAGAGGCCCTGTGGCCTACGCTTCCCAGAAGGCCTGGCTGCTGAACGCCACAGTGGTGGAGAACATCACTTTTGAGATGCCCATGATAAAATCAAGGTAAGACCTCATACTTTTATTGCACTGTTTAAAAAAACAAAGGTATAATGAGTATATTTGTTCACTCACGCTTTTCAGTGGATGCCGCTGTTGGTTGGGGTGCCGCACGCTGCTGGCATATGTATGTTTGGTATAACTGGATCGTTCACACCAGCATTTTTTATACCCAGTTTTTGTCACAGGATAGGGAGTGTGGCAAGCAGGCAATGGACCCAGAATGCTAGACTCAAACGGAATTAAACTCGAAATCTCAGCTTTTATTTTGCTGGCAATAAGGTGAAGAAAACAAAAGCAAACAAGGTAACAGAGCAGGGTAGGAACTGAAGGATGGAGGCTCACGCAGCACGAGGGAGGACCCGACAAAGAACAAAGGGAGACACGGACAACATATACACGGGAGGAGATTAGGGCAGAGTGGACAAACATGGGAGCACAGCTAAACAGAATCTAAGACAGACAGAAGAAGCAAAACTGAACCTGATGCACAGAAAACAAGAAGACAAGGACTGTCAAAATAAAACAGAAGGCAACTAACACAGAGCCCAGGACTATAACTTATAACTTGACAAGACAGGGACGCCAGACAACCACCGAGACAGAAGACAGTCAGACAATGACTTCGTACAGGAGGTATGAAACACAGAGAAGAGACTAGGACAGACTGGACAAGGAGGGGAACTAATACAGTCAGTCAAAACACTAGAAACAGGCGTACTAGCAAGAACTATACTCGAGACTAAATAATTTAGAACAAGAACACGAGTCCAAAACAAAAACCAGGACCATGAACAGTTTTCTGTTACGTATAGACACAACACTACTTATTAACACTACTGCCTGCCTGGAGTTAGGTGCCTTTTTTTGCTTGAATAATTCGTAGGTCATTATTAAGTGGTTGAATGCCCATAGATAAACTTTGAATAACCTTTAAAGACATTTAAAGACTTTAAAGAACTATCATGAAGTCTGGCACCTGCAAAGAAATGAGGGGCTGCACAGACTTTTTGCACTTTTGCAGCTTTGTGGTTTTCACACTCTTGTTTAGATGATTTTTGTCTTTGTTTTCCTTTTTGTGTGTCTGTGGATGTGCAGAACATGTCATACCATAAGTAACCAGTGTATGAGCTCTACTGAAATTCAAATTGTTGTCACTGTGCTGTTGTGACACGTGCAATCACAACAATGTTAAAAATAACATCCAGAGTTGTTCATTATAACAAGGGGATCTACTCTCAGTCAAGTCGAGCAGTTTAGCCAAATTAGAGCCAACAGCACTTCTGCTCCCTCCAGCAACTGTAGTAAATTGGATGTGAATAGTCAATAGTTCTGTTATGAACTCTTCACATAAGCAGCCTTGACACTGAAACACCTCAAGCCAGGGTGTTTTGTTGCTGAAGGTGTGTGGTTCTTTGTGCCTCTTGTGTTGTGATGCAGCGTGTCTCCAGTTTTGCTCGCTGTTGAAAACGCCTGTGGAGGGACACTCTAGATACACACATGCCGCTTTCATCCACACAACAAATGGTATTTCTCAAAGGTCGAATGCATTTATGGCATCGTCTTGGGTCTCTGTGGCTCTAATGGACTGTTTTTGATAAAACAGGTTTAATGGACTACTGTGCTTTGTTGCTGTGGAGATGTTCAATAAAACAGTCTCCAGTCTCGCTCTATCGCTGCTGTCCTACTGCGCTGTCTGTTTTATCCAGCAAAATCTGGATTACCACCGGGCTGCAGCAGGTCCATGAACTTCCAAGCTGTTTAATCAAGGCTGTTGTAACCTGCTGTGTCCGTTATTGTATCACATTTTCTTATGCTTGTGAAACAGTTGGTTCAAGTGATACAGTTCCTCCAAAGCTCTGCTCCAATTCTATGGCTATTAGGAAATGCCAAAGAAACATAAACAGAACACTTTATCACCTACCTAGCTAATATGTAAGTTTGGATATTCACTAAGCAGAGAGCATGTATTTCTCCACCCTGACATAGACCCCAAACACTAAACTCAGTCTTTGATTCAACATTGTGCTGCAAAACAGTTGAATTCCTGCATTTGGAAAAAGCCCACAATTTGTCCCTGTGTATCCACAAATATAAACCATGAGCTAATCTGTTTTGTTTTTAATTTAAAAAGCAGACATCTAAGCATCTTATTTAATAATATCACCTTAAAAAGACTATAGAAGAAGTCTGTGCATTATCTAAACTTCCCAGAGATATTAGAGGAGAGTTTTTTGGTATTTTCTGGACAACGACAATATTTTTAGGTCATAACCTTCTTGTTACTTCAGTAATTGAGTGACTGACAAACTGTCATGTCAAACTATGTGTGGCTTACGTTTTACACTGTGTGGGTTATCTTAAATAGAGAGTAAAGAAATTCTTGTATCGCCTCTTTAGTCTTTGTCTTTGTGGCGTTGAACCCTTTAGGGTAAAACCTTTTAAGATGAACCAGAGAAGCTGCTATTTTCAGTTTCCTCCACTCTCTTTCATGGACTGTGTTATGCATACATAACGCAGTCCCATGAGTTACATTTATGTGAATGTGAATCAATGGCCCAAGAGATAATAATGAGCAGGGCTGTAGTTTCCCTCTGCTTGGTATTAGCAGCTGCTCTCTGCCCTCATCTGTATTCTGTCTCTGTTTCTGTCCGGCAGATACAAAGCTGTCATTGAGGCCTGCTCGCTTCAGCCTGACATTGACATTCTTCCACAGGGAGACCAGACAGAGATCGGGGAACGGGTCAGTATCACAGTAACATTTATGAGTTTCTGTCTGGCTGTAGCTCCCACTGTGGCTCGTTTTATTGCAGAATCATTTGTCATCGTTACTGTGTAGCAAGATTTTGATGTTTGCGTATCAGGAAACTAGACTGACCCTGTTCATTTAGAGCGCTGTCATGTTGGATTTCTTCATGCACCAGTAATGCAGGAAATAAACCCTAGTCTCCTTTGCTCCTCTAAGGAAAAGAGCCGCACATATTTCTGGATATTGTTAATTCATCTTTGTGTTGCAGCCCCTATGAGATAACATTTTGCTGTCCTCCGATGCAGGGCATCATCCTATCAGGTGGACAGAAACAGCGAATCAGCGTGGCCAGAGCCATGTACCAGCAGACCAACGTTGTGTTTCTGGTGAGACTGCACACAGAAATAACTGAACAGTTTAAACGGATGGCTTCTCAGGCTGCACCTGTGATTTATCAGTATTCATTGAGAAACTGTTTCTGTAGCACTACCTGACGGTGCTTGTGATTCTCTTTCTGATGCCTCCCTGTGTGACATAAATAGCTACACACTCTAAGAAGCCCAGAGCAGAAGGTTTAAAAAACATTCCCTGCCATTAAATAGAAATAACTTTATATGACATCGATCTCAAAATTTCCTCTATTAATATTAAAAAAATAGAAGTTGAAGAAACAGGAGAAACACCACAATGACTTTCTGTGTGCTCACGACTCATGACTGGGGGGAATGTAGTGTTCAGTATCTTGTTCAATGACACTTTGACCTTTTAGCTTGTGGATAACTTACCCGATACCCTGAGCCACAGCCACCCTGCCCAGCATTTTTGAATTAATATTTAAATTAATATTAAATATTGTAGTGTAACACATCCTAACACATCCCCATTTATAGTATGTATACATCTATAACACCTTGTGATCACATCCTTACAGTAACATCTAATTTATATTCACAAAACTTCTGTTTCGCATGTTATATGATGATGCCATCAGGTTACCTGGCAACCAGCTAACAACAGCCTAAAATAAGCTGATGTCTGTTTTGTTTTTGTCTTTATCTGCCTACAACACCTTATGAAAGCATTCTGTCATTTTCATTTCATTACATAATAACTTCTCACGTTTACTCAAAAACGTAATTATATATAATATAACTATGATGTTGGCCTAGCAACAACTTAACAGTGGGCATATATGTATGTATATTCACCATCTGAATCATGTTTTCAGGAGATGTATTGGTTTGTTTTCCTCTGAACTTCTCTACATATGTAGGATGACCCATTTTCTGCTTTGGACATCCACCTGAGTGACCATCTGATGCAGGATGGCATCCTGAAGCTCCTGAGAGAAGAGAAGAGGACCGTGGTGCTGGTCACACACAAACTGCAATATTTACCACATGCAGATTGGGTAAGAACTGCTTAATAGTTAATAAGACTGTCCGTCTGGGATGGCTGGTATATAATGGACGATAAAGACATCTTATTGTCTCATTTATGACGCACTTTATCTCTCAAAGATCCCAAAGCAAATAGAGATTGAGTCTTAGCTAAATACAGATCATATTTTTTCTATCTTCTTTTGTGTGTGTGGCTATTATTAGATTATTGCCATGAAAGATGGCACCATCCAGACTGAGGGGACTCTGAAGGACGTCCAAAACTCTGAACCTGAACTCTTTGAGCAGTGGAAAACCCTCATGAACAGACAGGATCAGGAGTTTGAGAAGGTGATTAATGACTGCAAAAGCAAAATGTTATCTTTTAATCAGCGCCAAGAATCTTTAATTTGTGTAATTTGAACACTTTCTTTTGTAGATCCAGGTGAGACAGACACGCCGTCTCTGTCTGGAATGAAAGTTAGATTACCTGGGTGTTTTTATGCTGAAATAAATTCACTGTTGATCTCTCCTTCAGGAAACTGTGGCAGAGAGTATGACAGACCTAGAGAGAAAAAACCTGCGGAGGGCCATGTATTCAAGAGAGGCAGCCAGGACTGAAGAGGATGAGGAAGGTGAGAGGACACAGGAAAGAGTCACGATGACAGCAGCTGGAATGTGCATGACTGGTGTGGGTGCTTCTCAGCCTGATTTAATGCTTATGTTTCCCTTAATGATAGATGCAGGATGACAATTCCCCTTCTCCTGCTGAGAGCTTAAGCTTATTCAGCTTATTTTAATCTTAACATCTTTTGTAATGTCTGCAGTTATTTGAATGACTCATAGTTCCCTGTATTTGATTCCTTCCTGTCTCTTATCTTGGTTTGGTCTTTTTGTCTTTTCGTTCCTCTTTTGACCTTTTCAGCAACTGGATACGTCGCCATGTTATTTCCCACCGCCTCCTGCTGTGATTAACCATTGAATCTGATCCTTTCTCTGTGTGTGTGTGTTTGCTGTTGAACGAACACCTGCAGTTGAAAAACGCTAAGGTGCGCTGGCTGTACACTTTATCTTTGTTCTGTGTTGTCTCCCGTGTGCTGGTGGCACCCCGGGGTGGACTTGTGCGATGGCTCCAGCTACCCTCATGTTCGATCGAGCAGGTGTGGCCAGAAAGCATGGTTTGAAAAAAAAAGTTGAAACAGAAAAAGACATTTGTGGCATTGTAGCGCTGCTAGCTAACGGCACATGTGTTTGCTTCTCTGTTTTAGAATCTCATCATCCATTTTCCTGCTCTTTCCCCCTCCCAAACATTTGTCTCTCTTGCTCTTGAAGGCTTACTTAGTGTGAGCATGACTGTAGTTGAGAGTAGTTGTTTCTTTAGGCCTGCCACTCATTATTTCCCCATCTTGTCTGAGCCTCTCAGACACCCACATGCAGCCTCATGCTCCAAAGCTTGCTGCTTGATGTAATGTGATACATTTAAATCCGAAGTGGGAAAAAGGTTGGAGGTCGTTACATTATCTCTTCACCCCCGAGTCAGTGTGCGGTGGTCACCCTGGTGCTCCTGAAAAACATGCCTTTCATGGGAATGAGCGACTGCTTGTCTTTGTGGAGTGTAGCTTCTGTAGCCTCTAGCACACCTTCTCCTCTCATTTGGACCTCTGTCTATTATTTCTTCACTTCTCTCCTTTCCTGTGCTAGTCGTGGATTGTCAGACTGGCGCAGGAGGAGAAATGTTGAGCAATATGTCAGAAAAAGAAAGAGGAAAAAGTGAAGGAATGAAATATTTGAGAAGAAGGGTAGAAGGAGAGAAAGAAATGTAATGAGCGTCTGAGCTGTGAGTTGTAGCAGAGCAGGGCGTTTTTAGACAGAAATAAGCAAATTTACATACAGTAAGATTAAAAAAAATGTGACAATGGAAGCAGTCCTTGCAAAATAGATAACTCGGCCTAATTACATCTCACAATTGGCCAAAAACAAAACCTTTAACACTGCACTTCATCTCTGTTTCAACCCCAGAGGAATCTGTGGAGAGTGAAGATGATGACAACCTGTCACAGGTAATGCGCCAGAGAGCTACCATCCCCTGGCGCTCCTGCGGCACCTACCTGTCCTCTGCAGGGCTCCTCCTGCTCAGCCTGCTCCTCCTGTCGCAGCTCCTCAAACACTCCCTCATGGTGGCCATTGACTACTGGCTGGCCCACTGGACGTCACATGTCATCGCAGCCAAGAAAGACGCCTCAGCTCACAACTGTACCATCGTACAGGTGAGAGGATGCACCGCTCAGCTTTTGATTTAGACACTTAGCTCTTTGTTTCTGCTTCTCTTGAGATATTTTAGAGCCATAAAGTATTTTCTGCTTCGTTCACACTGCCTTTTTAAAAATTATTTGACCATTAATACAATCAGTCGGTCATTTTTTTTAAAAGATCCATCTAGTGGGATGAAAACAAACAACACCAATTTAAATTATTGTATAAAATGTTTGGCATCATTTGACTTATAATCCAAACATGCTTTTCTGTAAGAGGTAAATATTAGCTAACGTTAAAGGAATAATTGATAAGCTTCAAAAAAGACAGACTGCATTAGATTCAAATAGTTTATCTGATTGTAGGCCAGCGTGAATTACATAATATTCTCACTAATTCTCAGTTAAGCAGAGCTGACCTACAACACCAACACACCCTGAAGAGACTGCAGCTCGGCCTCATCTGAATATTAAAGCTGAACTAACATATTTATAGAAGTCAGTTTCCAAATGGAAAATGTTCGGGTTAAAGCACGTGTGAGGTCTGATGTGAATGCCAGCTGCAGTGCTGTAATTTATGAAGAAGTTTAAACTCTCAGTAACTGAGTCATAAATCTGAGTGGGTAAAAGCTGCACTCCTGTCCACACCAGGTGACTGTAGAATGATTTAGCACCTATAAAGCATTTCCTACACCCTTTTTCTACTTACTACTTGACTGTTTTAGTTACCGCTTAACCAAAATGGTCAGTAGCCTTCACACACTAACATAAAAAAACACTCTGAGTAAGCAGAGGAAGAGTTAACCTACGTCATCCACATTCAAGAAGTCACACGGGCTGTTAACAAAGGATTGTGTTTCAGGACCAGTAAAACAACACTGTCATCAGTAGTTGCTGTATATGTATATTTGTGTGCATGCGTGTCTGTGTTATGTGTGCATGTGTGAAATGCCAGGTCACGTGAAGGCCGTCGACAGACTGCATAAAAGGCACCGTGTCCTGCTGAATATAAGCAGCAGCCGTCTGTCTCTTTCTCTCACCCACAAACATCCACTGCATGTCCAGCTAAGCGTTGATAATAAATTGTCACTTGAATGCTGATCACAACTTGTCTGGCTGAACTTCAGTGCGTCGTTGCCAGCTTTATCTAATCTGCGCTGTGCTACAGACTAATCCACGAGGAGACTCTCAGAAGTCCTGTTCTGACAAACGCACACTCGGCCACTTCACATAAATGCCACACTGCTTCTCTCCTTCTAGAGAGAGGAAATAATTGAGCAGTGAGAGGATTAGATAGTGGAAATGCTTCATGTCACAAGTGGCAACTGGGCTGAGTGATGAGCAGCTAAAGGGTCTTTTTTTCCAGTGATATCTCTGATATATTTTGCTCTTCTTTTATAGGTCCTACCTGCAACTTTTTCACTGTATATAAAAATAAGCATCAGCTAACATTAATAGCTGAGACGGTAATGAGTTCATCTAAACTCCCAAATATATATTCTGAGAGGTGCTGATGACATCAAATTTTAAAAATGACCTTTTTTTCTCCTTCAAATAGTAAATCTTATCATTTTATATCATTTCTATGTTCTAATGTGAATAAATGTGGCTTTGTGATATTTGCATTTCACTGAATTCTGTTTTTAATTACACTTTGCACACCTTCCCAGCTTTTTTGGAATTATCTATCAGTTTGAGGTGCCAGACCTGCTTTTGGATTATGCTTCCTGGCTTTTGTTTAAATTTAGATCAGTGTGACTCAGCGGGGAGAGCAGGTTATGTACAAATCACAGGTTTTAGCCAAGTGAAGCATGCCGTGCTGCAACTGTTTCACTCATGCAGCATAATCATCAGTTCAGTTTGCTTTGTGACTTACGAGATCTAATCAATCAGGACTGCGTGGAAACCATTACAACCATAAAATCCTCACGATTACGCCCTGAAGCTTGTCTTTATATGTTTGCTGTCACTTACATTTTAATGTTTGGTGCTAGAGCTGTTATTTCTTGGCCACTGCTCCTTCAGAGGATGGAGTGCTGTCCCTTAACTCTGTCATTAGTAAATGGTTAGGATCTTGATATTAGGTCTATTTTTATAAAATAAATGTAGCTATTTCTTTAGCGAACTGTGTGAAATTGAAGAAATTTGAATTAGTGATATGTGAGAATGAAAATGAAGATAAACATTTCTTAGTATTATGATCAAAAGTTATCACATAAAATAAAAGAGGATAGAAAATTTGGATCCAGGGTGAAGAGAATAATTAGATTGGAAGAAAAAGGAAGAAGAAAATAGTTCCCCAGCCCTCTTTATTTCTCTTTTTCTGTTCAAATATTACCAGCTTAGCTTGGAAACTCTCACTGGCTTTTGTCCTAGACAGCTGGTTTTTTAACCAGCCTCGATGTTTAATTGTGTTTATAATTACAACAAAGTAAGTAGGACGACAGACTCTTCTTTCTCAAACAACACATAGCATTGTGCTCATGCCTTTTATAACCCCCTCTGTATTTGTATGTGTGTGTTATAGGACTGTGGCTTCAGCCACTCCTGGTATCTGTCTGTGTTCAGTGTGCTCTGCTGCCTGGGCATCATCCTCTGTCTCGCCACCTCCGTGGCTGTGGAGTGGACCGGTCACAAAGTGGCCAAAGAGCTCCACCACAACCTGCTCAACAAGATCATCCTGGCCCCCATGAGGTGCGGCGCTCAGCGCGTTTGTGTGTTTGTCTGTGTGCACGTGCGTGTGTGTGTGCATTATGATGTGTGAAAACGGGCAGAGACAGAGAAAGATGTGTGTTTGCTGATGATATAAGAGAAAACACAGTTAAAAGGTTTTTTGCCTCATTACTCTGAGCACCATCTGCTTTCCTCATGCAAAACCCAGGAGACATCACCTGCCTCAAGACACATTGGAAAGCACTGTATATACACATAAAGAAGCTGCATTAACATACTGTGCAGAATTCACATGAATGAATGTAAACTCAAGATTCAAGATCTTTTATTTGCCACGTGCATAGTTATACAAGTACAACACGCAGTGAAATGTGTCCTGATACGCTCCTCGACTGTGCAAAAAGAGAGAGAAAACACTATATACAGTAAGTAAATATATACAAAGAGGACATTATGTGCAGTAACTGAGCCAGACAACTCTGGAAAAAATCTATTTCCATCTGTAAGTCAACGTTTCGGATTATTGGCTCAAAAAATGGCATGTTAAATTTTTAACTTACTAAATCAAGCTTCTGAAAACAACTCAAATATGAGAAAATAACATGAATGTTTGAGTTATAAAGTGGAAATGCATTTTTTTCAGTGGCAGAAGCATCCACACTGTTTTTAAATATTGAATCTTATTTTATTTTATTGTATAATTCTGATCTTTGAAAATAACCTTATGAGATTAAATCAGTCATGTCAAGGCACTTTACGTTGTAAGGTTCAGTCTTAACAAGATGATAGAAAGGATCCCCTGCGAGCAAGGTCCCATATCAGAGGAAGAGACCCCAGGTGGTTGGGGGTGAGCGGAAAGAGGTGGGAGAAAGCCCACAGGTGAAAACACAAAGTTAATGACATGCAGTAGAAGCACAGAACTGCATGGAGAGTGGAAAAGAGCCGAATGGAGAATGCTCAGTGCATCATGGGAAGTCCCCCAGCAGCCTGAGCCTATAACAACATAACAAATGGTTAAGAGTCACCTGATCCAGGCCTGCCTATAAGCTTTATCAAAAAGAAAAGCTTTTAAGTCTAATATTAAAAGCACAGACACCTCTAAGGGAGCCAAGTGCTCTATTTGGGATAATTTGATACTTTAAGGTCTTTAAGATATGATGGAGCTCAGGTCTTCGTATGTGAGGTATGTGAGAAGGATTTTAAATTCAATTATGGATTTAACAGAGAGCCAATGAAGAAAAGCTAATCTCTTTCTAGTCCTTGTTAGAGCTCCAGCGGAAGCATTTTTGATAAGCCGGCAGTATTTCAGAGAGTAATCTGGTCATTTTGATGATAAAGTCCAGGGGATTTTACTCTCTTTCTTCTCTTCAGGCTCTTTGAGACCACTCCTCTCGGCAGCATCCTAAACAGATTTTCCACTGACACCAACACGATCGATCAGCACATTCCCACCACCCTCGAGTGCCTCTCCCGCTCCACCTTGCTATGCGTGTCTGCTTTGGGTGTCATCTCCTACGTCACACCCGTTTTCCTCATTGCCCTTCTGCCGCTGGCTGTCACCTGCTACTTTATTCAGAAATACTTCCGGATGGCTTCCAGGTGAGTCTGACGGGATAGTTGGAGGGAAGTCACAGACACATTGCTATATAGCCAGATTATTTTTTTTTTTGGTGGGACAAAATAAATATTCCTTTTCAGAATGAAATTCATTAGATTTATGATTTGGATGCAAAAATCTAATATCTGAATGTGGTTCAGCTGATATTTCCCCGTTTGCTGTCTCTGCTATGTTCTGGTCAGGGACCTGCAGCAGTTGGAGGACAGCACACAGCTCCCTTTACTCTCCCACTTCTCTGAGACAGTTGAAGGTCTCACCACTATACGAGCCCTCAGGTAACACATGCTTACATCCTTGGTGAAAATGGGAACTTTTAAAAAGCCATAGCCGAGGTTAAAAATACAATATTTTTCAAAAGACTTCAGAACGCTGTAGGATACTTGCGTGCAAACAGAGACACACAAAAGCTTCAGCATTTACGACTGGACTAGAGTGGACTGTTGGTTAGGTAATTATGTACTGTAGAAGTGAAAATGCCAAAAGCTTATTTCAGGTATTTGGCTAAAATCAAACATTCAGTGACAAAGGAGCCACAAGTGCAAACATTTGAAGTTGTTTTCAGATCCTCGAGATCTTCGCACATTTGGAAAGGCAGCGTTTATTGAAATATCCTTACATATGTGGCATTTTCCTGAACCCGAAAATGTCAAAAGAAATTTCAGCCTTAAATACCAAACAGCCAAAACCATTAGTTTTATTTCTGTCACTAAAATGTCATTATATTCCTAAAAGATAAAGAGCAATGAGAAATAGCATACGGTGCTCTTCTTAGATGTAGATGTAACGCAGTCTGTGATACAGTGAAATAACAAATGAATGAATTAAACCCCTTCTGTTGGCAGGTATGAGCCCAGGTTCAGACAGAGGTTACTACAGTTCACCGATGCCAACAACATCGCCTCTCTCTTCCTCACAGCAGCCAACCGTTGGCTGGAGGTCCGCATGGTAATGATCCGTCTGCTGCGCCCTTCTTTAAAATTCCCATCAGTTCTGCTTCACTGTTTGTCAGATATCTGCTTCACATTTATGTCGATGTTGCTGGGTAACTGCTCCCTCTGTTGGGGTCTATAAAACACTGAATTTTTCATTCTCGTATTAGCTTGAAATGCTGTCTACATGTCATGTTTTATGTATTGACCGTGCTGCTCACAGTTCATTCGACTCCTTGTGTTTCACAGCAGCAGAAACCTTTGAAATGTTGATGAATGCAAACAAGAACACGCCCCCACCGCCCCCACTGTCATGTCTGCTAACAATAAACCAATCTACAATAATGGATCTCTTTAAGCGTTATTTACCTTCTTCAGTTATTAAGTGAAGCGTTAACTTCTCGCTGCGATGTTGACTTCGTCTGTCTCTGCAGGAGTACATCGGAGCCTGTGTGGTGTTGGTGGCGGCGGTAGCTTCCATCACCAATTCGCTCTACAACCAGCTGTCCCCCGGGCTGGTGGGGCTCGGTCTGACATACGCACTCATGGTGAGTGTGTGTGTGTGTGTGTGTTTAACTGTTTAGCTGTTAAGGTATTTACAGGTTTAAGCTCAATGTTGCAAAAACCTCCCGCAGCACTAGTAGTATAAAGAACACTTTCATTACTTGACCAATGTGTTTCATTTGTAGTTAATTTATTTTAAAAAAGGATGGAGAAAATTGTCTTTTGTAACAATTTCTTTCGTCTGTTTCTACTGATTCTTACATGTTTTAGTGCAGACAGATAAAAATAACTTTTACAGTCACAGTAAAAAGAAAATGTGTCCTTTCTCAAGTTTGTACACATCAGTGAAAAGAAATCTGATCCTTACCAGGTTTTAAATTGAGTACATACAACCTGAGATGAACAAAAACACATGACATGCTGCACCATAATAATTAATCATCATGGTTAATCTTTTCTGTATGACTTCATCAGTCTCTCGCATGGCTCACTCTTCTTTACAATGTTGCTTCAGTTCCCCGTTTATGCACGGCTCTCTTAAGTTTCTCTCTGACACATGGACTGGACTGGGTCACTGCAACACCTTGATTATTTTCTTTTTCAGCCATTCTGTTGTAGCTTGGCCACAATAAAGGTTGTGGATGCTAAAAGGTAGAAAAGGTTGATTTTTGTGTAAATTTGTTTCTTTTTTTGGTATATTTTTGCTGTAAAAATGCAGCAATTTCAGATAAATTGGGAACAAAATGTTTTTATTTCAAGTGTTTTATTTCTGTGTTTCTGAAAAAGTCGGTCTAGAAAATTCATCGTGACAGTCACGAAAAGCCGAGACACACTGAGGATATTCGAGTTGTATCTGGGTGAAAACAACAACAATGTCCACACCGAAAGGACTGCGTGTCTGTGTGGTGACATTTACTCAGCTCATCTCCTCCCTCCTCCCTTCTTGTATCAGGTGTCCAACTACATGAACTGGATGGTGCGTAACTTGGCAGACATGGAAGTACAGCTTGGCTCAGTCAAGAGGATTAACGGCCTGCTCAAAACTGAACCAGAGAATTACGAGGGACTGCTCAGTGAGTGCACTCTGCCGCCTCAAATTAAACTTTCTTACTGATTCAGCAGGCGCTCAGAGAAATCATGTCTAACGTCTTACCACCTGAAAAGTGTTTGTGATTTCTTCTTGAGTGAAGAAGCCTGAAATTAACTCTACGTTCATCACTGTCAGTTCAAGAAGGCTGTCATAATGCTCACGAGAAATGGATCTTTATCCCTCTCGCACGTTTTGAAAACTCTGCTAATGTCGTTTTATATCCCCTAATAATCGATCATGCATGCGCCATGTAAAAGTGTGTGCGTGTGCAGTATGCAGTGCGTCTGTTTCTTATCCATAAAATGTGGGAAAGTTTTACATTTTGGTCACAAATTGAAGGAGAATATATGCTGGTAAGGTGGATTCACTCAAGTTTTTTGCTTCTCGGATGGAAAAAAGATCAAATTGAAAGTCGTGATGTTTTTCTTGTGTGTCTCAGCTGTGTCTCAGGTTCCTGACGGCTGGCCCCGACAGGGAGAGATCAAGATACAGAATCTGAGCGTTCGTTATGACGCCACGCTGAAGCCTGTGCTCAAAAATGTCAACGCACATATCAGCCCTGGTCAGAAGGTACAGGACAGAAACCTGTGTTTGAATGTGGAGGAGCATAACAGATTAAATGAAAACTATTTGGAGAAAAAACAAATATAGGTCATATAGTTGCATAACAGCTAAATGACGCAATTTTTGCATATTTCCATTTAATCTGGTGTTATTTTCCCTCAAACTTTTTGTATTTCTGTTTTTTATGTTATTATTTTACTGTTGGTGTTTGCACGTGTGCCCCGTCAGATAAGGAAGCTGTCATTCAAACTGTGTTATGGACTGTTTTTGATCAGCGTCAGACTCACAGCAGAAATACATACTAAGATTTAAATAAACCGGACAGCTAATTAACAGGAGAAATGATACAAGGTCAAATAAATAAATCACATTTAAATATAAATGAAATAATGTCTGCATTTATTTTTAATGCCACTTTGGATGCATTTAATGAAATATTAATGTATTCACTCAATACTTTATTTTTTGTGATTTTTATTTTTATTTTACCAATTTAAGTCTTCTACTTGTGAAAAGAGATAATACAGAAAATACACATTTTAGTTTACTGAGCACTGGTGAGCCTTTTAATGGACTTTGACATGTTCAGGGAGTAGCCTGCTCTTGCTTTATCCTGCCTTAACAGCTAAGATAGACTCTAGCCACATGCCTCCTACACCAGTAAGCTGCTAAGAGAATGGATGGATAGATTAATGGTGATAATTATGATGACTGTTTTTGCTTTTTTTCCCAGGTGGGGATCTGTGGCAGGACCGGCAGCGGTAAATCCTCTTTCTCCTTGGCCTTCTTCCGCATGGTGGACATGTTTGAGGGTAAAATATCACTTCGGCTTCACACCAGCACAAAAAAAAGTTAACAGGATAAAATATACATCTACTTTTGGCTGTTTGCTTATTCACACGTAGATCTGCACGTTTGATTTTTACACCAGATGCCCTTCCTGACATAATCCAAATGGGATTCGTGTCTCCACAGGGGATAAAATAATAATTGAAATAGTAGAAAAAAAGAGGAAAAGTGTCTTAATTGGTGAAATCGGGGTGTTTTTGTAAACTTCTGTCACACAGGAAGGATTGTGATTGATAACATCGACATCTCCAAGCTGCCTCTGCAGACTCTCAGATCTCGGCTGTCCATCATCCTCCAAGACCCTATCCTGTTCAGTGGCACCATCCGGTACAGTACACTTCTCTGTCAAAAAGAAGACTAGTGAATCAGTGATTCTGCATTATAGTAAACGGGGGGGTAGAGAGTCTTCAAAACAGGAGGTGAGCTGTGGATAAGAGCAGTGTCCTCTGAAAACTGCAGTGAAGAGGTTTATTTTTAGACTCCAGCAGCACTGACCGTAAAAGCAATGTCATCCCAGAGAAAAAACAAGCTGCACGATGGTCTCAGACTGTAGTTTTATCCAGTGATGTAAAAGTATATTTCAGTGTTTGTCCCTTTACATGTATGAACTCAGTTTAGTGACGACAGAAGGGTGTGTCGCTCGAGTTGACCAGCTCATACGCTTTAGTCCATTTACTGGAATATTCATTACACAGTCATCAGAGACGCTGCTTCACATAGATCATAATGAAAATGGCCCCAGTGACAGCTCGGAGGTGAGGATTATATTAAAGCTTAAATGTACAGACCACGAATAAAAATGACTTTTTTAAAGCAAAAATACTGATTTCAGACCCTCAAAATATAATATTTATTATGTCTTGTGAAATACAAACATGGATTATTGGTGACTTGGGATATTAGGAAGGATATTTCTCACTGTTTTATGACATTTTACAGATCATCCAAATATTTGTCATTCAAAAAAATGCCTTAATCATGAAGTAACTGAAAGTTGCAGCACTAAATGTAGCTTGTTTTTGCGGGTTTGTAGGTTCAACCTGGACCCAGAGATGAAAGCAACCGATGAGATGCTGTGGGAAGCGCTGGAGATAGCTCAGCTGAAACTTGTTGTTAAATCACTTCCAGGAGGCTTGGGTGAGACATCTGTGTTTGTTCATATGTGTGTGTCAACTATATCGCATTTGCAAACTGTTTATTTTAAAAGACACACAGAAAGTAAAGTGTGCTCACCCGGATCTGAACATTAAACAGAAAAATTAATTCTTTCTCAGAAGTTACATGCACTCTGTCAGCGTCACATCTACCAGCTGCTCGAGTGTCCCCATACAAAGATCGAGCCGCTGTATCAGATGACATGAGCATTCATTTTTAACTCGCTGCAGTGGCTGTTTTATGTGCTGCTGCTCCGTCCTGCACAGTCTTCTGCTCGTGGTTTTGACACAGGACACTAGACAGTTGCCGCCAGCAGGACGACTCGCGGCCAGATCAAATATTATCTGAAAGTCAAGTCAGAAAATCCAACGTGCATAAATGATGAATGCTTGAAGCGATGATGTTGCACGGGGCCGTCTTTGTGTGGACATTAACACTGGCGCGTGAGCACTTCCAGTTTATCACTCGATTCCTTACGTCTCTGCCGTCCTCTGGAATTCATCACAACAACAACAAAAGAAACGCTTCTCTTGTGAAATAAGCCTGCTGCTCATCTCACATTATCAATTTTAGTCTTGTGTGACACTGACGAATGTGTGTGTGTGTGTGTGTGTGTGTGTGTCAGGATGTGACAGGTTCAAGCTAAGCTGCTTGCAGCTTTAGTTTATGTCTGCTGGAACCAGATGTTCAGTAAGATATTGATCCCTGAGGCTGGAGCTGATGGCTAATTAAGTTCGTCCTTTGATTTGGTTTAAGCAACAATACAGTGTGCTATAGATTTATGCTGTGTGGTGAACCAACCTGAGTCCTTGTTACTGCCTTTATATGTTCATAATGGCAACTGTAGTTTGAGGAATTAAAAAATAACCTTATTAATCATATTTAATGCAAAACACCAAACAATGCCTCTCAGTGTGACTTCACTGCATAATGCAGCTCACCCCTCCCATTATTTCTAACCCTTTACATTCACCTTGTAACTAGTTTGATTCCTGTTGGAAGCCTCTGTTTGAAGAGTGACACGCATCCTACTGTTGAATAAACCGAGCGCCGGATCCTCTCGTTGTTTCTTCTTTCTGTATATAAACGTCAAACTTACATGACGTTACAAACAAAAAGAAAATCTCAACATTCAGCGAATTAAGTCATTAATTATTTACCTAATGGTAGATTTTTTTATTCTGTGTTAGGTTAAATCACTAGAGAGCTCTTTGGTTCTTCAAGCATTTTTATGACTTAACCTTCATCATTTATAACACTGAGGAGAAAATGGGAAATCAATATCCTATTGATCTGCAATCCAAAACCTAAAGGCTAATTAACTTTACCCTCTTACTCTTTACACTCTTACTTAAGAAAATAACTGAACTACGTAGTTCCTCTGTAGTGTCATGTGTCGCAAAAAACAACAATAAAAATTGCTTCTAAATTCTGGAAATGATTGAAACATATTGAAGTGTATGTTTGTGTTTTCAGATGCCATAGTGACAGAAGGAGGAGAAAACTTCAGTCAGGGTCAGAGACAGCTGTTCTGTCTGGCCAGAGCCTTCGTCAGGAAAAGCAGTATCCTTATCATGGACGAAGCCACAGCATCCATAGACATGGCAACGGTGAGTGTGTAATTAAACAAAGAGCATCTTTAAGGCAGAGAGTGGAGAGCAGGTGTGAAGAGAGAGAAAAGAAATGAGAAAATCAGAGAAAGGGGAGGTGAAGGACACGAGAAGAGCAGGGGTGACACAAAGTGCATGTGGTAATTTTCATCTGTGGGCATGGCAACAAAGAAAATGAAGGAAAAGCTGACAGACTGAATGATTTGTGAATAGATGTGCAAAGGTAAAAGATTAACACTTTGTTCTTTTGTAGAGTAATATTACAAGAGGTACAGAATGAGAAAAAAAAATCTCAGCAGTTTTGGGAGTAAATGGTAAATGACCTGTATTTGTATAGCGCTTTACTTAGTCCCTAAGGACCCCAAAGCGCTTTACACTACATGTGTAACATGTAGTGTACATGAGTAAACCTTTAACTGATGCTTTTTGCATGCAAGGAGAAAAAGTGTAGGAGAAAACATGCATGAAGTGCCAAGAGAAAATCTGAAATAGAAGGAAAATACTGAGCACACCGAGAGCCTGAGGGGAATTTCAGGAAATGGTTGCTCCGTACTTAAAAGCCTCTCTTTTATACGATTGGCCACAAAGAGCGCCAGTTCCAGCTTACAATAAGGCAGCAGCACTGCCCTCAAGGAAACACGATTGAGCCTGTAAGAAGGGACGAGACAATGAACAAGAGATGATGGTTTGAACTAGAGATGGACCGATCCGATATTACGTATCGGTATCGGTCCGATACTGACCTAAATTACTGGATCGGATATCGGAGAAAAATAAAAAATGTAATCCGATCCATTAAATATCACGAAAGCACCTCGCAAAACTTGCAACACGCCGTAACTCACCTCAGAACGTATGCATCACGTGATAGAGCGGCTGTGGCATGCCGGACCTGTCGGTGGTCTGGATAGCATTTGGAGCTTCGCTAGCAACCTGGCATTTCATCTCCGACAAAGTTATCCCCGAGAGAAGTAAAGCAAGTGTGTAAGTCCATCTCTGAATGTTTGTAAAGCATTCCCACGTTAAGCTTAACAAGCGACTGCCTCTCGCTCTCCTGCTGCTACTTCAATCGTGAAACTGCTTAAATGATCAGCTGATCGGCTTTTCTGTCGCGAGTCCGTGTCTCTTGTTTGTTTTTGGCCCACTTTGCACCAGAAAGAGGAAACCAGCGGCTGAACAACAGCAGAACGTTTAAGCTTGATCAGCTGTTGTTAGAATTTATTTATTTTCTTTCTTATTCTCATTTAAAATGTCGAGCTTTTAATAAATAATTATCTGACACCCAAAGTTTTAATTTGATGTAAAATGAATAGAAGTCAATTACTGTATATAGTGACTATTAAGTCTAATATATATACCCTAGTAAGCTATAGTACTTTTTACTTTGGGAAGGTACCATCTGTGCAGTCTGCAATTTTGTTGAAGAAAGATGTTGAATCTATTTAATATTTCTTGAAAAATAATTGATTTCTGTGCATTTTTTTTCACACTGCATCAAATTAAGGTTGATTACATCGATTAAGCATCATGAGGTGGCGCGTGAGGGGTGGTTCCCTATTTTTTATTTATTTATTTTTGTTGTTGCTGGGAGTTGGAACCCTATTAGTTAGGTTGCTTAATATTTACGCTAAGTACTCTTTAAAATACCAGAATAGGGAGGATGGTGTAGGTTTAAGTTTATTAGATTGATCAGTATTGCTGAACTATGAAATATTTTTTTTGTATACAGGTATAACAGAATAGCTTTAGTGTAGTTGTTGTTTTAAACTTGAGTATGAACTTGCAGACTTGCAAAATGCAGCAAGATATTTTAAAAAACAGTTTTGTTGATTAAAAAACACTATATCGGATTCATATCGGTATCGGCAGATATCCAAATTTATGATATCGGTATCGGTATCGGACATAAAAAAGTGGTATCGTGCCATCTCTAGTTTGAACAATAAGGGTGAAAATGTGATTTTTTTTTTTTAAACAACACGAATGATGATGTTAACTATCGAAAGCACCTTTTGTTTTTACACAAACTCTGAATCCCAGTGAAGATAAAAGCATGTTTGCTTAAACTAACCTCCCTGCCTCCATCTCCACAGGAGAACATCCTGCAGAAAGTGGTGATGACTGCTTTTGCTGATCGAACAGTAGTTATCATAGCAGTGAGTATATCCCCCTTGCCATTTACAGTAATGCATACAGCTTTGGCATTATCACAAGGACTGCTGACCTTTGCACTGCACTGCTGACGCTTTAAACAATAGCTTTGCCGGCATTTTAACCTTGAAAAGCTACAAATACAGTGCTAGTTATTGAAAGAGGAAATCAAGGCATGTTTCTGGTCTTATTCTTTGTTATTGCAATTACATTATAGAGAAATAACAGAGGTTAAAAAAAAAGTATGATAAAATGTGTGGTGCTCACTTTTAATATTTCTCATGAAATATTTAAGAACAAAAGCCAAACAGCCAGAAACCTGATGAACTCTGGTATTTACAGTGGATGCAACCACACACTTAATTTACCAGCCAATATAAAGATGCGCATACAGCTTTTTCTATCGCAGCTTTGTTTCTAAACCGTCCGAGTGATCTAGCATTGGCTGGACTGCTCACTGCAGTAATTACTTTCTTCTGCTCTGTCGCGCAGCATCGCGTCCACACCATTCTCAATGCCGACCTGGTGATCGTGATGAAGCGGGGGATCATCCTTGAGTACGACAGACCGCAGGCTCTGCTGGACAAGGAGGACAGTGTCTTCGCCTCCTTTGTGCAAGCGGACAAGTAGCACAAGAGGAGGAAGAGTGTGGAAGCATTAAAGGAAGACATTCAAAGTGCAATTGATCCCATGGAATATATTCCTTTTATTTTTTAATCATGTTGTATTATATTTGTACATAAGAATGTTAATGCTTTGTTAATAAAACATAACTTATCCTTAAAGTGTGTGTCCAGAGTTATTTGTGCAGTGAGACTAAAAGTGTGTTTTGGGCATTTGTTAAACTTGCTGTTTGAAACTGATTAGTCATCATGGGATTGTAAGTTTAAAATGACCTGGAGCTAAACAGACAAATAAATGCACACTGCCAGAAACAAAGCATGCTATAAACATTCTTCATGTGCTTCTAGTGGGATTGAGGCTGCACTTAATGGAGTGAACACTGACAATCTGACAATAGAAATTTATAAAGCTGGGATGGGCTCGGAGATGAAAAACAAAACAGACAAGATCTGGTTTCTGTGGTTGACCAGCCCACTGCCTGCTAGTGCCTAATGTTGTTTAAGTTACAAAAACTCTGACCATTATATGATCGGATAATAAGCTGCCTGTGGCATAGCAGCTACACGGCTGAACAGTTCTTAATGCGTAATGGTCTCTCCTGCATTCTCATTGAAAATGAAAGGAAGGGCACCACTCTGGTGGTAATGGTGGTAGTGGAGGGAGGGACTGCCTCTCCTTCTCACGTTACCAAGCTATAGCGAAGTAGCGAGATCAGCAAAGAGCCAACTGCGCCTCATGACCCTGCCTCCTCTTCCAAATGTGATAAAACTCAGCTCAGAGGCCCATTACGCGGCGATAGAAGGAACATTTTACATCTCACTCGATTTCCTTTACGCACAGGGCCGCGGTGAGTGCATACCAACGCAGCGGTAGATGGAGATCACAATGGGAACAAAGCGGTGTGCCACAACTACGCATGGTCGCTCCATTTCGTGAGTGACGGCGTCAGCTGCGGAGCTGTTAGAAGAATCTTCTCATGGGATTTGGCGGTTTGCGAGGCGCCTGATCTGGAGGCAACGTGAGGAGCACACATACCTCCAGAAAACAGGGCACTACAAGGCTCTCCCTTCGTGCACCTGACAGCTGCCGAAAAGCTGACACCGCACCGGTGAGTACCGGCTGGTAAGAGAAGTCACCGGGAGAGAGGAGAATTCATTTTTTTTCATCCAAGCACAAGCAGGCAGCACCTTCAAAGCGAAACGGCTGTGGGTACGTAGCATGGGAGCGCTATGTTGTCCAGGAAAGGACTCATTCCTGAAGATTACTTGCTTACACGTTTGGCCGAGGATGTTCTGCAGCCCAAGTTCAAGGCGAAAGCGGGGAAAGCTCGGTTCGTCTCCAAGAACGGCACATGCAATGTGGCGCATACCAACATCCGAGAACAGGGCCGATTCTTGCAGGATGTGTTTACCACGCTCGTGGATTTAAAATGGCTTCACACGCTCATCATTTTCACCATGTCGTTTCTGTGCAGCTGGCTCCTTTTTGGAATGATCTGGTGGCTCGTTGCGTTTGCGCACGGCGACTTGGACCAGAGCGGAGACGACTTTATCCCGTGCGTAACGGATATTCACTCCTTCTCCTCCGCGTTTCTGTTCTCTATAGAGGTCCAAGTGACCATCGGCTTCGGGGGCCGGATGATCACGGAGGAATGCGTCTCCGCTATCATCATTCTGATCGTGCAAAACATCGTCGGGTTGGTAATCAACGCCATCATGCTTGGCTGCATCTTCATGAAAACCGCTCAGGCCAACAGGCGCGCGGAGACGCTCATTTTCAGCAAACACGCTGTTATCTCTGTCCGAAACAACAAGCTCTGCTTTATGGTTCGCATCGGGGATCTGAGGAAAAGCATGATCATCAGCGCCACCGTGCGAATGCAGGTTGTCAAGAGAACCACCACGGAGGAGGGAGAGGTGGTGCCACTAGACCAACTCGACATACACATGGATAACCCAGTGGGTACCAATGGCATCTTCCTGGTATCTCCCCTCATCATCTGTCACATAATTGACAAGCACAGCCCCCTTTACGAGCTTTCAGCCTCTGATCTGTTACACCAAGACATAGAGGTGATCGTTGTGTTGGAGGGGGTAGTGGAGACCACCGGTATCACCACCCAGGCCAGGACGTCCTACGTGTCTGAGGAGATCCTGTGGGGACAGCGCTTTGTGCCTACAGTGTCCGAAGATGACGGCATGTACGCAGTGGACTACTCCAAGTTTGGCAACACTATGAAGGTCCCAACACCTTGCTGCAGCGCTAAGAAACTGGATGAGGCAGGTGGCATCGCTCGGTTTAAACTGACCGAGGGCGTCACCTTGCGGGCGTCAGTAAGAAGACGTCGGGGCTCCGCGGTGGCTCGAAGGTCCAGGCTGGAGACCATGAAAGCTCACGATTAAGAGTGTGAAAATCATGTCTGCGAGCATTTTGTATGAGTGTTAACAGTCTAAGATTGGTGGTTATAGATTCAGATAATCATATTTATTTTATAACATATGACAGGGATTACCTGTAATCAACAATCAGCATATTCTCTGCAGCCGTATGCAGCCCGTGCGCACAACATGCTTTTATACTCAGGGTCAGCGTGAAAATGAGATAGAATGCACTGATAATTAGAAGTGACTGTTGTATCAAGAGTGAATCAGCTTGCCTTTTATTTAAAGAAAAAAGTGACTGCATGTGTCCTAAATAAATAAAAGAACGCTGCTAGAAATGGTGTTGTGAATGGGTCACAAGACGGAAATGAAATTAGAACAATGAGGCACTCCCACAATTAAGCAAGGCGTTCTCAACATGCGGAAGAACTCATTAGTATATCCCCTGATTTTACACAGCATAAGTTATAGCACAGTAGGCTGTAGCACTAAAAAAAAATCTGCACTACAGTTTCTCATTACTCTTGTCGATGGCTACATAGCTGCCAGCTACTCTGACAAAGATTAAAATACAAACAGTCAAAGATCAGGGCTGAAGAAGCAGTCATACCCAAACCCAACTCTACAGGCTGGATCAAACTAACCTTACAGTTCCCACAGTACAGTCAAAAGAATCATTTACATTTTATGAGATCGCATTTTCCACTTGCAGAAAAAAGGCGAAATGTAAAGTATAAAATATATTTATCGTGGATGAGATTGTGCTATACTCAAGTATGACTTCCCTCCAGTTAGCTCTTTTCAAGTTTCACATGTATCCTTCCACAAAGTCTCTCCAGATAAGGAACCAAAGGTTTTGGCATTTTCTCCCTAAACAGACAGGCAGCCAGACTGCCCTCGAGGTCTCCACAGAGGCCAAACAGAAGAAAACTGAGTTCTTCACTCTCCAAAAAAAGATATCTTTTGCCTGCCTCCCATCTTCCATTCATTCTAACAAGCTTCTGGTCATACTAAAGAACCTTTGATCACCATTACAAAAGGGTCAACACATGCTGAGTAGTATTTTATCTTAGGAGTGAGGTGGAAACAAAAATTCCAGTGTGAAGTTGGTGGAGTTCCCATTAAAATGCTCACATCAGGCTGCTTCTTCAATTTCCACAAAAAACAAAAACAAACAAAAGACACAGAGACAGCTGGCATTTCTCTCTTTTATTAGATTATAATCCGCAGAGCTTAAAATATTAAATTGCTTTTAACTTAGTTAATAATTAAAATACATAAAAACAAGAGCCAGAACTGAGGAACCCTGCAAAAAAAGTTAAAATAAATAAAAAAGGAGAATTATAAATTGAATCCTCCTCCATACAGAGGCTATTTCTGACAGAACCCGCTTGTGATTCTTTGTACAGTAAAGTCCAAGCAGACTGTGCATTTTCTATACATGTGTAATGATACTGTTATCATTTCCAAAGTAATTTTTCCTCTGATATATATATAAAAAGCAAATTTAAAGGGACTGGTAAAAATAAAATAATTTTTATTTTGCACTGGAATTACTGGTTTAAACAGCAGAGCAGCATCACACCATTGCCCTCACCTCTCACTCCATCCCTCTCTCCCCCTCTCTGCGCCTGCAGACATTACCATATGTCTTTGTCCTTCTGTGCTGCTGGAGTGAGTGGGTGGAGATGGTGTTGGTGGGTTAAGGGGCTGCTGCTGTGTGAGACACCAGCAAACAGCTCTGATTCACCTTATGCAGGCACCAATCTGTCTCAAAGTCTCGATTCTCTGATAGGATTAAATATCTCTCATACAATCTTTATATTCTCTTCTCCGTCTCCCCGTTTCTGTGGCATCTTCCACATCTTTGCTGCCCTCTAAAGGTAAGCTCTGGGATATTTTTGTTAAGGGGTTCCCCTGGTGATTATTTGACTATATTGTAGTTAAACACAATCGACATCTGTCTGAGCAGTCTGGTGAACAAGGGATAGAGAATGAAAATGAGTAGAGTCTCTCTGGCAGCAGTGACGTATTCTCTCAGGTCCTGAGTAGGAAGCGCTTTAATCATCCCCCACATAAACAACCCAAAACAGTGATTGGCTAGTATCGCCCCTGTCAGGCAGTAACATGGCTCCCTACTGGCCAGGGTAGTGGCCGTGCGCCTGTCGGCCGCCTCCCACTGTCGAAGGGGGGAAGGACAAGCCCACAAGTCAGCAGAGACGCCTCTTCTCCACACATCAACAACACTGTACAATAGTAGGTCGAAGCAAAGCAGAGCCCCCCTTCCTGTACTGTATGTTAGGCAGAGGATAGAGGGAGGTGAAGTGCTGACAAACACACTGCACCTCCCTCTCAAACCAAAAATAAAAAGTCAACAAAAAATAAAAGAAAATAAAAACCAAAAAAAAATAAAACACATACTTTTTGTTCCTAGTTTAAATTGCAGAGAAGGTGGGAGGAATTTGTCCCTTGGAGGAACGCTCACGCCAATTCCTGCTGGCGTGACAAACTCCTCCCCTACCCACCACCCCAACCCTCCCCCTTGAAAAATCCCCCCTCCCCCCCTTTTCTTCCGGCTGGTTGGAGTTGTAGCGAAATATAAGGGTAGTGGAAGGTCTCTTAAGTCCTGCTTGCACCAGGGCCTGGCTGTCTGTCCTTCTCCATCTGATCTTCTAACACCCCCGCGGCTGCCGTTTCACCACCGCCCCCCCCGCTCATCTCTCCGTCACGTGGTTTTGTGAAGAAGGGGAGGGTGCTGTGGCGGAGGGGGCCGGGGTTAGTGCTGGCAGCGGGGCAGGGGCGCAGAGGATTTCGGACAGGTCGTCCATGATACAGGTCTCCTTGGGGTCGACCAGGTTGAATTCCCTTACGAAAACGATGAAATGTGCATACAGAGTGTTCAAGTGGCCCTGCAGTTCCAGAGCTACCGTCTCTTTAAAGTGCGCCCAGTAGAGGTGAGCCAGCACGTGGAACAGGTACCGGCAGATCTTCTTTACCAAGGACTCAAAGGAGTTGGGGAACTCTTTGCCTGAAACGAGAAAAAGACAAAAACAATAATAACTAAATGACTGAGCTTTTGGCAGTATTATGAACTGGCTCGTGTTGCCAGTCCCTGAATAAAATATTATAACTTGGTGTGAATGCAAAACTAAAGATGCAGCACTGCTGTAGGTTTGCATTTAGTGTGAGTTATTTAAAAAGTGCTGATAATATTCATTGCTTAGATAATAAAGTAAAAAATCCCAAGACTCACAAAGCCTTTTGATTGCAATCTACAATTTCTTCCTGCTGTTACTCAATGGACTGCTGCTGATTTATGGTACCCTACACTTCCACATCTGCACCAGCAGGGGGAAGTAAAGTGCTTTAACACTTGAGAGCTGCTCTGGCCCGCACTCACCATATTTTGTAGGAAAGATTTCCTCATCTGTGACCAGTTTCTGACAAAGACTCATTACAAAGTCTACATATTGTGGAGCAGTGCACTTCGTCTTCTTCCCCTTCTCGTCATACCAGTAGTATATTCTAGAAAGAGAGTAACACAGAGGAAACGTCACAATCCCTGTTATTACAACAACATTAAGTAAGACATGAATGGAGAACAGGATGTGATTACACAGCAGTGATCAGAGCTTTAATAATCATAATGAATGCTGCTGAAAGAATGTGTGTGGCTCATGTAGCAGCAGCAAAATTAGCTCAGACAAAAGTGTTTGCTAGAACAACAACAACAAACCTTATTTATATAGCACATTTAAAAACCAGTGGTGTACCAAAGTGCTTAACATGCAAGAAGTAACAGGGAAGGATGAGGGCTATGGCAAGGTACCAAAACGTGCTAGCAGGTTGAATGGCATTAAAACACACGAAGGCAAAAGAATTGCATATAAAAGCATAAAAGAAGGCTAAGTGTAGAGGATAAAACAGTCAGAAAAAATTAATAATGAATTAAAAGTAATTAAGAATAAGCCGAAGATAAGAATAAGCGTTAAGCTAACTATCAAGCAAGCGTTAACTGGTAGAAAAGGCGAGGCTAAATAAGTGGGTTTTTAACCGCGTATAGCGATGGGGAGGTTATTCCATAAATCGGGTGCAGCCAAGGCAAACGCGCGGTCACCTCTAGTCTTCAGCCGAGATCTCGGCAGTACCAAGAGTGACTGGGAAGATGATCTTAATGCTCTAGTAGGGGTGTATGATCTAAGTAGCTCAATGAGGTAGCTTGGCGCTATATTGTTAATAATTCGGAAGGTAAGCAGCAGGATTTTGAATTGAATGCGGTAGAACAGAAACGAGCAAGCAGGAAGATAAAATAACACAAGTGACAATTAGCTCATGAAAAATCACCTGCTTTGTTTCCTCATCGAGGAAAAACCCAGCCCTCTAATCAGAGTATCACTGTATGACTGAAAGTGATACGTCAATCTTATGCACAACCCAGATATTATGTTTACATTTTTTGGCTACAGCGGATCCTGTGACTCTGAGTTTTAATTTCCTGATCAGGCCACATTGCCTCTTGCTGACACTGATCCCCCGTCAGTCCTGCTGCTGGGCAAACATTTCCGTGGGGGCTGACCCAGATAACTGAATTGTAAGCGGCTGGCTTGGAAACATGGTTAACAAAAGGTCAAACGGGAGGTCAGCAGGCACCTTAGAGATAGATGAATGAGCCACGGGAGGCTTTTCGAGGGCTGTCAGGAGACGAGATGTTGAGACAGAAATGGCAAAATAACCACAGGGACGAGAGATGATCTCTGAGTTGGAGAGGCCAGTGAATAAGCAGATAAAATGTGAGTGCAGGTGTAGCGGTCTGCAGTGCGGCTGTGGGAGGCAGCAGGGCAGACATAACAAAACCTGAGGAATGTAAAGTGTCCACATAGCTGATCCTCCAGGAGGCAACTACTGACCACAACAGCAGGACATGACACTTACAATACACTAACAGACAGACAGTCTAATACTGTGTGCATGTGGGAGACGGGCTAAACTACAAATATACCTGTGCTGCTAAATACACAGAGACAAGCAGACATGGTAAAGATAACACAGTGACTTAGTCAGACTTCATGAACGGGGCACAGACAGCTTTTCAAATTTAATATGCTTTTGCTTAACCTTTAGTTTGTCTCTTTTATAGTGTCCTCGGTTTATAGTTAAGAAGAAAAAGAAGTTATAAAAAAAAAATAAAAAAAAATCAAATCGTTCAAATTGTTCGAGTGTGTACAACGAGCGCCTGTAGAGATGTAAGAAGAAATCTGATCACAAAACAAGATTAAATTAAGTAAATCTAATTGAGGATACTTTATAAAACATGGCTTTATGCCTTTTTCAACTTTCTGTCTACTGCAGATTTTGATTCAATTGTATTTCTTAATTTCCTTCCTCACTTTATTTTGCTTTTAAATACTGACTTACACAAAAACTGACTGTGCAGTGAATGTTTAGCTTCGAGCTAAGTGACTGGATGTTTTTTTTATTCTTTCCTAATGACGTACGTTTTTATAACAATGCTGAAGAAGTGGGTGTATTTTCAGAAACAGAATCTAAACTGGAAACATCTATAAGAACTCAATGTATAGTGAACACAGTGAGCACTTCTATCCACCCACCTACACAAAATGGGTCTAAATAGTTACCAAATGGTTCTGGTGCCTTCAGAGCTCATGGAAACATTTTCTTCCAAAAATAGTGCTCAGCTCTGCCCTTGGGCAGGGGCACTGACGCTGCTGCTGTGACTGGGCCTCAGTCAGTTTTAACCACAGAGGGCGGCGCGTGCCAGGTCCTGCATAGGCAGGAAAAGGCGGGGTGCTGGGTACCAGGCAGCGGAGAAAGGTACAATCCTAAATGCTGGGCTTACATTTGGAGTTCAGACTATTTTCATTTTCACTCCAACTCTGCGTCTTTAATATTCAAGACATTAACTCACAAACAAAAACCTGTTAATCTGCTCCAACGCCTCCTCCGTTCAAATACCGCAGGTGAAGCATGTTTGTCTTATTTGTCAGGGTGTGGGTTAGAAGCAGTAGCTCAAGGTGACAACAGTGGAAAACTTCATTGTCTGACAGCTGAACTCGTGATTACTGTCAAACACCAGGTTGTTTGTCGATGTCTCAGAATTCGGCTTGAGTGATTGCATTACTTACAATGTGTTAAGAGGCGTTTAGTGATTTTTGCGGTTTTTCAAAGTGTGGCTAATCTAGTTTTTCGAGCCTTCAGCAGACACAGGGGAAAAGAAGGCCTCTTTTTAAGAGTCAAGGCCTCATAAAAAGACTGCACCAAACCTCAACAGGGGAAGCAAGTTCAATAAATACTTAAGAGTTAGTCATAATCCCCTTGTGTTAACATGAGATGGATACACCTCTGTCAGGATTATCCTAAACAAACTAATGTAAAATATGCCTAATTTACTGCACATAGTAGTGATAAACCAGTTTAGTACAAAAGGTATGGGTCTAAAAACGTGACAAGTTTCAAAAAATATCCTGTGTGGTGACTTCAGAGCGATACACATTTCAGCCCCTGGACTGGAACCGATTGCTAACAAATGGCAAGAGATTAAAGGCAGACATCCTGGTGACACTTTGATCAGAGAATCAAGGAAATGTGTGTGTGATGTGAGTGTAATAATATTAGCAGGGTTCAGACAGCAGCAAAAATCACAGGCTGGACTGCAAGGCATTGAAGTTGAACCTGGCCCAGGCTACAGTTATTAGCATGTGGACTCTACATTTGCCAGACTACATCAGGTTTTCGTCTGTGCAAGCCAGTGATAATAATGAAAAGAGGAAAACTAGTGCTTAAAAAGGCCATGCCTTGGGTGCAACATCTAAGCACTAACCTTCTGTTTGTGAGGGGCAGCCAATCAGAAAAAAGTTGACTTAATAGGTGAGTGGCCTTAAAGGCCCCCTTCCCAGACCTGAGAACCTGGATGAAGGACTAGTGTAAAATAAGGATCATTTTTGAACTGCCAATCATGCTAATAAATTCACAAAATAATACGAAGCTTCAGATGAGCTGAACAGATCTCCTTGAAAGCTTTAAAATACGCACATTTCTATACTGTGTGGGTAGTTAGAAGACCGAGCACCTCCTCGGGGTTGTGAGTTCGCCCTTGCTGACCAGAGAAACGTTGCTTAATGAATTATCCAATAGGACACCAGATTTCTGATGAATAAACCAATAAGGGCTCTCCAGGTGAGTGATGAATAAACCAGAAGTGTGGGCGATAACTTACGTGTTGCAGGCCGTCATGGCTTGACAGATCTCCCCAGTGCAGAACTCTGAGATAGTGCTGTACTGAAGGTTGATAAGATTGAAGAATGTTGTTGCTGTGGGAAAGAGATGAGAGAGCACAAGACTGTTGGTCATCCACAACACAGGAATTATAACAACACTAATGCACAGGCATGCCAGTGGGTGAATGACCGTAAGAAGATATGTTATTGTCACATTCTTCTTTGGCTCGTGAGGACACACCTAAAATTGTATACGCAATGCTTAGTGGGAAGTCAGAGTCACATGCGCACACACTAATTCCAATTATCACATCCTTCAAAAGATGTTTTTGTTTCTGATTCATACAAAGAATGGGAGGGAGGCTTTGACAAGCATTCACCTAAAACAGACAGGTATTTTTGCTGCAAGGTAGAACTCCTGCACAGCCTTATACGCTTGCACAACAGTGTAACAAAGCAAAGCTGGGGTCTATAGGGGCTCAAGTAAACTATTCAACTGTCAACATGCTTGCAAGGCATGTTAGTTGTAGGAAAACCCGTCCATCTTACTTGTAGTGTGAGACTCCTTAAGTAATACGTCTTCTGTGACTGTGTTTTTTTAAAGCTTTGAACTACTAGAGGGACTCCCAATGTAATCATCTCCAACAACAGGAGACATAAATACGCTAAATAAGGCAAAATGTCAACCGATTTTTACAAAGGAAAGAAGTAGATCCCTTGCTATTCCTATTAGGATTAAACTACCATCCCACTAGTTCCCACACATTTTCCCCCCTGCGCAACATAGAAGCCTGAATTTGGAAAATATTTAATATAAATGACATCATTATTTATTTGGTTACAAGAAAGGGTTAGGTGAAAAACTTATCGGCATGTGAAATCACATCTGTTGTTATGCAACAGTGTTTTATTAGCTAAAATAAAAAGGAAAGAAGAATTGCACCCCACCCCCCTGCACGCACCGTAGTGGTTTGGATATGTAACCAAAGCAAAGTCAAAAAGAAAGTCTGAGACTGATCCAGCTGCCAGGTCATAGAAAGCTGAATAAACTCCAGAAGCGACGCTCATAATGGCAAATATACATTCTGGTAAAGGCTGACACGCTGCACTGAGAGTGGCTGTAAATGGTGGCGTGTAGTGTTGCACCGGGAACAGTCTCTAAACTGTGCCAGGCCTGGATCATGTTAAAGGCTTAGCTCCCTTGTCCTACTTGTTATATCCAGGTGAGTGACAAGCGCATATAGATGTGGAAAGCAATTCCAAGCCCCCGAGAAAACATTACAAGTGGGTGCAAACACCAAGCTCGATCAATGAGTGCGAACCTCACTAAATGTCTTTTAAATGCCGAGCATCTACAAGTGTCCAACTCTATTGTTCAAATTTGTCACGACTACCACAGTCAAAGGCACTCACTGTTGCTGGCTAGCCATTCGTTGAGATCTATCTCTCTGGGCAGCACCACCAACTCCTTAAGGTCGAAGTCCACCACGCGGACTTTCGTGAACTCTGGTTCCAAGTACTGTTTCTTCTCTTCTGCTGGTGGCTTCTTTCCATTTGGCTTCGTTTTGGACTTCCTGGAATATAGAAGACAACAGGGCAGATTAATAAAATGATAAGGGTGCCGATAAGGCAAATACAAGATAAAGTGAAGCGGGAGAAGAAATTTACTAGTGCCTGAGATTTATGCCAGCTGTAAAACTACAGTTTAGTTTGAGTCTGTAAAGAATGAAAGTTGCTCAGGCTGCTGAAAAACCCCCACATATATTCTACAACCAGCCTTTCAAGATGAGCTGGTCAAATGATAAGCCAACAGTAAATATAGAAACAAAACAGCCCAAGTTAGTACTTCAGTAAAATTCCACTGATAAACAGGGAAGTCAGCATAAAATAACTGGTATGCATCCAATGCATAACAGATTGCAAAAATATCAGTTACGAAACACAAACGTTCTGTGACTCTTCCATCGTTTGATTAACAGCAGCCTAAAGAGACCAAACAAAAGAGCCCTTTGTTACTGTACCTATCCTCCAACTCTGGCTCAATACCGAATGTTTGTAGAATAGCTTCTATAAAGGCAGCCATCTCCAGCTCCTTGTACTTCCACTGTTAGTTTTAGCGCTGCAATGTGATATTGCACTCTGCCAGAGTTCCCAGGGCTGAGCCCTTTCTTCCCTCAGCTCCTGCTCAGTGAAGGCACTGCCTTCCTGGGTTAAAGGTTGAAAATCTTAACAAGCAGCAGACTTTGCGCAATCAACTGTCCACCCATCTTCCTTTTTCACAATTTTAAAAGTTAGGACTAATAATAACCAGCTTAATCTGCTATTCCATTCAAGCCTTTCCACACCCTGTAAAGACTATTATTCTTCTCGATTATACATGCGTCTTTATTTCGCTCCTACTTGCCAGTGCTACGCTGTTTTGGTTTGCTGAAGGACAAAGGAGGTTCAGTTTGCTCCTTAAATTTATTGTGCTACTGCTGACCTTCATTTCCAGCCTTCTTGAACTTATTGCAAATTCCCCTCATCCTCGTTTCTCCACAACCTCCAAACACAATGATCCATCAATGTGTTCTCGGCTCTTGCCTTCTCTCCTTTACTTCCTGTTCACAGCTCACCCCACTGGAGTTTACAGGAGGAAAGTTAATTGGCTTGTTTTTCTGCATGAAAAAGGGTATTAAATTCATGGAAGAAGAGCAAAAGAGAGCAGGCAGAAGTAGAAAGGAATGGAGCGAGGAGGGAAGATCAACACAGGCCCAGCTGATATCCAAGGGAACTAATAAACACTTTCAAAACACGACTGGACTGTAAAGCACGAGGCCTCTTGGCCAGAGCTCCGTGTTCAAAAGCCTTTCACTGTTTAATTCCGTTCTCCAGGAAGCATCGCCCAGCTTTCCACCTCAGCAAACAAGGAAAGGCATGTCAACATAATACAGACAGATACAGAGCCCTGGAGCTTTTTACTTTGTAAATGTTTAAGACACCCCCGCCCCCATTTCCTTACATGTTCACTGTCTCCTAATTGATCTGTCAGACAAATGCTTAGCTGTAAACTGTCTTCTGGATGCGTCTGAAAACACTGAAAGACTCACACTTGCATAGTCACACTCGCAGACACACACCAAAGGTTGCAAAGGTGCTAAAGGTTCTTGTTTGTTGGGAAATTATTCGGATGTTTCCGTCAGGCAGTACCTGAGCTCGTTTTGGCATCATTTAGAAAAAACAAAAGTAAAACCACAGAGACACTGGAGATTACACGCTGATGGTTAATTATTAATGACAGGCTACTTTCACCAGTTGCTCCACTCATGTGTCTTAAGGCATCTTTCTGTCCTTTCCTCCCATCCTTCTCTCCTCACAGCACCATTTGCACTGTACTTTGAATCTACGACGTGGGTACAGTGCAACTGTAAGCTGCAACTATCTAGACTTACTCTTGATTGTCCTGCCCAACCAGCTTTCAATTTACCCCACACTATGAACTGTACCGAGTCAGTTTTAATTGCCAATCTTTTTTTCACATTTAAAGTTCCTTCAAGTGCTTGTTTTTTCCCCCCATATCTCCTTATCGCCATCTGCTTCCTTCCTCTAGCCAAAACAAACAGAAAATACCTCCCTTCCCTCTCATGAGGGCACAGACATATTCATGTGGTCTGTGTGGTTTTGCGCTGTAAGCTACATGTTCTATCACGTGAAAAAGCTTTTCCCGACAAAAGAGCTTCATCTTTGGATACCATAAGCTCTCACAACGTTTCAAAGGTTTTGCTAAGCCTTTCAGAACAACTGGTCAAGTCCTGTGAAATGATCCTTTTAAAAACATTGTTTCACTGAGCCATTTCCTGCCTTTCTTTTTGTAATTTCATAATTTTCCCACACAATTGCCTCCTCCAGTTCTTACGAATATTTGAGGATAAGGGGAGGTGATGGTCTGTAGCCATTAGTTTATTTTAGGATAAAGAAAACTTCCTCTTTGCCAGCACTCCTCCCTTCACACAACTTTCTGATTGGTAATGTTCTCCAAGGCAAGTTTTTGCCATAAAAGGCATCAGATGCCTCTTTCTCCTCGCCAGATCAGGGGCAGATCAGGGCAATCCAGAAGTCAGGAGTGTGGGGGAGAAAAGGAACATGTGCCTGGCACCAGCAGAAGCAGGTCCACGATATGGCCTCATAATCGAGAGATACATTTAAACCTGATTTATATACGAGTGGATGGCGAGAAGCAGGAAGAAACACCTGCTGGTGTTTATCTGCAATGAAAACAAAAAGGAAATAGGGCTGTTATACAGGTTAGGCAAAGTTCAGTGCTGCAGAGCTGTGGAGTAACTGACCCGACAGCTGTTCAACTCCATCCGTTATCCACTCTCACCCTTTCACTTTTCCCAGCAATGCCACCTCCCCCACCATCAAGCCATCTTCTCTCACTACCTTTCCTCTTGTACAAGACCAAAAGTACAGAGCAAATGCACTGTGTGTGTCGCGCGCAGACACACACACGCACGCACACGCACACACACACACACAGCAGTAGCCCCCTTTTCCCACCAAAGAAAAAGTAGAAGAAGCAAGTTCTATCTGGTCTGAAAGACTGTTTGTGTAGACATGTGATACATGCATATACATGACGTGCAAATGTTAACTGCTGATTATTTTCTGACTGTGGGCCAAATAAATCCTGAATACGCTTGGTTCTTACAAAAGGCTCATCTAACAGAAAAGGAGGAACCTCTTGGACTTGCTTTTGGCGTACCTACATCTCATTACCAGAATCTGGTTCCAATTAATCGTGCCATCGGATGGGGCTACATTACCGCACCATCTTGGAGAATTAACTACAGTAGTTTCTCTAACACCATAAATTGGCGACTAAACCGCTTCAGGAGTATTCAGAACATGCCGACTTCTTCTTTCCATAGTTAATCATCTCCATATCACCAAATCACTGACATTAATGCTTTAAAATAAAAGAAAAAGAAAAACAAACAGACAACATTTTCAGTTTTTACTGGTTCTTTCTGTGAGCTGAACACAAACAAAGAAAACCTGTTCAACAAAACCCATGTTCCTCTTGAGCCTTTGGCTCCAGGCGAGCAAAATATTACACAACTGTTGCTTGAATTGGCTTTTTGGATAACAGCGGTATCCAGCGAGTGGCATATGGACGCTTTAATGCAATCTGGTCGGGTGACACTGACAATTTTTACCATTTTCTTTAAGACAGCTGCTTTCTATATGAAGAGCTTTGATCTGACTGATAAAAAAAAAAAAAAAAAAAAAAAAAAGCGATCAAATGCACTGGCACATTAAACAAAATATAAATATAAAGTAAAAAGTAAAACAAAAAAAACAACAACAACCAAAAAAACAAATCAGAAATCAGCACTGGCATCCACTGGAGGTCATACAGCAAATAAAGCCTTACTATGTGCCCAGACCTTAAACACACGTCATAGTTTAAGGATCAAGTCATATATTGAAGTGCATCTCTAATTTATTTCTCATTTCTAAGCCCATTATTATACTAGTCAAGTTTAAAAAAGTGTGATAAAACTCTGAATAATACTGAAATTTAATGATAAGGCCAGAACAGAGTGAATGAACTCTGCTATTTTGTTAAATAAGCAGCTTTCTCCAAGTCTGCTGATCTATTTCAGGACTTAAATTAAATAGACCCAATGGCACCCTGCCCTGAAAAACCACAAAGAGGGAAAAAAGCAAGCAGTCTGAGCGCACCAAAGCTCCACCACAGCAGCCATTACAGAGCTTACAAAAGAGACCGACTTAAGGATCGACTAAACCTGAGGTTCATCCTTGTTAAGTCAGTACTGCCTTATTCAGAGTTAAGTATAGTTTTAATATTTTGCCAATTTTAGTTTTTGGACAAGAAAACAAAAACTACAACAGTGCAGCTGTCACCACTTAATCAACAGCTTTACTGGGGGTGAAAGCAGCCTCACAAATGAGTAAATGAGGACTGTAGCCAGGGTGCGGACCTAAACATATGTAAATGTGTACACACACACACACACACACACACACACACACACTATCTACTAGCCCTGTTCTAGCAACTTCTCCTTGTTATCCTATCAAACATCCCATTTACTGGCTCTCAGTCTACCAAAATATGCAAGGAACCCCTGTGAGCACCACATTCGAGCCTCATCATCATAACAACACAAGGGTTTGGGACTTAACCACCTGTGAGTGTAATCTTGAATTGATTTAACACAATAGGAAGCAACATACTGAAATAAAGCACAATTTCTCGACACCAATCATCACCAACCATCAATCTACTTGTAGAAAAACGAGAACGGGTAAGGCATAAATACCTAAAAGCCATCTTAGTAATCTTTTGTCTAACCTCTACTCATAACAGCGTCTAAGTCAAGGGCATTGAATCAGTGACTGAAGGAGGAAATAGGATTATATAAGGTCGGTGTTAACTCAAACAGGGTAATTTTATTTAGGTTTTACTGAAGATTTCTGAAACCATCCCCCCCCGCAAATACATTAAGGCTGTAGTTTCTCGGTGATCAGCACATTTCTTGAGCACGGGTGTTGAGTTCGCAAGAAAGACGGAGCAGAAAAACTTGTTCTTGCAAAAGACAACATACTGTAAAACAACACTTTCTGATGCTGCTCTTATATCCAGCCTAGAATATGTTAAGCGAACCTACAATAGTGGGGAGTCCCCTCACTATCCCTCTCCACATCTTCACAAAACACCACAGGATGTGAGGCATGTGCCCTTTGGGCTGCTGCTCGAAGAGAAGCACACCTGGCCGAAGACTTGAAAAGTAACAGGAACCTTCATCACAGCATTAACATGACTGTCTGTCCCCTGGAGGAACACAGTCATAATGACTGTGGGCCTCTGACACAAACAGAGTAGACACATTTATTCTCTATAACTGGGGTAGCTCTATCACGTTGTATGACACACAAACAAACTGTTAACCCATATATTGGGGTCAGGCATTCCTCAGGTATTAAGTCTGCGCCTTCATATTATGACCTGTAGATAGCAGTAAAATTCTTTTTTATAAATTAAGAGGCTAATTACACATAACCTTGGCAAATATTTGACCTTTTATTCATTTTTACTTTAAGGGAAAAAGGGGGTAATTTTTTTCTGTGACTAACACAATTAAGTATGTTAAAATACTACAGGCGTCTTTAATAATTGATTAGACTGGATGAGAAGATAGTGTCACATTTCTCCTGCTCTTGTTGAGTCTTGCTAAGAGCTGCAGCGAAAGCAATTATTAGTTTTCAGGTGATCCTGATAATTTGCACTGACCCCAGAATCACAGGAGCCCAATACTTGTGTAATTACTGCAGGCAAGAGGCAGCAAGTTGATCTTGATTTAACCACAGATTAGAGACTTTCTAGCTTTAGATACAAAAACAACAAATTAAAAAAAAAAACGAAACAAACCATATTTAACTGTTAGCGCTGCTGTAATCACAAGGTGGTGAAATATGACGACAAAAACAAACAACAGGCAAAGTCGACGCGGGTTTTTGCGTCTTCGATAAAAGCAGCATTACGACACTAAAACAACCCACTGCTTCGGCTTCATTAAAAGCAACAACGCAGGGGAAACACTCAAGTGAATAGCAGATACAACACTTTTAAGTTAAAATATAAGTTTTACCTTAGTACTTTTCCAACTGCCTGGAGCACCATTTTGCAACTTAGTCCGGTTTTAGAGTTTTTCTGAGGGTGCATGACCTTCTTATCTACAGAAAAGAAGTAAGAGTCTCTGACCATAGCTTAAAACATGAAGAGAGATGTCAGAGTCTCTCCTTAATACTGTTAAGCTGTAGTCTGCCTGTAAAAACACTACGTTGGGACTTATGAGAAGGTGTGACTCACTGTAGGGTAGAGAAAAAAAAACGTTGTGAGCACACTTTACAGAAAGGCGCTCCTCCTCTATTGCTCTCGTCCAATCGCAGAGGGGAAGAAACGTGCAAAAGGGGTGGGGTGTGGTGACGTCAGTGTCTGCCCATGTGGACGTGGTTCAGCCTTTCCCCAGAATTGCAGTTACAATGTAGCAACAGGTGGTCCGCAGGTAAACGACAAACAATAAAAAGGTGTCGCTAGACTTTATATACCTGCTGATTTACACAAGCATGACCGTTTCTGGGTTTACAACAGTGATACTGCATATGTATGCTTAAAGTTGTTAACTTTCACAAAATAAGTTGGTGCAAATATAACTAAAACCAATATATGCATTTTAAATAATGCTCAAACTCATCTGCCGACATTGAAAACTGTGGATGAAAAGCGTTGCAAGTGTAGGTAAAAAACATTTATTTCTGTGTTAAAATAACCATTAAAACCTTCGTTCACTTTAATTGTCTTGCATGCTGTGCAACATTCCTCCTGTTCATTCTGAACTTCAACTGAGTCAATTTATGATAGGCTGGCAGCAGTCAGGCGAGTTCAGACATGCTGTAAAAGCTGAAGAACCAGTGAGCCAATCAAACAAAGCCTGCTTAAAAGCCAAAAGGAGATCTGTAAAAAACATCTGGAGGTTACTTTGCATTTCTTATTTGATATTTTTTCTTAAAGCACATGTATGATATAAATTCTAATTAAATTATCAGTAGAGAGCTGAAGCGGCAACACTTAAGTATAAAATGTGCTAGTGTAAATGAACACAGACAAGTGGAAGGTGTTCCATTCATGAGAAGATTACAACTAGTGTTACTAAGCTATCATTCCCTCGCTGTTCTTCCCTCTAATTACTGCCTTACAACAGATGAGCCCTCTTATTCTCTCTCTGCGCATTTCACCGCCTCACTCCTTTACTGTCTGTTTTTGCTCAGTCTCCTCAGACAAAACTTCATGCGCCCGGCTATAGTATAGATTCATGCATGGACACAAATCTATGGGATTCTGTAGCGCTATGTGCATGCCTTGAGTTGGGGAATGCAGTTGTAAGAGCAAGATGAATGAGACTGTCAGAGTGTGTAAGGAATATGTAGTACTTGTTTATGGGTAACCCTTATATGATCAAAAAAAAAAAAATAGAAAGAAATTTTAAGAGACAGCGAGTAGGATAGGCTCCTTTCTGCACCCACATCCTGCATACCACATTACGGGTGCACACGGAGTCTGGCTCTGGCCCCGATACCAGCTGTGAGGAGTCTGGGGAAGAGGGGAGAGAGACAGCGAGACAGAGACCAGAACAGGGCACAGACTCTGTTCTTAAGATGCTAATAATAGTATCAGCATGCCTCACCATAAAGACTACAGAAAGCGTTTAAAAAAAATAAAAGGGTGGGGGGCATGGGTGTCTGTCTTAGGGTGAGTAAGCAGGAACAAATAAGTGAGCAGCTTAACCAGTCACTGTGTAAGCAAGAGGTAAGAAAGGGATATCTAATCAGACGTGGGGGTAGTTTGTGTTGGGGCTGTGGTCGGTATGTTGTATCTAGCTCATTATCAAAAGTCTACAGGTCTCAGGAAGATTAAAAAAAAAAAAAAAAAGTTCTAAATATTGCAAAATGTACAGCAAATTTTCATCAAATTCTTGGTCATTTTCTGCTTGTGTTTACTGTCATTTCGGGAACTTCTTCAAACTGCTAATAGTTTCATTCTCTTCATTCCCTTTTTGCTGTCATTTTAATGATGAAAAATAAAATAAAAGAAATTTTATAATAAGGTATTACAGGACATCATAAACACTAAAATCACATTTTTATGTGGTCTATCACAGTGTGATATTGCTGTTTAAAGTGTTACACGTAATCATGAGAAAACAGTGTGTCGCTATAATGGAAATCCCATGCTTGAGGAACTTTCCACTAATTTGCTTCTAACTATTGGACCCAAGTGGTCACTGAAAATAGAAAACATCATTTGAGCGCTTGGCCTCGACAATCGCTTGTGGGAACAAAACGTTTAGCGAATCGGGGATAAAAGTTAGAGGAGGCAGAGCTTGTTAACCTAAAATAGACCCTTCTTTTACTAAACGGGCGATATGTGATCACGACTGCAGTCTGCAGCGCTGTGTGACCATTTGGATTCTGATGATGCACAAGTCGGACCTCTCTTATGCAACGTCTGACGTGAATGGAAACCAACTGCCACATTCCTTTGTCTCTCACACAGAGGTTTACTCTTCCCTCCCTGCTAGCGTCCTCCCCTTCAAATACGCAGACAAGGCTACCTGCTTTCAACAAAACAGATATTGCTGTAAATTACTAATAACACAGCAAAGCTTTCACAGGAAAGGTTGGATAGAAAAGGCCAAGTCCTGTAATGACCTGCCAGTAATGCAGATACAGGATCAAATTTCTATTCTCTGAACACACATCCATTTGTTTGTGGGTAAGGCATAGTTCTTGAGAAAGTGTAGCAACTTTTTTCCACTATAAAAAGGTTACGGATGTAAAATCCACAGCAACAACAATTTGCAGATTAGTTTAACAAGCAAAACCACAGAAAGACTGACTTTATCAGTACCTGGAAGCTGCTTGAAGGATGTTAAACTAATCAAAAACGACCACCCTGATTAAGAGATACCAAAGGATTGGATTTAATTACAAAACAGGACGCTTGTGGAAAAAAATAAAAGAATAAACAGAGGCAATTTATGGAAACACCGACATCACTGATACTGACAGATGCCTAATGAAGCCCTAATGTGATGTCGGTAAAAAAAAAACCCCCAAACAACAACATTAAGCATGATAATTATAGTCAGAACTGATCAGACCAACAGATAAGAAAAATAAGCACTGTAAGAAATGTAAGATATTCATTCCCCACAGCATTGACGTTATGAGCAACAATGCATAAGGCATAGATAAAATTCATATTTATGTGTTAAAATCTGCTGAAAGTTTTCGTTATCACTAAAAGGTTTTAAAGTGGAATACAAGATTCTGGATAAAACATGTTTGTGAACAGCGATCTCTGGAGCTGGCTCAACAGGTTGAGTCTGAAAGTCAGTGGACAAATTCCACGTATTTAAAACAAAGAAAACACTGATTCCAGGCCAGAGCTACATGAGTCACGACCATAGCAGATGCGCCTTGGGGCCTGGCAACAGACCAGTCCTGGTCAGGCCACAGTGAATCTCCAGCCAATCATCGCTGGGGTCAAAATGACAAACAGCTCAGGGACCCAACCGTGTTAAAACCCAAAATAAATGAATCGGAAACAGTAGTTCCAAGTTGCTCGATATGACCCGTTGGTGTTGCATTCTGGGCATGTGGGAGTGTGCACTGTGTTTAGGTAAGGTCTTAGGCAGTAACAACAGCACAGACCGAAGGTCTTTAGAGCCTGGGGGGTTTCTATAGGCACGGATAAAGGTCAGCAGGGCCAGGGAGATAACTTTGGACCATGAACCCAGCGACCTGGCCTGCAGTACATAACTGCAGAAGAAAATCTGTTTAATAAAAATATAGCATCTGCTACCATGCCTCCCTATTAATCAAAAATAAGGAAAAAAACCAACATTGGTAATTTTCTCCCTTTTCTTCTGAAAAACTGTGGAGATAAATGGGCACGTATGGTCTGTATGTCTGTGCAAACACCAGCCAAAAAAGGCAGCTTCAATGACTACGATCAGCTAGAAAGTGCTTACACCTACTTGCTACAGACCATTTTGGGCTTATAAAGAGTGCAACAAGCAGCTGTGCTTTTAACACCATCTCAACTTGCTACTCATATGAAGCACATGGCATTAAACATTTACAATAATTCAGCAAGCCCCTTACAGAGACTAACTAGTCTTTGCTCACCACTTTCTCCCTTCGACCTTTATGCCTGTGAATCTTTGCACATATGCTCTCGTGTCCTTTGCTTCATCTCTTCTTTGCTCTACATTCCTGTAGGGGAAGGGCTACAAGCAAAGACATGTCATTGCTTTCTGCAAACAAAGAGAAGAGTTACTTTAAGACTGAACTGAAGGAGATCAAGAGCATTCGATTCTGGCTCACAGTTCAGTTGGACATTCTTGTTTGGGAGGTATATGTGAGCACTTCATGCACAAACATAATAGAGTTCCAACTTCATGCTCTATTTAAAAACAGCAATGGCATCAAAGAACTTGACCTGTCTGATCAATTGCTGCTGCATCTGTAAGCGAGTTACAAGTCAGCTTAGTCTGGAGTTCAGACATTTTGCTGCAAACCTTTGGCACAGAGTTGATTTCAATATGAAAGCAGAGAGAGTGTAATAGACAGGAGGACGGGTTTTTTCTTGTTTAAAGCTAAAGGAAGACAGGACTTCAGCAAGAAGCAGACATGAGATGAGAAATTCCAGATTCGTATCCAAATCCTTATAAATCACCGACATGGATGCTACGTGGATTATGTCAGTGAGAAATGACTGAGAATGAAACAGAGAGAAATGGATGAAATGGGGGGGTGGGGGTGGGGGGGGGGGAGACTAGGAAATGGGAATGAGCAAGGAGTTAAGATTAGTGAGAGTGATAAAGTGAGAGGTTTGAGCTGCAGAGAATGACGCAAGGGGAAAAACAGAAGAGAAAAAGTGTTAATAACAGTTAAAAGCAAGAAGAAGAAGCAAAGAGTGAAAGAGTTTAGATCATGTGGGAGGTTGTCACAGCATGCCCTGGCTGCCCGCTGCACTCCTCCTCCCTGCATTCCTTAGGAGGGGAGAGTCTCTATCTATCCTGCACTTCACCATTTGGACCAGCCAAACGCCTGTCTGTCAAGTGTAACAGCGCACAAAGAGCCCCCCAAAACACAGACACAAAAACACAACCTCCAAGGTTTAAAATGACATGGCATGTTCAATTTTTATTTAAATTTAACAGTCTAGAGGAAGGAGAGACAGATGACCTGCAATAATCTATAAAATGGTGCTTATAAGAGATTCTCCTTCATCAAGAAGAACCAAGAGAATGTGGCTAAGTTTTGGAACACTTAGATATAAACTTAAACATTGTAAAAATGTAGGTATGTGCAAATGTAACAAGTTTGCACTGCTGGAGACACAAAAGCTTTCCTTCACATGTTCCCAGAACCCCGTATAGACTTGAAAAAAGACCAGGAAAAATCTCTTTTCCTGCGATTGTGCAAATTCCTGGATGCACACAGACTTATCTTAATGATTCCCCAACTGCAGATAAAATTCAGAACATTTTTGAACCAAAGCAAAACATTAGCAGCAGGTTACAGTTTAAATAAAACAAAACAAACAAACAACAAACAAGCAGTGCACAGGCTGAGAGAAGAGGACCACACAGGTATGACTTGGGTGTGAGATCAACATTGCCATCTACTGGCAATGAACAGCTGCATCAAACCAGGAAACAGACAACGCAAAGAAATACATTTTTTCCTTTTTTCATCTAAGAAGAAGAAGAAGCTGAGAGGCATCTTCCCACCACTGGAAAAAGACCTCTCAAGGCAGACATTGTTTGAAACTTACACAACCTCACAGCTAGACACAGTTTTCCACTCCACTTTTCCATCCCTGGGTGTGGATGCTTAGATGTGTGTGTTAAGTTTCTGTGTGCTTTTTTTTGCCACCTGAAACCGAACCATAGCTGTGCTGACGTTACAGATGCCAGCATCCTTTGAAGACTATAAAATTTAATGAGTTAGTTTCCACTACTGCTGGTGTCGGTTGAGTAAGATGAACATAAAAGAAAATATAGTGTGAAAAGGACACGGGGAATAATATTTTAACAACTTTTCAGTAAAGCTGGGCAGGATGAGGCAAGAAAAGGGGAACTTGTAACATAAAGAAGAGCTGTGGTCAGACTTGAGCTGCTGTTTGCGTCGGAGCACAAGTAGTAGTCTGTGTGTGTGTGTGTGTGTGTGTGTGTGTGTGTGTGTGTGTGTGTGTTAGGGAGGCCAGCAGAGAATAAGGTGGAAGGGGGAAGGATGGAGAAGAAAGAGCATCATGGAAAGAGGAGGTTGCGGGAAATAAGATGGAGGTGACGCCCATGTTTGCACAGGATGTATGTGTGAAGGGTGGAGTATGATTGGGTAGACCACGGGGCTTTGGGGTGAACAGAGCTCTCTTTTCAGGGTTCCAAGAGAAAAAAAAATAACAAAAAAAACAACAAAATGAGATGAAACTGCTAGAATGGACCTTAAAAAAAAGAAACAAAGTAGAAACAGGCTTTGGCAAAACAAAATGAAAAGAAATATCGCAAAGCAGTGAAGAAACTGTTGGTGACTCTTAAAAGTAAAAATGATGCACGGGGTAAAGAGCAGAGTGTGGGGTTTCTGCACAGTTTGGGTAGCCTTCTGCTTTTTGCTGCAGGGCTGTGCATGTCTGCTCTGATCCAGCTCATTAACTCCTAAGTAAGGGTATTTAGACACACATTTCCTATTGAGGGGAATGTGGACGCAAGTATCCTATAGCGCTTCCAGGAACAGACTCGCACCACCACATACTGACTGAAAGCACAGAATGTTCCCTTAAAATGGACATTTAAGCTCAAGTAATTGGGTTTCGGAGTGAAAACTAGATGACGATGAGGAATGAGTGACTTACTGATGCAGAGCAGCCCGTTTGCTTCAGTGTCTGGGTTGACATATTTTATATCATCAATTTTTGAAGTGATGAAACGTGGGAAAGGTAAATGTGACAAACGCTCGAAACCTGAACTACATAAAAGACAGGTATGGCACAGTGCCATACCTAAGAGAAATTTCAAACGACACTAACAACAATGCCTTAAAAACCAGCTGATGAGATCTGTATTGCTGTTAAAAATCCAATGCCATATCGCATTAGTCTGCCTGTTAATGCACACGTACACAGACAGACATCTCTTTCTAGGTATACTGTATATCACTGCATCCTCCCCAACCTGTGAGAGAAACACAGACACAAACAGAGACGAGAGATGAAGGGTTTCCCCCCCAAACCCTTCCTATTTCCCAGAGGAAAGATCTCAATTTCCTCCGTCAGACTGTCTGGTATGTTGCCGTTTCATTTGCTTTTTTCTCCAGCCTGGCCAATGTCCTTCTGCTCTTTAACCCGGGGGCCGTGGAGATAGCAGGCCTGCTCTAAACTTGGTAAACTGTAGCCACCAATAAATAGTGAACAAGTCATACTTATCTGTGCTTTGCCCCCTGCCCACTGGGCTCTCACACTGGTCCATTTTCTTGACAATTTATATGTATATATGCATTTAAACATTTGTTATTATAATGTAAAGTTTCTATAGACAATAGTGGGGTTTTCAGGGGTAAAATACTACTTCAAGTGAACCCATGAATGTTACATAAACTCAAAAAGTTCTTGTAAGTTGTTTTTTTGGGCTGCCTCTCAGTTTGTGATCCACTGTCTGAAATGAACCATTTAACCCATCTGTAAGGCAGGTTTGCAGGTAGTGCGACTGCCGAGTGTCTGAGGCGTCCATTTGAAAGGATCGCTCCTCTTTCTTTGTTTTCAACATTCAGCTCAGTAAGTAACATGAGCACTTTGAGAAATGCTCTTCCAACACTTGTCTCCACAGACTGTTACACATCCATTAGCTAGAGTGCGTGTTGTACAATAGTTGACATGTCGTAGTCACAACAAGCCCCCGAGAGCCTGGCTGGCTTTAAATCAGCCAACTCACATCTGCTGCTCTGATTATCAAAACAGTTGCTGGGTCAAATGAGGAGGCCAAGGGTAATAATTCATATCCCTAATAACTCAGGGATATGGGTACAACATCAAAAACAAAGGATAAACAGACTCTTAAGCAGAGAGGAAGTTTATTAATCTAACCAAAAAGCTCTGAGAGGACAAGCACAAAAAGAAAGAAAGAAGAAAACGAGACAACATCCACCTCCTTGATGACTAGACGAGATCTCTTCACCATCTGATAGCAGAGGAAACTCTGGTCCATTGTGTAAGCCCGATTAATTGTGGGAGTGATGAAGCTGCAGGAAGCAGTCACACCCAGGAGCTCACAAAAAGGTGAAAAGAAGCATGTGACTCAAAGAAGCCAACAAATTTACAAAGCAAAAACGAGGCGGCTGGAAAATATGAGCAATTTTAAACCTTTGATGTGCGCATTTTAACATCTAATCGGCTTAGAGGTGTACAGACAGCGTTGTAACATGTGACTGTGTTTGTGCAACAGCTCTGCTGCCCAGAGAGGAAGTCTGATCTCTCCAAGGAAGATACTTGGAAAGAAGGCAGGGAGGTTTTAACCACCAGCAACGCCTTTTACGGACACCCAATCATAACAACAACAGCTCTGAGACTAAACTGCAGAAGCTCGGAAAGACTCGGACCGAGCTGCACTTTGTTTAGAATGTAACCGCGTCCAACCCAAAGACCTTTGTTACGATGATTCGCAGTGACAGAAGATCACGCAGCCATGTCTGTAAATGCCCATCCCTGGTGGCTAATCAAGAGGAAAAAGACAGTGCGCACATGTTAGTGTGATGGTAGCGAGGAGGCAGCCTTGGTAAAGGAGAGGACAGGAGGATTTAGGAGGGGAAAGAAAGGCAGCAAATGTTACAGAAATACAAAGCTACTCATGTTTTGCTATTTGAGGGCAATTCACAGACGACTTCAGATATAGCAAAAAACCTCCGTGACATGTCCTGTGTTTGCAGAGTAATACATGTACACAATCTTACTGAGCTACACAAACACTGACGCACTGAAAGCAAGTGTACATAAAGATTGATCTCCCCTTTTTCCATTCAGCATCCTCGTGGCACGTCAATGAAAAAGAGAAGGATGTGGGCATAGGCAGCTGCTGCCAGTATAAGAACAAGGAAAGAAAAGAGATTGAAGGAAAGAAGACACAGGACAGGTCAAATCAATAGATGCTAATGGAGCCGTTTCACTGATGAGCAGTAATATTTGGGTTTTCCTCCGCAGAATACAAGTGAAAGGATGAGCTGTGGTGAGACGCATTTGAGACTAATTTCACCTTTTCGGTGAGATGAGATCAGCAGATGACTACAGAGCCACGTAAGAAAGTGTGTCTGTTCGTCTCCGTGCCAGGGGACTCAGGTGTAAACAAGCCTCTGATTGGCTGTAAACAGGGGAGGATCCATCTACCACCTGGGAAGATGAGCTTATGCAGTGACATCATCTCTCACCGTGGGGGATGGGCTGGTTGCCAGTGAAGTAAGCACATCTGTCCGCAACACAAAAGACTTCACAAAAGACTGTGTGTGCGTCTTGGTGGCATTGTGCTCATCACAAGCAGAAGAGCTTTATGGCTACAAAAAGGGCATCTGAGGTGAGTGCTTGTTTGGCACACAACCTTTAAATGAATGCTGCCTCAGAACAAACTGGAGTCAGCACTCTGCAGCACCACTGCTTTCTCGGGAGCCACAGTTTCCACCCTCTGATTGTCCAATAATCAATCTCTGTGGACGACTCCTACGTCTGAGCGTAGGAGTCGTCCTACGTCCTACGATGCTTTGATTTTAAGGTGTGAAATTAAAATCTTAATAAAGCTTATTTTTCCTCGTCTTCTCTCTTTGGTAACAGCGACATGTCAGATAGCAGTTAATTGAAACAAATGAGGAGACTCAGCCTCCAGAGGCACTGCAGCATAGAGCCAATTACGCAGCCATGCATGTGACTGCATTTTATTTTTTATTTTTAATAGTACAAACAAGGATGTCTTACCTACTGACCACCAAATTCAGTGTTCAATTAGACAGAACCAGACCACCCCTCCCTTTTCACAACTGCATGGGACAAGCTTGACAAACAGGAAATGAGACGCCCAGGCACTTCCCCTCTCCACTCAAATGGGTCTGTTGTTGCCAGAGGCTAAACACACAAGACGTGGGCTGCTTCTGCAACAACCCGCCACCTTTACAGCCTGTACAAAGCCTCCAGACACATTGTTTTGGTAGTGAAATTTGTCTCGCCCCTTTCCTGCCACCTGACCAACCGAGAAACTGAGCCAACACAATGAAGCCATTATCCACTTGCCAATTGGGCCACCATGCAGCTGTAACACGTTTTCCGATGCCTACAGGGCACCTGCTGCCACACACACAAACACTCTTGGGTAACATTTGTCTAAACTGCACTGATAGGTAACGTGGAGAGTACTGTCTTCACCTTGTTATTGTTTCGCTGCCACAAACTGGAAAAGGATACTTCAGAAACAAAAAACCTGCGAAGTGGTCGAATGGTTTTTGATTTAAGCATGTGTGCTGCTGACTGAGAGAATCTAAATGCGGAGGTGAGGTTAGTGCAAGGCCATCTCTTTGTACTCCTCCTGAGCCAGCAGAACAGGGCTGCTTCTGAAACACACACACAGACTGTGTTATGCAACCAGCCTCTTGTGTGAGGCTCTGCCCTCTGCAGTGACTAGAGGGCAGGTGAACGTAGAGGACAGTCAGTTAAGGCAAGATGGACAGAGCTTGCTTAACATGTGAACTGACTAACGGCAGATTTAGACTTTTGTGGTGAATGTACAGCGTAACCTAGGTAACTGGCTGACATCACCCCAATCTTGTTGTGTTCAGTTTATTTGTTCCAGGAACAAATATGTTTGTCCCTTAAATTTTTTTTTTTTTACTTCTTAGCACATTTTGCATTTTCTTTCCAAGAATTTACTGACATTTATGCATGCTTATACTGAAATGATGACAGTTATTCTCTCATCAACGGTGCTGAACGGGCCAACCGCAAAAAATGGATTCTGCGTCAATACGATGTGTAGTTATGTTTATATGGAGGACGTCAGGTTACACCGTCAGGAAATTAAGCCCAGAAGAACTCATTAAAAAGCAGATGTCCTTGTTTAGATACCCCTTTATGCCTCATTTCTTCAAATATCTCTTTCCACATTAAGATGCTGGGTGATAAGACGTCTCCTACTGGGCATGTGCAGAGGAAAGCCTCAAACTAGTGAGAAACAAACAGAAAAAAAACAATATGCTTTTTCCAGTTGTGCAGTGGCTGTTTGTCATTTAAATTGATTTTTACTTGTTCCCATTAACAGTATTCATATTTTTTATTTGACTCATCAGGACTAGAAGCTACAGGAGGCACTGGAATTTTTTGGGGGGGATTTTTGACCTGTTTGGATTATTTCCTCTCTTCTGGGCACCTTAGACATGGATGATATTGTACCACAATCCCTTACTGTGTTTCTAATGCACTGATTATTCCCAGGAGATCGCAACAACTTCAGTGACACAGACAAAGGGACTGTCTGGCACTGAGTCATGGTTTCATCACTGAAGAACCAGTTTGGAGAGAAGATCAAACTGGTAAAGCCATGCGTTTGATGAAGCTGTTTTTCCTCCTCCTCCTTCAGCTGAGTTCAATAAACAATCTGACAGTTATTCAACACGCCTTCATTTTCATCACACATTACAAAACCAACCAAGTAGAGCAGGACGATGTGACCAAAAATATTTATCACGATATACATTTGAAAATTTGCGATAACGATATAACTGACGATATAATTGACACTAGACAAAATACTTTACAACTCCTCAACTTTATTAGTGCAAAAAACCCATCAATGTATTTTCACTTAAACAAGCAAATTCCTCGCTGACAGTTTAACCAAAAGGCGTTTCCAGTGGAAACTGGCCGACATATCCTCAGCATAACCATGTATAATATCCACAAAACTTAAAGAGGTTATACACACACAATACTGTAATATTATGTTGAAGCACAGTACGTATCACTCCGCGAGGCTGCCTACGATAGCCTTAACGCTCCGACAATCCATCAAGCGGCGCGGCTTCGTAGCTTAGCAAAGTCGCACTGAAACATTTGACAGATTTTCGAGCGCCGTGTACATAAAATCATTTCGAGGTCAGTAAACACAACCAGAATTCATACATAAGGCACACGGGATTATAAGAGGCACTGTCGATTTTCAGAAAAATCAAAGGATGGATTTTAAGTGCGCCGCATTTTCCAAAAAACACGGTAATAACGACGGCCCGCTAGCATGCTCTACCATAAATAGTGCTTTGTTGTTTATCTGACGGACGAAAGCTAAACCAGTCCCACACCACTGAAGTTGCAGCATTTTTACAAACCAGTTCTGGTTCGTCCGTTTCATTCAACGATCCGCTTTCGCTCTTCTCATTCTGCGTCGCCGCCATGTGCGTATGTAAACAAAGGCACTGCGCATGTGCGTTTTACCCATATTCTATCGCGATATTTCATTTTCCTATCGTTGCCCAAAACTACACCGGTATTACCGTGAATGGTATGATATAGCCCAGCCCTACAACCAGCAGTGTTCTGAGGCCAGATAAAGATCGATTTACAAATTCACCAGGTTTAACGAGGGCACGGTCTGACTGCAGGCATTTGCCTTTTTGCAGCCAGTCAGGGAGTGTCTAATATATGTGAGAATTAAGATTTGCAAAATCCTGCTGGTTGACTTTCAACTCTATGGCTCATTTATTTGGGTGGAGTAGTTTATGACAAACACTAGTCGGGTTACAAGGACAACAGATTAAAAAAAAGAAGAAGAAGAAACGACTACATATTACAGCCCTTATCTAAAATGTAAAGGCTGATCTTACAGTTTGATTTGATGTGTAAGCCTTTTTCTCAAGTTGGAATGATAAATGCTGCCTATTGTACAACACAAAGCCACAGGAAATAATTCCATTCACTTTTTCCAGGAATTGAATAGATAATGGTTATATGGCATGCCTAGGCATTAGTCGTTTCAACAAACTTTCCTGAAAAATTTGAGCATTTCCAATCAATCTGAGCGACCGTGAGCCACAGAATAAGGGAGCCCGCTGGGCTGAGGGGAAGGATCGCGGGGCTTGTTGGTGGAGAATGGTGTTCTTGTTGAGCTCAGCTCTGTGACAGCAGCCCGGTCTGCCAAAGACAGCCTAATGAGAGACACATGGCATCCAGTATGGTCTGCTCTGCTAGTACGACACACAGCTATTGTTCTACACCGCACATTATAAAACTAACCAAGTGACCCACTGCAAGCAAACATACACAAGCTTTGTCATGTGATGGAGCCTTACAGTCTGACTGCAGCCGCTTTCCAGCGACGTGTCAGCAACATGTCTTACGGGTAGAGAAACGCTGAACCACAAAATGCTGCCAAAACTGAAATTTTCTCTTTGTTTCATGCTGTAATTGTGTAGAGAGGTCTGACGACCACAACTCTGACATTCAAAAACTGAATGAAACCCTGACCTTGGATTCAACTCCAACAGCAGTAGTTGCCTCAGGAGTGTTGCGTTGGAAGAGACCCTGGAAAAATCAATTCTTGTGAGTTTGTGGGTGCAAAGAGTATGTGAGAGCACGAGAATGGTTTCTACACGTTACAATACATAAAGATCTTAGTGAGGGGTTCCTTAGATAACCGCCAACGAGACTGAAACCATTTTAATTCAGCTATTTAATCGAAACTCATCAGGACAGTCACGCTCAGCAAGAATAAGAAGTATTTTCTGCTCCCTTGGTTAGACGAGACAATCTACCAACAGAAAGAAAGAAATGAAGCACGCAAGATTAAAACAGTGGCACGAACATGTAGACGTGGCCGTGTTAGCTTCCTGTCTTTAATGTATCGGTAATAAAAGGGTTAAATTTCAATTAAAACAAAAACACTAGGATATAGTACACTACATATATGTGATCGAACAATATGCTTCTAATAATACGTTTGCAGTTAATTTTCAGATATTTCATCATTCAAATTAAAGTATTATATTATATTGGCTAAATGTATCAGCACTCTCACAGCAAAGTGACTGCAGTCCCTGCTTTATCGGTTAAGTTATTTGGATAACATTTCCAGAGGTAATACGGTTTATGTCCATGTAGAATTCTATACCCCTGAATTCTGCCCCCTGCTGGCCATTAGAATGATGCCACTTGCATATTTTAGACTTGAAAGCAATTTTTATCTTTCCTATACACATGTTTCCTCCCCCGATTTTGCCTATGTATAAAAATCAAAGCTACTGACTGGACAGAAACATAATACAACGGCCAAGTAATTAAAGCCAAGTCAGTTTTATTTTACTTGCGTCATACGACGACAGACGTTTCAGATGGCTTTGTTCTAAATGACATGATCGACATTGGAGTTGACAGTGATTGTTGGAGTGCTGGCAGGCGTTTTCTACTTCACACAACGCTACCGTTGAAAGCTTAAACACCGGAGCCCAGGGGACCCAGGGCTGCCTCGAGTCGAGGTCAACGAGGACCCGTTCAGATGGGTGTGCCTCCTAAAACACACATTAATCAAGAAATATAACATCACTGCCAAGACATCTGATTGGCTGATGAAGTCGCAAAGGAAGAGAAGAGCTAAAAATAGACCTGAGAGCCCATTTTGGCTTAATGAGCCCAAGAGACATCAGGATCAGGTCCCACCCCTGCCTTCACCATGATGGGGGGAGAATAGTTAAATAGTTCTGGCATAAGCCCTGCCTTTACCAGGCTTCTGTGTGCATTTCACCAACAGCATTTAACACATGCAGAGCTTTAGATTTACATTACGCACACACAGAAACGACAGGCTGTTATTCATGCTAAAAGTAGCGATGAAGTGTAAACAAAGTTCTGAATCCCACTGAGGCCTAATCGAATCCAGCTGTGGTGGATGTGTTAAAGCTACAATTTTACCCTCACCATCAAAATGGTCCTTTAAGACTAGAAAGCTATATTTAGACTTTATACAGCAGTTGGGGCACGCTTCGAGTGGCTAGCCCTAAAACCACAAGAGAGAAGAACCAGAATCTTTCTGCTCCAACTGCCCAAGAGCCTATATCATCTTAGCCTCTCTTTCAAGCACAATAACCAGCTACGTGCATGCCAGTAAGCCAGTCAGATTTTAAAACTAAAGCTCTGCATAGCCGTGCTAGGTCTATCTGCGGGAGGGAGGGGGGGGACGACGACGACAAAAAAAACAAACTGGGAACATTTACTTTTTTCTTTTAAAGAGCAAAGTCTGTTAAGTCCAGTGTTCTGCAAACACCAGGGGAAACAGAAGACGAGGAAAAACGTTCCCCTGTCCCTTTATGCTGGAACACTGTGTCCAAAAAAAACAAACAGTGTTGCACACCCAAAGGGGCACACAACAGGATGAGAGGAGAAGCTGGGCAAGCATGACTGACGAGCTACCTTTTGGCTGTATTCCATTTTATTTCAACCAGTTCTAACCTACCCTCCAAACAAAACCCATAACCTCCAAAGTCTAGCACTCCGCTTCTCTGTTCAGCTATAGGAGCCTGGCTATGAGCCATCGACATCCCCTTGTCTGCAACTCCGTGCCTCCCCCCCTCCTCTTGCCCTCCCCACAATTCAAGATACAGTGTGTGTCTGACTACAGCAGAATATCTGCCTGTTACAGCAGCAGTGTCCTCAAAAGTCTCCCCCAAACCGCAGCACAATAACAGAGAGCGAGTGGGCAGGAGAGGAAACGGGAGGAGGGATCAGATGGAGAAGTTGAAGTTTAACTTAAAGACTGCTAGAAATTATACTCTCAACAGCAAGAAACAACAACAACAAAAGGGGAATGAAAGGTCAAGAGTCGACACGTAAAATATACCTATAGAAGAAGCAGTCACAGCACACCAGCACCCCCATCCAGCAGTCGATCAAGCAGAGCCAAGGTGACGATGCTCCAAACCACAGCACCCTATATACCGTTTCACCTCCCCGTTTTTGCTCCCGTTTGAAACTCTGCTACAGGTGCACCAGGAAAACTGCTCCCAGCTCCAACGTAGCACTGAGTGTAATCATATGTCTGCTGCAAAGACCTTCGACTTCAACGCAGGTCACGCACGAAGCTGGCCGGACGGGCAGAGAAAAACACCTCAAAACAAACAACCATTCACAAAACTAGACGCACTTCTCTGAGCAGGTTTCTCTTTCTCGCTCCTTTCCAACTACTGCAACTGCCTGCTTCACTTTCACACTCTTGCGCTCGCTCGCTCTCCCTCTCTCCCTCCCTCCCACTTGCTGGCTCACACTTGAAAGGCGGGAAGATTAGCTTGGCAAACAGAGTCCCATAAACAAACTGCTGACTGCTGGGCAGTACATGGTGGACTGCAGGGTAGAGCGAAAAGGAGGGACATTGGGGGGCAGGGGAGCAGGGGGTGAAAATCCCTGGGAGGCAGTAATCTTGACATCTGTATACATCCTAAACAAGGGCTAAACATCCCATCTCCACCCATCGCAGACCAACCACACAATGTTTACTAAATCGAAGTCTGAGTCAAATCCTGTCCAACCTCTGCAGAAAGTCGAGGAGTTCAGGAAGCTGACAGACTCGCAGTTTTGCACCGTCATCGTAACTGCAGAAAGGTGATTGCCAGCTCTTGCATTAATATCGAGAAAGGACTGAACACGGGAATGAACACGCAGCACAAGGTTATACAGCGTTTTGAGCACATATAAGTGCCTGTGACTGTTCATTCATATAAATGATGCATAGGTACGGTAAGGGAGGGGATAGCGCAGAGACAAGCCTCCAGGAAGTGAGCCAATCACTGCAGAGTACTCTAGTTATGATGCGGGCAAATAAGGAGAAGGACACAAATAAAAACATTCAGCTTCTTTTGCTCCCCATCATTCACTTCCTCGCTGCTCAAAACACACATAAGCACTTTAAGGGACTGCAGAGAACAGATCAATGTCTGCTGCTTAAATCGAAGGCTTCAGACACTGCCGGACACACCAGACAAACACAGGATTAACTGAGCATAACGAAGGCAGCCTATGCCAGTGAATACTGACGCTTCAATGTCAAAGAGACCGAATCCACTCTGCTGTTTAGTGAAAACAAATCACTGCAGCCTGCCAAGAAAAAGACTGAGATAGCAGAGCCAGGAGACAGTCACCTTCAGAAGATGGCAGTTATGTAACCGCAGCGAAGGGGGGCTTTGCTCTTTTTCTGCCGTTGAGTTCTCAAAGAAGCTCTGAACTGTGAGATGAATGTGGAAAAAAAACAAAAAACAAACGAACAAAAAAAGCCAGCAGTGATTGTAGACTCTCTCGCCTAACCTATTCTTACCCTGCTGCGCACAAGTTTTTGAGATGCAAGATGACAAAGAAGCACCGCAGCAGCAATGACGTCAGCTCTCCTCCTCCTCATCTTCTTCCTTCTGCTCCCTGGAGAAGTGCTAACAGGAGCTTCAGCTTTAAGGCCTCCTCTGTCATAGCTTAATTATTCCTCTCTCTCTCTCTCTCACCTGCATCCACACAGATGTGAAAGTATATGTGGAGCATGACTACATCACACACACACTTCCTAAGTGAAAAAAAGAAAGAGGTGGAGCGCGTATGCAGTGATAATATCACTCACATTTTCAACCGCGTGATGAAATGAGTGTTGGCACTCGTTAGCCCCCTTTGTTTCCAAGCACCTGAGAGTCAGGATGTGGTGTGTGTGTGTGTGTGTGTGTGTGTGTGTGTGTGTGTGTGTGTGTGTGTGTGTATAAAGCACAGCGGAAAGCCCTACATCTTATAACAAGCCAAAGGGGAAAAGGAGTGCCAAGGGGAAAGGGGAAGAAATGAAACTGCCATTGAATCAACTGTCACTTTCAACAATGTGACCAGCTTCTTGTGGGTCTCCATCTGCGTGTGTTTTTGCCAAATAAGTCAAGCCAACCATAAAATCAAGACATCCGGAGTAACGGTTGCACGGGCTGTGCATGACTCATTTGGAGGAAAGCAGAAAAAACTTTTTTGTACAAACGTGTGACTTGGACTGATAACGATGAGGAGAGAGAAAGAGACAAAGTGAACCGATGAGCAGTGGAAAGACCTGACTCGTGATTGGTTTTGAAACACTGGTATATGAATGAAGGCTGTTGCAACCATGCAAAGGCAAGGTCGGTTGGGGAGGGGGGGGGGGCAGAGGTACATCATTCATGCCGCTACATACAAAGTTGCTAGGTGATGTAACCTCAAGAAAGGGTATTCCTGGGAAGGGGAAAGCGAGGGGAGGATAAAGAAGGGAGAGAGGGACAAAACACAGTTTCCCTAAGTGAGAAGAGGGAAAACAAAAGAAAGAGCCCAACCCCTAAAAAAGCGAGACCAACAGGTTTTTCTCCCCATCCAGCTACAGAAACTTGAATTACACATGGGTGGTGAAAGGGCACCAACGGTTAAACGAGCTGACACACTAAAGGATTTAACAGCCGTCTGATCAACCAATGCTTTTAAGGTAATCAACTCTGAGGCTGTCATTAAAATGGCAAACTCACTCAAATTGTGTAAGTGCATTATAAATAAATACAAAGTTTCCTCTAATGTCCACGCCAGCAGAGACCAAGCCTTCAAAGACTCAAGCTGCAGCTAATGCCACAGCAATATCGCTGATGTTGCAGTAGAAAAGTAGCCAAACTCTCCGTTAGCAACATGAAGCGTTACTCTAGAACATTACAGAGATGCCATAAAGAGACCTCGGAGCACTACGAGAGAACGTGAACTGATTTAGGAGCTCAGGATATGACAACACGTCTCCCCCCGCGCTCCATACAGACACACGCTGGCAGCACTGCTCCGCACTCTTACCTATTTAACGTATAGGACCCGTTCCTTTTGAATCTCATCCTGGATGACAGGAAGCGGATAAAGAAATCCAGAATTGATGGTGTTTCTTTCTTATTGTCGCAGCTCGAAACAAACGAACAGCGCCGCGTCTCCCTCCGGACCGCTGCAGAACAAACAAACGCCTTTTTCTCGTTTTTTTGTTGCAGACCTCTTCCTCTCTCCTCCACAACTGTTTCTTTCTACCGTTCCTCTCCCCAGTCCTCCACCCCGTCGCCTCCTTCTTTTCTTCCTCCTCCTACTCCTTTGGTTCCCGACTCGATTTAGTTTCCGTGCATGGGGCAGGGTTAACGAGTCTTCATGCCGCAGGAGTTGCGATTAGAACAAAGCCAGACCTCGTACCGGTGACATGTGGTCGGTGTAAGTTGGAAAAAATCTAGTGATATTAACACGAAGTCTGGTTGAGACTGCTCGGCTTTGTGTCCACAGCCTCGCTGACGCAAACCACCGCGCTTTACTCCAAAAGAGAGGAAAGCAATGTAACTTGAATCCTTTCAATATTACCACATCTACATCCCTTCCTCAGGCTCCACTCGGCGGCATAAAACCGATATAAAAGTGACCCTTAAACACAATAAAACATTAAAAAACAAAACAAAAAAGGTCCCTTTATGGAGAATGATGATCGAAGCGAGTCAGTTTTCTTCTCTCCACACAGGGTCCCGCGGAGGATCTCATGTTTCAACCGCGTTTCCTATCAGCGGAGCTAAAAATACGCATTTATATTCCTCCATATAGGCTGAACGCAAACCAGACGCCACCACCCCAACACGGATCTTGTCAGCGCCTGAAGGGTGAGACAGATTTGACGCTAAGAATAGGGCTGAGGATCCATTAATGCCATTTAAATCCAAAGTAGTCCTTCCAGGTGTATCTGTGGCTTTCTAACGCGCATATAGTCACTTTACATTAAACTCCAGGAGCACTATTCGGCTCTTTTGTTACTGGCATATAAACACTGGATTAAGATTTTAACAGGATGTGGTTTAATAAAGAAAAACTACGGTAATCACAGCTGATTACATGGTTGGTTTGTAATGATAAAAAGGGGGTGGGTGGGTATGCCTATTAATCCCCATCTACTATACCAAGGAACTCTTGACCGTGCATTAGGTACAGATGAGCACAATGATCAATCCTGACTTGCTAGTGAGTAATAGCCACATTTTTTCCCAGCACCTTCCTTAGAAATGATAATGAAATGAGTTGGAGGATAATTTAAGCGGACATAAAGGTGAGACTGGATCCCCTCAAGCTAGGCCCATGTGTGTCTGTTTCCATCCGGGGGGGGGGCTCTTTCACCTGGCAGATAATCTTCACACCACCTGATAATCTGTGTACACCGACTACAACCAAAGATAAAGCAAAGCTGTTGTTTTGTCAAGCTTGGCTTTTTAATGGATTTGTTAAAAAAAAAAAAAAAAACTGTTTGGAGGAGTTGGAGAGGAGAAAAGAGGGCAAGAATGGAGCTAAAATTTGGTAGACAGCCAGACCACAGAAAGCGAAGAGGAGATGTGGTTTTCTTATACGGCTGAGTAAGCTTTGAGAAGGGGAAGATGACATGCAATGAAGGCTCAAAATCCAGGACAGCATTGTGTGTTGCAGTAACGGCAAATTAGGGTTTTAGAAATGTTACATTTGCTCTAAATTCTCCAACAGCAGCTTAATTACAGGGAAAGCCCAGCTAATCTAGGAGGATATGGTTTAAAGAATCCTGAGTTACTTGGTTAATAATTTCTCTAATAGCAAAATAAAAGATCTCATTACGTTTTGCGCACGTGTCCTGAGGGATTAGAAGCACAAAATAATGAATCCAGGCATGCGGTTAAGTTTAAAAGTAATCCAACTTATTCCGCATTACATCATATATAAGTGCAAAAGTGCAGTGTGGCATTTGTGTGCGTGTTTCCTCTGCTGCCGCAAAATACTCGGGACTGGTTTCATAGCTCCAAGTCGTTTATTACAATAAGAGCAGCTTGGCACCAAAAGTGCTGATCAATGGCACTGCTGTAGCTGCTCCATCAGTCACTGCAGAGTTGCACAACAGCAGCTGGAGGTAGAGAAGAGGAGGAGGAAGACAACAGGAGGCAGGAGTATGAGGGAGAATATCAACAGCAAGAAAACGTGACTTTTAAAAGGTGTGGGGCAGTGAACGCTGCAGACCACGGAGGCACAATTAGCATGGGTTTTATTGATGCTCCTCCTATTCAGTCTTCCTGCTTCCTTCACCTCAACTATCCCTGATTTATTGCTCTGTTTGCAGCCCCTTCATTAAGTTAATTTGAGCTTTCTTCTTTTGCAATTCTTATGCTGATTCCTCCATTTCCTCCACCTGGCATCACTTCTCTCCATCCAGCCCATCCCTCCCTACACTCTTATTCTTGTTGTGCAACAATGTGGTGAACTGTAAGTGCATCTCCTTGCATACTAATGAGGATAAAAGTTGCCAGCCAAACAGCAATGCCTTTACTCTCTCCCTCTCTTTTTTTTTCCTGTCTAAAAGATGAAGCTTCTGAGGGCACAGAGGTTAAAATAAAATACCCATAAACCTTCTCTGTTCATTTCTCTGCCTCGTTTTTAATGACAGGGAAGCTTCCAGAAAGCGGTCATCATTGGCTGGTGTGTGGCTGTGGAATAGCCCTGCCCCCTTCAACCCTCGCTCCTGCTCTGAAGCTTTCCAGGAATACTCTGGTGGACCGCAATGCACAAACACACACAGACACACACACAGTATATCAAGGCTCCAGGAACCTGAGTGCATGTATAAGAAGAGAGGCCAGCTTTAGAGTCTCCAAGTTTCCCAGCACTGACAGAGGTGATACTGACAGAAACCACACAACTCCCTACTTCAGTGCCAAAAAAGTCTTACGAAACCACTACCATGTTTGTATTATGCAATTTAATGTACATAGGGTTTTGCTGCCAAGAACCAAACACATGCTGTTTTTCTTTCCAACACAAGTGGGCACACTCCAAAAATGTTTACGCACACAAAAACAGCACAGCAGAGGTATATGTGAGCTGGGGCCGAGCCAAGCGGTGTGGTATGAAAGAGCCTATATATACACAGCCAGGCTGGGTGACGCCAGGAGGCGGTCGGTCTTTCTGTGTGTGTCTGTCTTTCACATCGTGGCCTGAAACAGAAGCAAGAGAACTGCTTGTCCACCTTTTTGGGCTTCTGCCACCAGGATGGGTAGCACCACAAAGCCTGTGAAGATAGATTCACGAGGGGCAGATGTGACACAGTAAATTAAAAGACAGTGGTGATTTTATTTTCTCAGGATGGTGGGACTTTGGTGCCACCTGCTGTTAAAAAGAAATAATGTACTGCTCAAGCGAAAGTAAACGCTTTCTCATTATTCCTGTGGCACGCATGAGCTGAGAAACAGTCATGAGAGAAAGACAGCAGGAAGGGGAGGAAAGCTGCAGGAAGAGGTGCGGGCCGCCGCTGATGTCCTGACGACTGGTATGCTGTCTGGTATTGCTGGCATGTGAATAAAGGCTTTGAATTAGAGATAAAGGGAAAAAGAGAAGACAGATGACGGAGGAAGGCTATGTCAAGAAGATCCGGGCTCTCGGTGTCATGGTATTGCTGATATGTGAAAGGCAGGACGTTATGACATGAATGACAGGAGCCAATGAGAAGCAAGGACTCTGCAGAAGACGTTTGCAGGTTAAAAAAAAATGGTTACACACTGATGGGAATAAACTACAGATGAGAGGACACAATGAGGACTTGAACCGCCCACTTTGTGTGTGTGTTTTAGGGGAAAAACAGAGCATGCCTCAGCACAAATAAGAACAGAACTAGTGATCCCAATCAGCCTCAGGCTGGTGGTGTACTGGTATCACTGGTTTAAAACTGCAGCTGCTTGGTACAGTCATGTGATACTGGACTGCATCGAGCCTGGTGCACACTGGGAAGGCCTGCAAGCCATGATTATGCAACAACAAGATCTGATTTCATGCCTACTGGATCTCTCCTCTCCTTCCGTTATCTCAACTCGTACTTTATCTACATTTATCCTGCAACCAGAGTATCTTCATCGCTTTTCTCAGTCTTCAACACACATGAGACTGAGCATATTCCACCATCTCTTGGAAAATAGTGACCTTATATGACCTGCTAAAAATCAATGATTAAGCAAATGAAGTTACCCAACTCCTAGCAGGTAATCATTTTTTATCCACAGACATGTTCCTTTCTGGTGAAAAGTCATGTAACCTGTAGATGTGCTGCCCTCTTGTGGCATTAAAAAACAGCTTAAAACCACATTCTATGGACATCACTATAAGTTCTTAGTCTTTTCTCTTAGAAAAGAGAGCCACAGCTGTGCTTTACTTCCTATGATTGTAGAAAGAGAAAAATGGAGCCTGGCCAACTGGTCGGACCAGCTAAGGATGGTCTAGACGATAACAGATATAGAGGAGCATGAACTCAAGCTGTAACATCTGAACTTGAAGACAAAACATAACAAAACATTTAAATAACATTCAAGGCTATTTTTACTTATCTCACATTTTACATCACAAAAAGAGGCAGTCATCTGTGCAGTCAACTCGCACGCCATACCTTTCCAGACCACACATACTGGTGTGGCTGTTAAATCTGGGACCAGATCAATGCAGGACTCCATCAGAGGCTCACAATATGTGAGTGAGTGTGTTTTTGTTTTTTTTAATTAAAAAAAACATTTTAAGATTACAGTGGCAAAAACATCCTTTAAAAGTTTTTCTGCACTAAAGATTTAAAATGGATTAAAAACGTGGAAAATCTATACTACAGTACACATATAGTTTTTTAGTTATTTTTATACTTTATTGCAACATTGATTAGTTTTATTTATTTATTTTTATTGACAGCAGGCTCTATATGAATGCTCTAATTGTTGCCGTTATGGCCTCTTGTCCCCTTATTAATTTCACTGCAATACTGAACTTCATAATTTTCATTCTCTACTTAAAACATAATGCACAGCAACTGCATCACTAAGCTTCATGCAAACATTTTGTGTACATCACGCTGGTTTGTACAGTGTTAACTATTGGACAGTGACCCTTTGTGACCAAACACTGAGCTGTGTAATACGAATGAGGCTGTGTGTAACTTAGACTCAAATTCCAGAAATAATTTATTCAACCGCGGGGTTGTGTGAAAATGCCACAGAAAGTGTTTGCTGAGCAAATGGAGCATCTCTAGTTTAGCCCCAAACAGCTCTATGCTAATGCCGAAAAACTCCTTCCCCAGGAAACTGAGCCCGACACTGGAAACCCACTGAAACACTGACAGTGCTGAAGTATGTAGCCCACACCTGACAGTGGTTATGCAACAGCTGGCATGTTCAGCAGTGTGTTTGTATGAAGACTAGCATTGTCCAGGTTGCAGCTACTGTGCAGTCTGTGGAGACCAGTGACCAAACGCCTCTGTGCAAACTGCTCACCTTTTAGCTGTTGGGCAATTGTGGCTCACGAGTTGGCAGTTTGTCTTGTAATCAGAAGGTTGCCGGTTTGAGCCCCGGCTCAGACAGTCTCAGTCGTTGTGTCCTTGGGCAAGACACTTCACCCGTTGCCTACTGGTGGTGGTCAGAGGGCCCGGTGGCGCCAGTGTCCGGCAGCCTCGCCTCTGTCAGTGCGCCCCAGGGCAGCTGTGGCTACAATGTAGCTGCCATCACCAGTGTGTGAATGTGTGTGTGAATGGGTGGATGACTGAACGTGTAAAGCGCTATACAAATACAGGCCATTTACCATTCAGAAATTATATTCTGATAGATAACTCCAATAAACCAGCACCAGTGAAGGGTTCGCCGTAATGTAAGGCTAGACAAAGTAATAAAGCAAGGTCATCTGCTCCGAGCAACACAGAAGAGCCACAATGAAGAATTTATGTCTGTTATTAAAGTTTTTCGGGCAGCTAGTGCAAAGATGTTGTTTAAAGACACAAATTCCACTTGTGATAATCGTCACGTTCATGAATTGTATGTATTATTTTCTGGTCTTTCTTGTTTATTAGCACTCAGGCATGAAATGCAGCTGCACAGACGGAACTGACAGTGACAAGTTGACTAAGACGAGGAGACAGAAAGATGGAAAGAAAGGCACGTGCGGTTAGAGACGCCGCTCACGTTTCTGCGTTATGATAAACGCAAAGGAGCGACAGATGCCCAGCCGGGGCCCACGTGAGGGAAGCAGCTCTTCCTGTGTTTGTGCATCTCGCTGTTTGCTTTCCCTTTTGCACAACAAGTGACGAGATTTCCTGCAAGCTCCTGTTCCAGACTCCCAGCACAGGCAGAGAGGCAGAACAATGAGGAGGAAGAGAGAGCCGGGCAGTGCAGGAGATAATGGAGGAACACACACACGCACAGGTCATGTGCAAACACAGGCAAAGATTGAGGTGTACGTGAGGACACACACCCTGAATCAAACAAGCACACATGCAGGCAGTGTGGATAACTACAATGAGGCCAAATACAACATGAAAAAGGAGAAGCAAAGGGACCAAAAAAAGAAAGAAAACAACACAGGGAAATTGCAACATAAAGGCCCAGAACCTTATCAAAATCAAGACTGCAGATTTAATTTCATTCAGTCAGCACTAACATTTCCTTCTGAAGCACGGTCTAGTTTAGTCAGTGCAGTAGCTTCCACGTCATCAAGGTTACTCGGTGAGGTGAAATCCCCAGCGGTTGTGAGAAATGTCCCATCTGTGCATACAGTACATGGCCCTGAGCGACACATGAACTCACCAGAGCGCACCAAACCCCTGACCTACACTTCATCTACAAGAAGAAACGGATGTGGGGAATGCGTCTTACTCTTTTATTCCCCACACAAAAAACAAATGTTCAACCTGACACACTGACACCAAGGTTAAGACGAGAAACAGCTTACAGAGCGGATGTCCAGCACACAAGTGCTGCGACGCATATAGCCTCTTCCAGAGCCATAGATAGCGCTTTTCTATTTCTATCTGCTGCTTCTGTCAAATCCCAGCATTTTAAGTAGTCGGGAAGCTCTCAGTGTGCATTGAATGCGCTGCTGATGAACAGGAGCAATCATTTTGTGTTAGTTTAGACCTCAGAGGTCAAAATACTTTAATTTTTCGCATTTTTCTCGCTCCCTGAAGCAAATAAACCCTTACAGCCTGCGCCATGGAAACAAACAATTTGTGTCCATTACGCCTGTGCCTTTACATGATGAAAAATAAAAATAAAACAAAGGTTCCACCTCGTGATACCAATGATATAGCGATGCCATGTGTTTACATTCCCAAGCGAGCACAACAATGACACAAGCCCAGACATGTCTAAGAGTGAGCAGCAGCAGGTCAGCCTTGAATAATGATTCTATACCTGGAAAAAAGCAAGCTACTTCAACAGCACACAAGTGTTAACACTAACTGTGACTCAATCTAGCATCGCTGGGGTGCTCGTTAGTTGCGCTCCGTATGACAGGAAGAGCAAATGGTGGATGGAAGCCAGTGATGTGGTTACAAGCTGCTAAAGCAGAGTTTTAAGACTGTATCCCCCACTCCTCGCGTTTCTGCAGCTTATGATTGCAACTTGCCAAATATGGTAACTTGTGGCTTCAAAGAAATAACAAAGATAGCCAAATTGCTAATACTGAGGCCCTAAAATGTCCAAAATCAGTGACATGTTTAAGAATTATTATCTTCAAATCCTTTATTACCTCATATTTCTATTACAGCTGGGTACAAAATAATTCATTATACAGTAGGGCTGCTCAATTAATCGAATTTTAATCACGATTACGATCTGGGCTTTCAACGATCATTGCAAATGACTGAGCCGATTATTAGCCCCTCCCTCATGCTTTACTCTCGCGCTGCTCCGTGTGGCAAATCGAGCGCACTTCTCTGCATCTCGAACACGCGTCACAACAATTAAGAGGACCCGAGGGAAGCTCGGAAAGCTAAGCAGAAGTTATTTCGAGAGGAGAGTGACTGCCGTTGGTTGAAAAGAGAGGTAAAAAAAACTTCAGTGGTGTGGAGACATTATGGGTTCGCGGAGTCAGAACTGGGCTCAATTAGACATAGTGTGTAAACTTTGCTATGGTGTCATAGCTGCACCACAGAGCAACACTGCAAAGTTCACTAAACATAGATGTTTACATTTTTCATTTATTTTTTATATTGCAAACATTTGCACTGTTATCAGTATTTGCACACTATTTTATATTATTTTTTAAAGTCATTATCCAATACATTGTTATTGTTAACCCTTTAAATCCCTGTAGAACCGGAACCACGTAAGCTAGCGCAATAATTAGTTTTGCATATGAAACCGGAGGAGTTGTACTTACAACTTATGCCATCAGCTTGTCCTCGGTCACGGTTTCCTTCCACATAAAGCTTTGCAAAAATTGCATAAAAAGCGCTTGCAGGAACAAAAACATAATATTCCAGAAACAGCTTTGCCGATCAGATCAGCTGTTCGTAACACTTCCCACAATGAAAACGACGGAAACGCAAACTATCGCATGTCCGCCATTTCCTGTCTGAAACCGGAAGTAATGTCATTTTCACGGAAAATGTAGTTCTTTACTTGTAGGCCTTAAAAGCCTATACTGGTCATGTTTGACTATTCTGAATAGTTTCTGTGATGCTTAGAACTCGAATTGCACTGCTGGAAATAGTTTATTTTGATGCACCTGCTGTTTTCTTTGCAAATTTGCATCATAGGATTGTTTTTTGTTTTTCCTGCAGTATATAAAAATTGCTGCATCTCCAAAATAAAACTATGAAGACGCTCAAAATAAATTTCCTGTGGTGGGAAACTATTTTTTGCAACTTTTTTGTATTTAAAGTTTTGAGGGATAAACCTCTTAAATTTCTCCAAGTAGAAATATATGTAAAAAAAACAAAAATGATTTTCAATTTTTTTGTAGTTTATTGCACTTTTTTGTAATTAATGTAATTACTATGGACTTAATGCATACATATTATTAAAATATGGGCTATAACAGTTGTATTGATGTATAGCAACTTGAAATGCTCCCAAAAATGGCACTACAGCATGTAAAAAAAAAATATATAAGCTCTGGCGGACTTGGTTCTATGGTAGGTCTTAAAGGGTTAAATAAATATCGTCAAATAATCGAGATCTCAATTTCAGTGAAAATAATTGTGATTATCATTTTTGCCATAATCGAGCAGCCCTATTATACAGTGCTATCACAACGGGTTGTTTTTGTCAGTACTTCTCAATATCTGTAACTGAAAGACAGAAAAAAATAGCCTAAAAAAGGCATAATGCAGAAATGATGCATTTAGTTCCTTCAACCTCCTGTCAGAATGTGTCGTTTCATTACTATTCAATTTCAATAATGAACTCAATAGCACTCTGATTTACTTTGCCCCCCACTGCTTCCTAGTGCTAATTAGTTAATTTATTAATAAATGTCTGGTTTTGTAAATAACATGTGGTGTAAATTTTCCATGGTGCAAGCCATTTACCACCTCCCCCACTGCTGCGTCAAACGTATTTTACCAGCATTTTAAACACAAGAAGTTTTAACATGTGATAGATATACCATTGATTTATATGTGACCAAGCCTGCATGCAAGAAAAGCAGCACTGTCACTGTCACTGGTTGCATAATGATTTAAAAATGCAGAGAACGTCATTAATCACTTCTCAAACAGGCAGCTACTGGTATTGGTGCTTTACAAAGACATGGCATACTCATGGGGAGGAAGTGTGGCTGAAGAAGATAAAGAGTAGCGCAGAAGGAATGAGGGAGAATAAAGAGTATACAAGAGAGAGGAGTTCGGGAGTCACTGGCTCGCGTCACAGATCTCCCTCCATCACTCTTTATGTAGGCTAATCTCTTCCATCTCACCTCCCTGAACCGACTGGCTCACTTAGCCTCTTTTAACCAGCTAATGGATGGTAATAAATCAGCAGCACACTCCTCTCACCTCTAATCTCTCGTAGCCTGCTCTGCTCCGCACACTCCCCCTGATATATGACTCAGTCCACCTCGACTCCTAGTGCGAGGCAGTTACTGATGGAAGTAGGGGTTAGACAGCAACCAGAAAATCAGAAAGTGTGGATGACGGATGAGACCAGAAGCAAGAAGAAGAAAGAACAGACTCACATCTCCTGTTTTTCTGCTTTACTTATTTTGAACTTTAAGCCTTTTGTTCAATATTTTCTCGTCTAGACCTTTGTCACATATTAGGGAATAGTATTTTAAGAGTTTCACATCTGTGGCAAAATATTTTTGGAAGTTTGTAAAATTTGCATTTAATCAAACTATGCAATTAAAAATAACTTTTTATAGGCAGGGAAAAAGGTTACGTTGTAGCCTCCCATATTGGAAGTTTTAAAATGTTAAATCTGGTGTCGACAGATGAAGTCGGATCATCAATCAATCAATCAATCAATCTTTATTTATAAAGCACTTTTCATACAGAGAAAATGTAGCACAAAGTGCTTTACATAGTTAAAAGCAGCCCACCCCACCCTCCAACTCACTCCCCACACTCTCAATACACATATATCCCCCCACCCACACACACATACACACACGCGCACACTTAAAGAGTAAAAATTGGGCTGGGCTCGCATGAGCCAAGTGAGGAAACACTATAACAGGGAGCCGTCTGCACCGGGAGCCGGTCACAGACCGCAGCCTCCAGGCTGGGCACACAGCAGGAGGGAGGCAAAGGAGCCCCCCAGCCAGGCTGAGAGGACCCCAGAGACCCAGCAGCCACGGTCAATAACAGCCCCGGTGCAGAGAGCGCCCTCCGAGGAAACACTGGAGATATGACGCAATACAATATATATAGGGTAAAATGATAAAATAAATAAGAACAGGATACAATATAAATATAAATAGAATAAGAAGATTAAAAAATGAATAAGAATAAAATCAAACAAATATTAGGTAAATCCTAAATTAATAATAGAATAACAGGATAGAATAAATAAGCATAAAATAAATAAACGCTAAGTAAAAGCTAAATTAAAAAGGTGGGTCTTGAGCCTGTTCTTAAAAACATGTACGTTCTCTGCGGCCCTGAGCTCCTCCGGCAGGCTGTTCCACAGACGAGGACCATACCACTGAAACGCTGCCTCTCCGTGAGTATGTGTCCTGACTTTAGGGACAATCAAAAGGCCAGTACCAGAGGACCTCAGGGTCCGCGAGGGTTCGTATGGTAAAAGCAGATCTGAGAGATAAGAAGGCCCAAGACCATTAAGACATTTAAAAACCAATAAAATAACTTTAAAATCGATCCTGAAACACACGGGGAGCCAGTGCAGCGATTCTAAAACCGGTGTAATGTGGGCCCGCCCTCTGGTCTTCGTCAGCACACGAGCTGCCGAGTTTTGCAAGAGTTGTAAAGTTGAAATATTCTTCTTAGGAAGACCAGAGAGCAGGGCATTACAGCATGGCTTCCTGGATTAAACTGTGGCAAAGTGAGCTGCTCCTGAACCCCCTGTGCCTCATAATACCCTGTATTCACAGCCAGTCTTCTGCACAGCAAACTTGTAACCTAGCTCCCTGTGCTAACAAGCTGTTGGCTCAGTGTTGTCATTTATCACCCAGCTCAGAGACCACCTGGGATTAGAAAGGCTTTAAGAAAGGTCATGTTTAACAGGTCAACCGTTAACAAACACTAGAGAAGATGAAGATTAGTGTTGTGACACGGTATGCAAGACCACGGGCATGACTATGTTATAATGAAGTGCAATGTTGTGTGTGTGCGAAGAGCATGGACAGAGCACGTTCCCCAGTGTGGTTCTCTGCAAACACTCAGATGATCAGACTTATCCGTGTTTACACTAAACACTGCCTCAAGGGTCAAATACTTTGTTGTGTGCCTTGTGTTTCTTGTATTTTGTCCAGCTTTGAGCTTTTCAGCCCTGCTCCTGGGAGGCCGTGTCAGCAGCTTCCACAGAGTGACCCCAACCCTGCAGCGGAAATTGGACGACCCCGAACACCAGCTCCCTCTCCGTTATCTCCCTTTGCCTTCATTCCAAGTCAAACTCTTCCCTCAAAAACATCTCCCTCCTCCTCCACATCCTTTTTTAGATTCAAGCTAACAAGTTCACAGCCTCACACACTCATGTTTGGCACCCTGTCCACAACACAATTAGGTTTGTAGATGCAGGCATGTCGATTGTCCTACAGGAAAAAGAAGGGAATCCTGTGGAGATACACATTATAAACCAGTTTAATGAAATCTGGAAATCTAAACTGCTGCTACTGATATTTTCCATACTGATAGGTGGGGAAGGATGATACTGGTTGTGGGTGGATGTTTTGCATGTACTACCCTGTGTCATCCCACATCAGAGCATGAGTCTTCTCCCCTCCCTCCATCTCTGTCAGTGTGACATTTGATTTCTGACTCACAAGTTAAAGATATGTACAGGCCATATGGGCAGATCAAAGCTGTCAGTTACACATAGCAAATATATGGCTGCTGGTGTTGGCCTGTCACAGTCTCCCTCTAATCTTACACACTGTCTCGCCACTGGTAATTTCTCACCCCAACTGCTTCAATGTGTGCTGTATGAATGTTAATGCACAGACATGCACACATATAAAAAGAGCAAAAAGCTCTGACTGAAGTTTTGTTTCTTCACTGATGCCAGCAACTAAAACTTTGCCAACTAACCTGAAAAAATAAATTAAAACAAATCTTTGTAGTCACAGTTTCTATTACAGGTCACATGCAGTAAAGTCCATTTTTCATCTAGACAATTGTATCATTTCATTTCCTGGTACTTGAACTGTTGAAAAATTGTCCAGTGTTTACTGATAAGTTACATTTCCTTTACTCGTTTATTCAAATGTGACACTTTTATGATCTGAGCGAGCCACCAAGCGGGACAGACAAATGGAACAAGGCGCCAAACTGTTTCCAGTTAACATCTAACTGAGTTTAAAGAAATCAGTTCTGGGAAAAGTCCAAGACACCAATTACAAATTAAGCCTTTGCACACCATTTGGTTGAGAGGCACATGACATCATCTTTTATTTCCTGTCCAAACTACCAAACAGGAAGTTTTTTTTGTTTTTTTGTAAAGACAAAGGGAAAAAAACAAGAAAAGTTAAGATTAGCTTTCTCACTTCCTTCTCCATTTAGGGCAGCTTTATATTCACATCTGCCATGTTCCTATGAGATCTCACATTAGTATCAACACATGACTTCCCTTTCTTTTTTTGTGATTTATTGTCCCACCACAAATGGTAAATAGTAAATGTAACCCATGTAATCCCACTTAAGGTTGGTATCCGTGGCACTGGAAACATCCACATCCTTCCTGTGCCAGGCACCAATGTGCACATACACAAGAACACACATCCGCATTCACCTTTACAGCCAGTGGGAGTGGACGGGCCACTGATTAAAGGGGGATAAAAAACAAATAGTGGGATGCTGAGGAAAGACGAAAGTGTTGGAGAAAAAAAACATGTGGCAGCAGAGGAGTACAGCCTTGAGATGATTCCCTGAGGCGGGCATGTGTGCTTTGGAGAAAGAGGGAGAGAGAGAGAGAGAGCGCGAGTGAGTGTGTTTACTCGGCTTACCCTGCCTGATGCAACACGGAGATCTCTAATCCAATTATAGTTCAAACCAGCCTAGCGGTCTAGCTTCAGCCACCAAGGACAAACCTAGCTAGCTTACATCAACGCCAGTAGCCCACCGGCTCTGTACAGATTTAGCAGCTAACTGCTCAGCTGAAACCTCGCCCGAGGGTGCCAACCACATAAAAAATAAATAAAAATCAGCCAGAATTAAATCCTTCCTCCTCCAAGACAAATGAAACCTGATTAGCTGAATGAGACTCTAGAGTTCTGCTGCAGAAACACTCAAATCTTGGTCTTCACAGTTTTGGGAATCAAAGCAGGAGGTTAAGGATCCACAGGAGAAATACTATGCATTTGGACTCCTCAGTCCTTCTGGTGCATTTTTCCCCATTTCTGACCTGCACAGAGTTCCAAACTGCATTTCTCCTTCTGTCATTTGCAGCCTGGCCCCTGCTGTTAAATCTCCTTCTTCGTCCTCTATTTAAGAGCTCTGCTGTTTCTAATCTACCTCCCTGCCCCACGTTGCCGCTTCCCATTTATCTGAATATCTCAACCTATTGCCTAGGCGTCTCTATCGCATTCCTCCTTCCCTCACTTTACAAAAAAAAAAAAAAAGTCTCATGCTGTTCTCCTCCTTATCATCTACCTCTGTCTTCCTTTTCCTCTGGTGTATTTAATTCATATTTCCTTAGGTAGCACATCTCAACTCTTATTAGCCAGATCTTGGAAATTATATTGTTAATCTTTTTGGTTTCTTATCTAGCTATTCAACTTCTGGAAAGACTCAGCCGGTTTTGTTTCAGATGATAACTATGTATGTCACGTTTCCTGTGCCATATCTAACAGAGCATTCTGCAAGACTACATTCCTCAGTTTGGCCATGACCTCAGGAAACACTTTACTCGTGACTTTATGGCTTCAGTTGGTAGATTCAAGTCTTACCGAATAAAACAAAGCCAATTCTGGTCCCCACTGCAATCAAAAATACCAATAAACCAGGGAATGCTACAAGACAGACCTGCTCTAAAGCATACTATTCTATGAGTATACAACAGCCTTTGGTTTCTCAGACAGATATAACCCTCGTTAGAGGCGCCCGCTTTCAAAAAGACAAGGCAGTCATGGCCAAAACACTCATCTCAAAGATTCACAAGTCACTAGGTGACATTGCAGTGGGGCTACATCCATCTCGTATATATAGTTTATGGCATTGAACAAGTGGACATGTATCAGTAGCTCAAGTTCTCTGAGGCTTATTAATAGATTCAGAACTTCTCTGTGACTCAGTAGTGTAATGAGACTTGTACGCTCACACAGAAAATGTGCGTGCCTATTGAAATTGTGGCACTTTAATTAGTTCATGAACAAAACGGTCATATGATTAATCTCTGACATTCTAATTTAGAAAAACAGAATTATATTTAACCCAATAAACAGAAAAGAAACATATAGAGAGAAATAATATATCTTCTTAAATAAGAAAGATGTCATTAAATGCATCTTATAGCCAAACTTGCAGCAGAACTGTTCTTTGCGGCATTCAGTGTGGGTGGATAGCAACAACAACAACAACTACTAAAAATCTGCTGCAGGATGTTCAACTTATCTTAGATGATCTTAAGACAGTTGTAGCCAACAGCGGCCCATGACTGCGATGCTCTCTGACAGAACAGTAGCTGCTCCGAGGCCTGTGGCAGGCAGTTCAGCTACAAGAAGAGCGAGTCAAGTTTGGGATCTGCATACTGAAGTCAGCTCTGTAATTAAGCATGTGAGAGGAAAATGTCCTGATGTGACCAATACCAAGAGGTGGAAGGGGTGAGAGAGCAGCTGATCAGCTATGACGGTTCCTGCCTGCTGCCAGTGTTTTTCCTCGTCTCCCTCTCTCCATTTGTTGGCAGCGCCAGTGGTGTGTGCTGGGCAGAGCTGCCCAGAGCGTTATGAAAGAGTAAACACAGTCGCAGCGTGGTGCCACTCCCCTGCCAAGTGAAACAGAGGCAAAACACACACATACATGCACACAAACACACACACAACCATGCCAGAAGCTGAACAGTGCAGCCCAGCTGAGAACATCTCCACATTCAAAGCAGCAACAAATTCATTTTACAGACTGTAAACACATCGAAACATATGGCCTCTTAAACCAGTGTAATATGCTGGTTAAATGTTACCAACCAGTGTAGTTGACACTGTGAAACACAGTCTGTTCAAGCTTTTGAACAGGTCAGAACCCATGTGAGTGGGTGGAGAAGCTTCACATGCGCATCCAGCTCCAGGTACTCAGAGCTGGGTTTCATTTGCAGCCTCTCAATCTATCGCAGTATTTAGTTGCAGTGCACTCAGAGCATGCACTGCCCTGAGGCTTTTGAAAGCTCATCTTCACTCAAATATATTGGCAAAAAGGGGAGAAGAAAAACAAAGCCTACCACACTTAGCAAGAGTTTCCATCTCAAGTGCTCGTGAAAGTGCTTAATACAACCATGCATGCATTTGGATTCTTCATTATCCACTTCATCCACTTATGCATATTCAGTGAAAGGCAAACTGCAGAGTCATCCTGGTATCAGATTCATTCATTCACTTTCAATAGTGCCTTTATATCACCCTGAATGATGCACACTGATATCCTGGAACACTAAGATACAGAAACCTCATTTAAGATTTAATTGGACACCAACTGGTTTAGGATGGTTCTCAAAAATGATCGCCCACAATTTTAACCAATGTGAAAATGATCATCTTATAAGTGCAGAACACCTGCATCTCTACGACCACTGTTAATCCTGCATGCTCTAGGTGTCAGCTTTCTGTGAAACTTGATGTCATTGACAACTCTGAACTATAACAGCTCGACTCTGATGGTGTGTCTGAGGAATAGGAGGGACCTGGCACCGCTGTCGCAAAATAATGGTACAGCCTTGAAGAAGGGAGCCGATATCAGAGGCAAGATGAGGACTTGTTTGTTTTGACTCTGCCCCTCCAGCTCTGCTTTGCCCTTACACTGTTTTCCTTTCTCTTTCCCCACACGAGGCAAGCCCACAAAAAAAAGCAAAAAAAAAATAAAGCATGATAGCGCTTGTACAACATTACTCAGCATCTAGGCGTTCCTCCTACCCCTCCACTAGCTTTTATTAGTTTAAAACATTTCTCAAAAACATTACCAAGGCTGCGTTGCTCTATGTGGTTGAACAGTCCAGCTCAGGCAGCAGTCAAGCACGAAAACGTCTCTGCATGTCAGTGTCCAGAGAGCAAGCGCGAGTAAGGGGGGGAGGGAGGGAGTAGAAGACAGAGTGTGTTAAAGGGTTGAAAGTGACTACAGAGTCCTTTGTGGGGAGTAAACAAACCTCAGAAACGGAGGCACATCATGGTAGAATAACCTCAAGCCTGACGTTGAACCCCGGGAATGGGCCCTCGCGTCACTAAAGCAGCGCAGAATTAATGTGAGGCGCATAAAACAATTATTGGAAAACTAGAAATTAGTACTGATTAATATTAAATATTGATATAATAATCTGATGCAATTCACAGGCAATCTGGTGCTTGGGAAACAAAGTTCCCACCCTGAGTAAGCAGCTTGTTTAATCACCTTTAATAGCGATATCTTGAAGCAATCACTTTTTTGTATGTCGTTATTAACGCTCTCATATTGCTCACTGAAGCTCCAATAACATTTCAATCATTGCAATGCCTTGATTCTTTTCGTTTCAGCCATTCTACAGTAGATCTGCAGCTGTGCTTGGGGTCCTCATCGTATTTCATGACCTAGCTTTAGCTGGTGGACTTTATAGTTTGGTATATAGAGGAACTCAGTCTTGCAAAACAAGCCCATACCATCACCTCTCCACCACCATGCTTGACAGTTGCTTTGAGGCATTTGTGCTGATATGTTGAGTTTAGTTTTTGCCTAATATGAGCATTATGGCCAGACATCTCCACTTTGTTCTAATCTGTCCAAAAGACACTGTTCCTGAATCTTGTGGTTGTGGTTCAGGTCCAGCTTGCATATGCATGACTTGCCAGGATGCTCTTTTTAGAGAGGCCACCCTTCTAAAATAAAAGCTATACTAGTTCAGTCCTTATAATTTAACATTTAACCTGGTAACTGAGGCCTGTCAAGTCTCACAGGTATGTCACTTGAGATTTTTCTCTGAACATCGCTTGGTCTGACCTTGGGGTAAAAGATGGTCACATTCACTGAGAGAATTTGATTAGCAGTACCTCTTAGTTCGGGAAGGCAGTAAGAGAGTACTTGGCTTTTTCCAGATTTGTGTGAAAACTATTTTTCACATGACTGTTACTGGCATTTTAACATTTGTGTTTTCAGTTATTTTTTTTTTGCTTTTACATATAAACACTTGGAAAGTTAGACTCCTAAAGACCGGGACATTCAGATCTCCTGTGCAAGCTCTAGGACAGATTAGTTCTAAACTGACCAAATTACCAGAAACTCAGAAACATTTCTTATTAAACCATAAACATACAGTCACAGGATGTTGGTTTTCAACTGACATTAACCATGGTGTCATTTGTGCTCCATGTTAGGAGCTGCGGAGAAACTACGTGTCAGGATACAGGATTTACAACAAACACGGGCGTAATGTGTTAAACACTAAAGCAGATTTAGCTACGTTACGTGGTCTTAAAAACCTTGGCTTGGGTTGCCGTGGGTGTGCAGTAGTAAAGCAACTTCAGTGCCAGACACGTTACATTGATTCTTAATAGAGCAAGGCTCTTACATGCTGTCTGCAGAGAGCCAACAGAAGCTCTTGTTTGATTTATGTATCGCACAGTAAACAGCTTCACAGACAGACGTTAAGAACTTCTGGGAACTGACGCTTACCTCTCTCAGGTTAGACCTAGTAAGCAAACGGTGTACAAAAGGAACAGCACACATGATTCAAAACCTGACACTAGACAGCAAAGACTCAATACTAGGAACTCAGTGACAGGGTTGTTAGTTTCCACCCTTAAAAGCAGGTGACTGCATTAAGATGATGTCTGCTCATCTGTCGCAGTCTATTATCAGAACTGCATCTGTGGTGCAAGCAGCGGAAGCAGCCACCTGGGCTGAGAACGTGCGCATGTGTTTTTACATGTGTATGCCTGCACCGCGGCAGAGATGGAAATAAGGCGGTGAGGTTACTTGAGGACAGGGTTGAAGTGCACAAAATCCCCATTGGGAAGATACACACAGAGCAAGTGGAAAGCGTAAAAAGGGATATTAGTCAAACATGCAGGCTAAGAATGAAAGTACTGACACCGTACCAAGATATTCTACCACAAGGTTTTGTAAGCGTCGGTTCGTGACCACATGAACAGGTCAGGTGATACGCACACAGAGTTAAGAGATTTAACACTGAACATGTTGCATGTTTTCTAAAATACACACATTTTTTTTTGTTCTTAACGGTGTATTTGCAGACAAACTAGAAACGTTTTAAAACATAGGAGTCTGCTGTATAAGGACTAACACATGGCGACTGGTTTATTCTACATGTTTGAACTTCCGTTATATTGTAACTGACGCTCAAATTAAGACATGACTTCATTTAAACTGATGAAATCTTGCAGCCGATTTAGCTACAATAGTTTTATGCAAACCATCCCCCCGCCCAAGAAACTAATATTTGATAAAGAAAACTAAAGTTTCATACCTATATATACACAAACACAATATACAGGAAAATAAAATTAAAATAAATATTTTTTATTTATTTTTTTAAGTCCCTCCTGGATATACAGTCATCCAAATTACTGCTACTCTATTAATATAATCCAACACTGCAACAGAAACGTATTCCCGGCCACTAAAATGATTAGGCTTAGAAACTGACACATGTGCCCACCTCTTCAATCCCCCCACTCACTACTTTTAAACCTAAAAAGCAGCATGGACTCATGAGAAACTGTGCATTCAGGCCATAGGTGAAAAAATTATTAAGAAATTGCATTATCACACTAAAAAAAAAAAAAAAACAACAAAAAAAGAAAAACCTACTAAGAGACACAGAAAGACACCTCTTATTTTGGAAATGACCCACAGTGGCAAGCGAGCTTTACAAATAGACAGACGTTTACCACTGCTGACAACGTCCAACCTATAAGTAGTTCATGTGAATTCCCCTTCTCGATCTACCATCATCTGACAGTGTCACTCTCTTTTTACATTTTAAACAGTTTTAAAAAGATAGTAACTAAACCATTTCAATCTGACTCAAGTCACACCTGAAGTTTGACATTTTTCAGTACAATGCCACAAGAAGCACCATAACACCTTATTCTGATGATAGGAAGGTAAATAGCTTAATCGTGTTAGAGCTTAACATCTTCCTACAAGAAATGTGGCTAAAAACATCACAGAGGGTGAAGTCATAACAGAAATCAGGAACTGTACAGGAAGCTTGTTCAGACTTTGCCGAAACCGTTTTAGACGTCAGTTTGACTTTATGGTCATTTTGGCTGTTAGGCAGCATTCACACAGATTCAGCCTTCAGTGCTCCTGCTTCTCACGAGTGCTGATCTGTTGTTTTGCTCATGTTTGAAGTTTAGACAAGTTTGACTTTGTAATGCCAGCAAAGGCGTCAGCCAATCAAGTCGCATTTATTCAAATCCTCCAGACTGCGTCATAAAAATATCCTTAGAGTGCGAGGTGGGTGCGGTGCGGTATCAAAATTTAGGAAAAGTCAGACTGAAGCTTGGCTGCCATGCCTTGTGATCATTGGTTATTGTTGCTATGATGACTGTGCCAGCAAAGCATCTGTGTGAATCCTGCCTTAGTGCTGTTATATTTATACTGCATCGCACGTTATACACTAAATAGCAGAAAGACATTACTTTATATAATCAATTTTCTCGTTCAAATACTTTTATATGAACCTGACGAAATTTGAGATCTATAAAATAAAAAGACACAAAAAGCCAGAACCTATCACATGACTTGCATTACTCCCATAGTGCTGGATATTGATACACTACCCATATACCTAGCCAAAGGTGATACAGTGCCTTTTTAAGTGTACAAGTCTGACTCTTGCTCAGATCGGGCAGCCTGAAGCAGTGCTCTACTTAGACGCTGTACTTTCCATTCGCTCGCTCTTCGTTCAGCATTACCAAGCCATCACTCAAAAGCAAGGGGATTAAACATCTGTCAAAGCCTACCCATTTCACCCAGCAGCAAAAGACACATTTAGGCGTCGCACATCTCTCCAGTGATTTAACATCCTGTCTGACTCTGAATAGGGACAGATGAGGTCATTCAGCTCTGAAATAATGCGCTCCGTCTAAAATATCACAGTACACAGATAGAGTGCAGCTAGTTAACAAACAGATTTAGGCTAAAAAGTGGTACGTGTATGTATCACCATACCAAGAGGTGGTAGCCTCAGCTAAAACCAGTGGTTGGTTCTTGTGAGTATGTCTCCCACCATAATATGTTGTTGTCTCTAGATCTCCTCCTTTATTCACCATTACAACCACTCACAGGCTTCTCATCTGTCTCCATTTGATTCCCTGCAGAGCTTCATCTTTCCTATGAACTACACTCTCCCTTCCCCCACCTTATAATTTCTTTTAACTATCCCACAATCAACCATTTTATCAAAAGCAACCTTATCACCTTCCACCCTCCCCATTATCTGGTTAATTAACGAAAAAAAAAAGAAAAAAAAAAGGAGGTATCGCTTATTCCTTTATCTCTTTTGATCATCCTGTTTTTTCCTCCTCTCTCCAAATCAGCCACTCTTTTTCACTAGATCTTCTTCTTCCATCATCCTTATGCTCACACTCTCAATTCATTCTTCCATTGGTCTTGGCAGGGGTGTCCTTCACCCCAGGTTTGTATTCAGAGTGATTACACGCTTGGTTAATTCATGGACTCCATACTGTTGATGACGCACACTGGACACGTTCCTGCTGGCCTCCAATGCATTTAGATCACAAACGCTCAACTTAACTGCATATTTGCACTCTATCCAAAGAGCTCCTTTAACATGCAGGTAAACACATACTCTCAACATGACCAAATGCCATCACTGGATATTAGGCATGACCTTCTATCACAAAGCCAATCTGCTTTGTTGTTGTTTTTTAATACACAAAAATGTATTAAATAGAACCAACTACAACTTTTCTCAGCTGGAGAACACGGACTACACCAAATACATTCAGTAACATCCACAGACAGGCAGAGGTCTTTTCTTTTATATGTAGGCCTTTACTTTCCTCATTTCTTCTAAAACCAAGCTACATCAGATCGCTGTGCAAAATAGTTCAGGTCTGAAAGCACCGTCTGGGCAAAAAATGATTATTTCATGGCTTTGGGGGGAAAAAGGGAAGAGAAATTAAGGACCTATTAAAAAAAGAATTATAACAGAGAGCTGATGTTATTTAAGACAAGTTACTGCAAGAACCAGTTAGTGAAACCAGGAAAACCAGTGTCATAGGGAGGGGAAAAACACAAGTTAAACAATGACTACAAGAAACCCGTGTCTACCAAAGCAGTCAAATGCTCTTTATGCAAAGCAGACCATGCATGGAAAACCTGCATAAAATATCAAACAGGCCACTCAGGAGCAAATGTGTTATTTACCAATACTGCCTGATGTCTAACAAGCAACCCGGTTTTCTTTGTTGTTTTTTTAAGTTACTGGAAAGCGTGCCTGGGCACAATTGATAAAGCCTGAGATTATGACTTATGAGCAGACTGTCTTGGACAACAAGTTAACTGTCTTTACAGAGCTAACAGTCAGCCTACATCGAGCTCAGGGAACAGACTTGCAGCATTGTTATCTACCAGAAAAAACTGAGCAGACATGTAGAAACTCCCCTAAGAACGGGCCTCCACCCTTCCTCATCCCTGATGTGCTTTTAAAGTGCTGCAGCAAGCCAACAATGATAAACTGTAAGCAAAAGCAATAACCTGATCAATGTTTAAGTCCGAGCCATTTGTGTATATGATGACACCTCGAGTTTTTATTTCACATTTCAGGTTTGGATTTCAACTTGCAAACGCACCTTGGAGTGCAACGTCTCTGACGCCCTACTTTGATTGGAGACAAACGAGACCAGACAATCCAGTGTCTTAAGAGTTTGCATAGCAAATCCGAAGTCTACAACAATGCTCTGGGCTGTCAGGGTTTGGAAAGTTACTCCGTCGCTTCCACTGATTTCAAATGTTAAGCCCGAGCACACCGATCGTGGCTTTGAACTTTGGTTGTATAGCAGGTATCGTCACCGAGGCTGATAAATGCAGTCCCTATCACGAGCTTTCACTCAAAACTCATGACTTGTGCAGCCTCGAGCTAAAAATAACGCAGCTTACACAGCATCACCAACCTCTGTCAGGTGTCAACCGCTACACCAAGGCAGAAAACTGCGCGCTTCACTTCGCTGACAAAAACATGCACGCTGTGCTTCAAGATGTGCACGGTGCACACACATTCTCCATCGGTGAGCTTTCTCTCTGACACCAGAACCTCTGCTGTGCCTCAAAGGTTGCACATTAGATAAGTTAGCACGACTGCTAGCAGCGGTTCCCCTCCGTCAAAGCGACCAGCGCACCTTGCGCTGGGAAATAAGGGAAACCGCTCATAGCCGCGTTAGCAGCGCTGACAAGCCGCTAACCTAAAGTCCATCACCTCAGCGATGAGGTCACCGTCCAGTAAACTGCCATGTATAGCAATATTATCACGACCTACTCCGGGAGCTGCCATCCTTGGCTAGTAATCTGCGGCCCGAAGAGATGCCGAAAAATACCACCTGGCCCTGGGTAACGCTATCATGAGGCCGGTTAACCATTGCCAGCTTTGCTAGCCTCGTCGGAGCGAAGCTAAGCTAAGCAACACGCCAACCGTTTACACACAGATTAAAGCGAGAATTTAACACTGTTGAACACGACAGTGCACCTGCATAACGCCGACTCCAGTGGTATCAGCTGCAGAGAAGTGAATTTGCAGGCAGCATCAGAAAGACTGCGCAGCTGACCTGTCATATAAGAGAGGATGCTATAGCTATGCAAGTTAGCTGTCTGTACTCACCCCATTAACCAATCCATGGTGCTGTTTGTGGCTAGCTTAGCTAATGTTAGCTGGCAGGGGATAAATCCACCAGGAGCTGGAGGCAACCCCCTAGTTTATCCAGCCACCACCCTCGCTACACTAGCTGACTGGCCCCCCGAGTCCTGTTGCTCTTTCCCCACGGGGCCCGCGTCTCTCCCAGTCGATGGATCCCGGCCGGTCAAACGCAAACGCCGCTTGAACTTCAAGCGATTGTTCTTGTTTTGATCCCCCAGTTAGCTCGGATCATGAAGCGGCAGGAACACAGTCGGATCAGTCTGTTAGCTGGTAGCGGGACTGAAGCATTGAGTGACTTTGAGCACGAAGGCGAGGAGAGCGGCAGTTCGAGTCTGTCTTGCGTCGCGGTGTGTTCAGTGTTCAGTAGCGCTGCGTTAGACTTGCCCACGGGGATGTCGCTGGTCAGACCGGTAACCTCTGTCATGAAGCCTTGTATGGCCACTGCGCTGCCAGCCTGAACCTTCACTAGAGCTGCTGCTTTCTGAACGAGGTCTAAATCGGAGTCCGGAAGTAAACACAGACCCGACCCACTCTGTCTCTTGTGCGTAAAATGCGTGTGAGCGCAGATGCAATGGGATATGTAGTTGAAGAATTAAAAATAATGGGGGTAAAACCGGTAGGTTTGGCGTGATCACGCTACGAAGACAAATCCAACACCAAACACGTTCACGCGCTAATAGAACGATTACCGTCCAGTGGATGCGGAGCTTAGCGGGCTTGGGCGTTATAACACAAAGTCAAGACACTTGCCATCTTATTCTAGGTTAGTGACTCCCAGTTGGATGATTCATGTCAAGTCAGCGTGGGCCTTCTGCTCAACCATTTCCGATTTTGTTTTTTCATTTATTCAACTGTAATTCTGGATTGAGCAAAGATGACAAGCCAAACAATTAAAAACAACATTACAGAACAAAATTGTGGACTTTCCAGATGGTACTCTAATTATAAGTGAGAAAATAATTAAGTTAAATATATGCACCTCTTTAAAGAGAAAATTGCTATACTTACCTACAAAAAATATAATTAGATCAAAATTAAGTTCTCAGTTATTGTGAGACAACCATTTGTAAATACCTTCAAAAGTATTTGTTACACAAAATACATTTAAATAGCTCTATATAAATATAACTATGCATCAAATTTCACGACAACTATTATGTATATCCAAACTTTGGAACATAGAATTTTTGGTCAAGCAGGTTTAAGATGAAATGACCCAGCTTGGAAATGAAGATCCTTTGTCATGAAACTGGATTACCAAGCATGCAGCTGCCAGCAGGTCAACAAAAGTAGGTTGGGTATTATTACAACCAATAATGCTATTCGTTGGTGTTATCATACCTGAATGCTTAAACCTAGGTTTAGGTGCTTTTTTCTTTTACAAGAATCAGTCTTATCATTTATCTGTGGTCAGATATTTATCCAGCATTAGATAACTCAGAAAAGTCTATGGGGAAATATTTCTGTCCGTACTGTTTTATTGTTATAACACACATAAGAAGAGCTCTTCTTATAAATGCTGCTGGAGGCCATACATCTCAATAGGAATACATGCTAACCTTTCACTGTGAACCTGTCCAGCCAGGCAGCTACAGTAATGAGCAGTGTATCACTGGCTATGGTCTTAGCTATAAAGCTCTGTTAGCTCTCTGAAACAGATTGTCCTCCCACAGGAGAAACTGTGTTTTATGTCTATAGTGATATTTCAGTTGTTAGCACTCTAAAGACCCGAAGTCTAAAAAAAAATCATAGATGAATAATAACTCCTGTTCTCTGTTTTTAAATTATTTGGAAAACTCATTTTATTTATTTTTATTCCAGTTTCAAAGAATTGGTTCAAATATATTTAATTAGAATAACAGTAATTGTTATTTACCGAGCAGTTTTGTTTTGCACAGTTGTAGTTTATTGCCATTTTAAACCTGCTTGTCTTATAACACGATATATATTTCATTATAGTTCACCATGCACCAGACTTTCCCCTTCACTAGCTTTTCCTTAGTCAGTTTGTTCTCATTCTTTCCCCACCATTTTCCTCTTAAAGAAAAGCATCGATCAGACAGATGCATTTTGGAGAGAAAAAAAATAGATCAATATGTACTTTGCTCTGTAAAAAGGACTGCAGCCCTACTGCTTCCTATCTCAGACATCATTAGAGCAAGACGTATAGCCATCATCAGCCCTTAACTCCCCCCTCCTCATCCTCCTCCTCCGTCTGTATCAGCCTCCCTTTGCTTCCTATTCCTTCCCTTCCTCTGTCATGCTCCACTATGCATCCTCGGGCGTCTATAAATAACAGTATCAAACAGGCGACAGAGAGGGCATTCAGAACAGGAGCCCTGTTAACAGCAGGCAGATCCACACGATTGGTTCGTTGACGCTCCAGCGTCCAGCTGGCCACCAATCGATTCAGTGTGGGGCGGGGTTTCTGAATTGATTGACAAAAAGCTGAAAACTCGTGTAATTCCATTGAAGGCCACGCGAGGGAGGTGTGGGATGCTTGTTGATGCTACAGTTTGGAATCAGCTGATCCAGGGTTTGGGATTGTTAGCAACACAAAGCACAAGCACGACACAGAGAGGAAGTCTCTTTTAAACATGCACCAGACTTGCCTTTTCAAAGCTTAATTTCTAGAGATACACAATACTTCTGTCACGCTGGACAATTCCTTATAAACGCTTCCAAAACTCTGGATTATCCTATGAATTTTCCAAAATATTGTGTCATTGTTTGCAGAATAAGACACAAAATCCAGGTTGCCTTCAGTTAACTGGGGAGAAAGTACTGGGATCTCATGCTAATTATTATAAACTGAACAAATGATATCATGCGTGCACTTTTATAGGGAAATTCATAGGGAAATGCTTATGTAGTCAAAATATCTGTTCTAAATGTTTGGTGTATCTGGTTCACATCCAGCCTGTTTTAATTAATTAATTAAAGTTCACTGGGGCTCTCCTAAGTTCTTCCCAGGAGTGGCTCTCACACTCAGGGGCCTCTGGATGTCTGGGGCCTGGATCTCCTTCATGTCTGCTTCATGACCTGGGGGACGGGGCTATGGCTCCCCACACGCCCCCCAGCAGATCATTACATGGAGAAACCTTTTGAATACAAGCGCGCTTATCCACCCAGGTGTGCACACAGGTGTACACACACACAGGTGCTCACAGACACAAACTTCACCTTTCTTGGCTGCTACCTCAAAGCACATTGTGCGCTGTCGGTCTTGCGTGCTGCCCAACAACATTCAATATTTAGTATTTACTGTTATTTACACTTAGCTAGATTATTGCGATGGTGTTGTGTTTATTATGTTGCTCTCTTTCTTGCTTGTTTTCTCTTCTTTTTTTCTCAGCAGGTGATCCAGCTGATTTTTTTCTTCCCCTCCCCTCTTTTTATTCCTCCGCTTTCTTTCTTTCTTTCTTTCTTTCTTTCTTTCTTTCTTTCTTTCTTTCTTTCTTTCTTTCTTTCAGCCTCCTTCCCCAGTCGTGTCTGTCCCATCTGTAACTACTGAAAATAAAATAAATAAATAATAATAACAAAGGTCAACCAATTGGACCAATATGGCAAGGCTGTGATGATCCACTTGGTAAAGTAAATCTGTTGGGCATCTTTCTTTGCCTTCAGATAATAATTCTGATGGCTAAAGAACAAAACGGGACAGGCACCAAAAAAAAAAAAAAGATTAATACTTAATCTGTGCAATGCAGCAGAAGAGACATTCGATTTTTTTTAAAGTCACATTTTAAGCTATATTTTTGCCAAAAACAGTTTTTTGAACTGGGGAAACATTTGCAGATATTCTTTACAGTATGCCCCATCCTCTTCTTCTTCAGTTCATTAAAAAAAAAACAAAACACACCCACACATATAAAGAGTGTTTTCTAGAGGGAACTGTAAAATACCTTTTAAGAAAATAGCTTTTGGCCATCAGGCTTTGCTTATTGAGCAGCACTTACCTGGAATATCAACAACTCTCAAATCATTTTCTAAATCCAAAACACTGGTTACTGAATAATCAAACATGTCATAATCTCAAGTTGTGTAAACTAGTGTTTTGGCTACTTGTGTACCCTTTTGTATTGGTGTGCATGTGACTTTGTGTCCCAGCCACGGGACTTGGGCACCTTGCACGCACCTTGAGTCGACCATAAACTCCTCTGTATGGCAAAGTGAGGCCATTCATCTGAGAGATAAAGCATGTTTCAAATGGGGTCATGCAACAGGACAACAATCCCAAGCACAGCAGCAAATTCACAACAGAATGACTGACAAAGAAAAGAATCAAGATGCTGCAATGCCCAGCTGATGTCCAGACCTAAGACTGACTGAAATGCTGTGGAACTTAAGAGAGCTACGCACAAACAAATGCCCACAAATGTCAGTGAACTGAAGCAACATTGTAAAGCAGAATGGGCCCAACTTCCTCCATAAAGATATGAGAGACTGATAAAGTCATAAAGAAAACAATTACTCTAAGTTATTACTGCTAAAGGTGATTCTATAAGCTGCTGTGTCATTGAGGAAACACAGTGAAAAACATGTCGTTTTCACATGACTCCATGAATGCGCTATTTATTAGTCATATACAAATGCCAGCCTGCCAGCAACATGCTCCTGAAAGTTAGCCTGTACTGCTAAATCTTGCACAGTTACATGATTTAACCAAGAGTTAATGTTAACTAATGTGCACCGTCTCCTTTAATGCAAAATGAACAGAAACATAAACCATGTTTAAAACACACTGCCATTGTAAAATTCACGACAATACTTCAGCATACCACTGTGAATGAACCTCAGTCTGCAGTGACCTCAGGTGTTCAGTGAACCATGTTTACCTCTTTCAAGGGTATGACCTGCAGCTTGACTTCAGAGACACAGCCAGAGATGTGCTCTGTGGGAAAATGAGCTGGGCTCTGGTCAGGTGCTCGTCTGAGTTAGCCAAGGTCATTTCCTGAAATGCATCCACTCGTCGATACAGAGTCAGCCAGGGGGTCGATATGTTCCCATTGCACAGCACCCCCGCCAGTACGGTGGATGAAAGAGATCTGCACCCGTACCTAGTGCGTCATCCCTAATCTTAGACATAAAGTCAGCAAATGCAATAAAAACAGCAGCAATTCAACGTAATACAATCCAAGATCAATCCTACTTTAAACACAATCTTTGCTGAGTTTGTTATGGTCAGTTTTAAAATAAACCTGTGATCTTGTTTGTGGTTTATTATAACTTGCATATTAAATACAGGTAGTAGATTATATATTACACCTTGCAATGTATTACAAAACACCTAGTTACATACAAAAAGGAAGCACAGGTTTAACTATTAACTATTAGGGTGACCCAAGTACTTCTGATCATGAAAAAGATCTGTTGTGGTGGCTGCATTGTGCTGTTGCCTTCCTTTCAAGTTGTACACCTGCTGTAGCTCCATACATTTGTATCCCGATCGCTGCATGTTGTAATGATCACACAGTCCTGACTCTTCAAAACATGGCCATTTTTACTGGCAGACTTAAACAACCGGGCTTGGACTTGGGCCTCTTTCTTTTTCAAAAACTTTAAAGCCTTTTTTGGATCAAAAATAAGATTATTGTGAAAGCTCGCACACACAAGCACACATACCTATAGATCAGCTCAGCGCTGCAGGGTGAGTGAAGCTGCGCCATGACTGATATGATTTATTCATAGCTGGCAGCAGTAACTCAAAAAGCCATTAGGAGGCATTAAAACGGAGACACCTCACATTACTCTTGCATGAATAATAAATGCTTAATAGATGCAATGAGGTGTATGCAGATCAGTGTTTTAGCTTCATTAGAACACTATTTTGCCTACTAAGGAACTAAAAGTATGTTTTGATCAGAGGTGCTTGATTGCAAAAAGACAGTTGATTCATTCTTGAATCTTAAAGAAACTCAAATGAGACCTGCAAGTTAAACTCAGTTTGTTTTGGAATCTTTTTAAATCAGACTTATGTAACCTCAGGATAATTTGTTTGCGAACCTTTAATAGTAGAACTGCAGAAATATTTATGTTGAAATAGGTAAACATCCCCTTAGTTGGATACAGTGTGCATGCAAGTGTGTGTGTGGTTGTGTTAGACATGTTTACTGTTAGCAGGCTGATCTCATATCACCGATGGATTAATTTTCAGTTTCTCAATAATGATCACATAATGATATGTGATGACATGATGATAATGGCTGTTTGCATGACTGGGTTTCAAAACGTCGGCACCGCCAAGTCTGTCTGCCTGTGTGTCTTTTCAGTCAGTATATGATGTGTGTGTGTGTTTGCTGTAGTGCTTGTGTCATTGCTGGCTCCACACTGACGGCTGATGTCTTAGTGCGTGAGTCAGTCTTAGCCACATTACTCATGTCTGCAGACCTACCTGGCTCCAGTGTGCCGATGCTTTAAAGATGGACAGAGGTGGAGGGGGTGGAGAAGCAGAAGGTGGATGTGACTCTCTCAGACTAAATTCATGCTGTTGTGATTCTAAAAGAGGACAGCAGTTAAATCAGGAGACTGTTTGACCCAAGACTCTGAAACCAATTTGGGATTTTCAAAAAGAAAAAGCTGCACTTGCTGCACAGTTTTGCCTCCGGTACGTTAAACCCAGAGCGACTCGTCTTCGGAGCAGTCAAATCATGCTGTTTTAATGCAGTAAATTTTCCGTGACCACAGTGATGCAGCCCCCCTTCCCCCTTTCTGTTTCTAGCAAATCAGACATGAAGTCATTTTCAGCCAGAAGCAAGTCAACAGAAATAACTTGCATGTGGCTCTGAGGTCATGGGCAGAGAGAGGAGAAATGATAACAGAGCAGCAGCCACAAATACTAAGTGTCAGCAGCAAGCAGTCCACAGAGTGAGAGATTCCGTCTTTGTCTTGGCAACATACAAGTCATGGTGTCTCTGTGATTGTTAAAGCTGTCCTCCCCAAGCAACGGGTCTAATTACGTGCATCAGTGTTTACAGTCAAAATTTTGGGATTTTTGCTCTAAATTCCAAAGCTGTAATCAACAGAAAAGACTCACTACATGTGAAGTATTGTCATCACTGTGTTGTTTACTCTTAACCTAGCTCTAAAAAGTAGGTACATTTTTTTCTCTCAATAAAATAATGTAGTCAGAATGTAAATATTATTTACAAAACCAATAAAATTGTTCAGCCGCAATACCAAAAAAATGTGTTTTCTACCCAACCAAGAAAAGTCACTAAGTTCAAATTGAAAGTATTTGAAAGCAGCTCCCTTTTATCCACACGGCTGACCATAAAAGAGGTCCCATTCATTGTTGTGTGAAAAGACAAAGGCCTGCATTTTAAATCTGATGTAAAAGTCAGCAAAGTGTATACATGTTGAAGCTCAGATTTACCGATTCAGTCAGGATTGCATGAATAACGACAAAAAGGCTTAGGTTCGGTTAAAAACAGTAACTAAAGACTGTTTTAACACAAGCTAAACACAATACCTGCAGGCCACTGTGGGTACAGTATAGTAGAGTTAGTAAAGGCTCAGTTAGGATACTGAACCGGTCTTGCATACTGTGGTCTGTGCTCTGTGAAACTATTTTTGTTTATTTTTGGCTCTCACAGGGATGATGCAGTGTCTGAACTAAGTGGAACCACATCCACCTGAAGCACTGTCTTCTTCTGTGGTGGTCCAGGATGTTGTTTTTGGAGGTGCGGATGCTGAGATATGGGATACACGCTGTGTGCTGCTGACTAGCCTGTGTGTGTATCTGTTTGTGTGTGTGTGTGTGTGTTGACATGCTGATGGGGTTTGGAGCAGGGCAGAGTGCTGATGGGGCTGATGTGGTGAAAGAGAGAGAGAGTTGCAGTTTGTTCTACTGAAAGACAGAGACAGATGTCAGCAGCACCAGCTGCTTCAGTCAGCACATTGAGCATACATACACATGCTCATTTACGGTGATGAAGAGTTGCTTTGCTCACACACGTGGTATGTATGGAGAGGAAATGAAGTTAGACTTTCCCTCTCTCATTCTCGTTTCATTTCAGAAAGCAGAAACTGTGGGAAACCTGAGGCCCAACGGGCTGATGTAGATTCAATCTGCTGCTGGCTTCACTAGTGGAACAAAAATATTGATCGCCTCTCACCTTCCTGTCAGGGGACAAAAGTGGAGCTGCTGAGGTTGACTAGCAGCCAGCAGTAGGTGGCAGCAGTCAGTTACACAACACCTGAATGAGTAATCAAGGCCGAGTGTCTGCTTTCTGCTGCTGCTGTGTGCGCATATATGCAAGCCCCTCATCACTCAACCACACTCCAGCTCCACTGTAGATGCAAACTATATTGAACCTGTCTCTGTAGCCTATGAAAATCACCCAGGTGGATGCATGATTGTTACCATGACCCATTTCTGTAAGCACTTTTACTCTTATTCATATCAAAAGCTCCAGACAGCGCAGTGTGTCCTCACAGCCTTTCTTTTTCCAGTGATTTGCCTGTCTAGACACCCCCTCTTGTCTTGCTGTAACGCTGCAGGCTGTAATACACAGGTGGCCATGACAACACTAACTGCATTAGGCTGGATTACCTGAGGCCTGCTGAGCCTCTGAGCCAACCAGGGATTCCTCCTCACCACAGGCCTCACACACAGACGCACACAGCCTGTTGCTCAAGAAACTAATGATCTCCCTGTGTTCATTTATTTAGCTCATTTCACTGTGGTGAGTTGTAACTCATGTAGAAATGAAGGCCCGCTCATGACTGCCCTCAAGACTGCATGAGGGGAACAGCAGAAAGGGACGCTGGACACATATGTTTGTACCAAGGCTGCTGCTGGCCTGGCATAGACCAGAGGGGAACTACCACAGTCTGCCTGGCCTCCCAGTCCAAAGAGCTCCACTTTTCGCCTGCTTGCGTGAGAGATGGATAGGGATGAGAGAGAGGTTAGGGAGAGGGAGTCAGACAGAGAGAAATAGTAGGACGAGCAGGCTGCCAGACTACAGGGTTATATAAGGACAAGAGTTTTCCATGGGAAAAAAAGGGGGGCAAGAAATGCTGTTTGGAGTCAGCCATCCTAAGTGACGCGTGGAAAAGTGCGGAATGCTTTGCTGACGTAACTTTCGAGCAGGGAAAGAGCCTAATGAGTATGTGGCGGAGATTAAAGTGTGCAAAAGAAAAAGCACATAAAAAAGAAGGAGAGGAAGAGAAAGCGGGCATGTTCTGTGAAAATATGTGCGTGCGTGAGTCCACTTTGGATGCGAACGAGTGGAAAAGCGGAAAAAAGAGTGGCGTAGATTGCTGACGTAATGCTTCCAAACTGTTTCCATATAGAAGGCCTGGACCAGGCGCCAGGCAGCCCCTCAGCATACGTCTGGTACCCATCAGCCACTGTGAGAGGGAGGACACACACGCTATCATTCACCCACACATGCATGCTAACACATATGCAGCACATGTTAATGCACATATTGTTCACAGATGTAATGTTTAACTGTCACTACTATTTGCTGTCTGCATAAAACATGTAAAAACGTATCTATGCACACATAGAGGGACAAGGAGCAGACATTAATAAAAGCACGCACAAAACAAAGTAGATCCTTCCATATGACCCACAAGAGGTCTGTGGACATGACTGATGATGATGTAGATTTGCATTAAAGAGTTCAAACTGTGCTCTCTATCCCATCATCATAAAACCAAAGATGGAAAAAGTTGTGGTGAGTTGCGAGAGACTTCAGGAATCCATTTCTACTGTATTTGTCACGGACCCAGCTCTGGAGGACTCGGGGTCCGTGAGCAGTTTTGACTCACCTCCCGTTGATATTGTTGTTATTATTATTTTGGTGATGTGTGTGTTTTTCTGCACTGTGCTGTGTTAGTCTGTGTCCCACTCATATGTATAGGCAGGGTATGGGTGTGTATGTCTGCGGGTGTGGCTGGAGGATGGAGCTCAGCCACCTGCAGGCCTGAGGGGTGTGGCCCTGCGGAAGGACTGGCCACACCTGAAGTTCATGCCACACCTGTTGGTGATCAGGGCTCGTCGGGGGAGCTACTTAGGAGAGAGTTGGAGCTCCCACCGGCGCAGGATCATTAAGCTAAGACTCCAAGTCAGTGTGTAGCATTAGGAAGTGCGGATCGTGTGTGTGTGTGTGTGTGTGTGTGTGTGTGTGTGTGTGTGTGTGCGCGCGCGCGCGCGCGGGTTCAGTGTTTAACGGCTGCTTCTGTATTGTCCTGCAGGTGAAACGAGGGACCAGAAGGGCAGCACGCACAGGGTGTGCAGTAACACAACAGCGGGGAGCACGAGCACGAGCACAGACGTCGGAGGGAAGCACGCACATGGGGTTCGAGGGAACAACGGGGAGTTATTGTGTTTACAGCTTTCCACTGTAAATAAAGAGCACTGTTTGCATCGCAGAGTCTGCGTTTTGGGTCCTCCTTTCCCCACATCCCCACGGTCTGCCCTCCAGACCGTGACAGTATTACTTCACACTAATATCCTACTTTGAGTGGTTATTTAAACAAAAACAAAAAAAGCACCACTGTTTGTGCTTTACACATAAACTTCCTATCCTGAGATGCTAACCAGAGTGCTCTGATTGTTCTTTGCTATGTGGTTTGACTTTGGTCACAGAGAGTATAAACGGTCCTGGGTTGTCATGTACTGTTTAAACATGATAATCCTGCATATTATGAAAAACACAATTTGACTCACAACTATTTATATAATTGTGATGTAGACTAAAATCACTGGTGCTTACTGTGCAGTCATTATGTCTCTGTCATGACCAGGAGCTTCTGTGTCACTGTAACAGAGTTAATAATACATATGAAAAACATGCACTTACCTGTTCTTAATTATCATTTTAAGTGTGAATTTTATCATTTTTTTTTAAATTGTATTTTATTTTGAAAACCCAGAAACCGGATCTCACCCTAACGTTTAGAAGCTGCTAAGGCTTCCGCTCCTCACAGCGCGCGCTTGCACTGTGAGGGTAAGTCCGGTAATGAAAGGCTCTGGCATTTTTATGGTTTCTGGTGTGAATGTTGTTACATAAGTTATATATGTCGATGTATATAGGTTCATATTGATATTAGAAAGTTTCTGTGTAACTGAAACAAAGGCGGGTTGCTGTTAAATAGTGTTTCTGCCGTATTTATGCTCTTTGGCAGTTAGTCTTTGTCAGCCCCCTAGTGGTTGCTGCGCATAGCAGGAAATGTGTTTGGATTTACCGTTTTTCTGTGCTTTTTGTGATGTTGCTTTACATTGTAGGAGCTACAATTGCCGGTACCACCAGAAGACACCTGTTGAATGTGTTTTATGTCTTCTGCAGGTATGTGAGCTTGTTAACAGCCATTTTGTCTGTAAAGCACAAGCAAGTGAAGATGTAATGCGCTATTGTTAATTTGTCCACTAGAGGGAAATGTTTAGTCGGTGGTATTTATGTTTATCCTGTTATTTTGTTTTATACGATTGTGGAATGTATTTTATTAGTCATAAGATTTCTTTTGTATACAAGCTCAGTATGACAGACTGTAAAATGGGAGAAATTATTATTTTCCACCTTTTCTTTATTAAAAAGTTAATTGTAAGTCTGTTAAGACAGCGCGCGCTTGCACTGTGAGGGAGCTACAATTGCCGGTACCACCAGAAGACACCTGTTGAATGTGTTTTATGTCTTCTGCAGAAGTAAACTGTGAAAAGCCAACCCTTCTGAGCGTCTGTGATTCTTGAAGAGCTGGAAGTGTTACACTGGTGCCGTGACCATTCGGATCTTCAGATCAGCTTGATGCTCATCGCCGTGGCTGCTGTTCTGCTCCCCTGCTGTTCACAAGTTGAATGTGGGTTGTTGTAACCAAGTGAGTTTAGACAAAAGAAAAACCCAAACAAGCGAAACCCCCCCCCCCCAAAAAAAAAAACAAACAAAAAGGTGAGGGGTGTGACTGAAATAAGACAAGGGTGAAAGTGTCTGTGTTTTGATATACAACGTGTGGTTATACACTCAAATTATTTGGACATTATTATTATAATTTTTTTTTTTCTCTTTCCCTCGTTTTGCTACTGTTATACTGTTATTTTTCTTATTTTTATCTCTGGGTTTGTTTGTTTTTCTCTCCCTAACGGAGTGCACATGCAGTTATTATCTTAAGTGTGTGATTTGACGATGGATAAATTTGTCACTCCAGTACTACCTAAGGGTAGAGGTGCCGGACTAGTTCATGCAGTTGACGCCAGTAATGTCACACAGTTTGGTCCTGTGAGCAGTGACACTGGGCTAGGCCAAAGCCCGAGTTTTATTCCCATCGGTAGGGGTGTGGGTGATATGCCCCAGGTTTCCACTCCAATTAGAGACAGTGATACTGTACACAGTTTTACTGACATGGTTGAGCAAATAGGAGCCCAGATTGGTGAATCCATTGTTACTAAACTGTTGTCAGCTGGCGTTGTGAACCTGATTGGTGACTCTAAGACTCAAACTGAGCAATGTAACAGTACCGCTCGAGATGTACCACATGTAACTGTCCATGTTAAGCCCAATAGGGAGCTTCAAATTTTTAGGGGTGATGGCACAGACAGATGTTCTGTTCAGGACTGGATTGACATGGCAACAACCTACCTGTGGAAGCAAGAGGTCCCCATTCATGGCCAGGCTGACGAAATTATTAGCCACTTAATGGGGAAGGCCAGAGATGTGGTCAGAGTGGCTCTTCGTAGTGACCCAGGTCTTGATGTCAAACAGAAACCTGATCTGGTCTTTGGTGTCCTTCGCCATTACTTCAGTGATTCTTCATCGTGCCTCCCTCTTGCTGACTTTTATGCAACGCTCCCTACCAGGGGTGAAAACCCGGTAGATTATTGGATAAGACTGAACAAGGCTGCTGAACTAGCCATAGAGGGGCTACGCAGACAGGGGCAGACAGCGACCCCTTTAACTCATGAAGTAGCATGTATGTTTGTGAAACATTGTCCTGACCCCGAGTTGTCTTATGTCTTCAAGTGCAAGCCTGTCCATGAGTGGACTGCTCGAGACGTACAACAAAGGATTGATGATTATCAAAGGGAGGTGAGTGCTAATGGTAGAGCCAGCGGCGCTGCACAGTTGAAGGGCTATAATTCTACGATCACCACCGTACACCCGAACGCCTCACCTGCAGCTGCTGTGCCGGAGGGACGCTCCCGAAGCTTCTCGCCCCCATCCTCAGGTTTTCAGGGGTTAGTGGACTCGTTCCCCTCCACCACTGCAACACGAGATCCCCTCGTCGGAAGTCTGAGTTTCTCCCCTTCGACTGCGGTGAGTCAAAATCTTCAACAGTCAGAGGAAAGGCTCATGGGTCAGATGGTGGATATGTTTCAGGCCATGATGGAGAGAATGCAGCACCACAACACTCAGACACCAAGGAGAGGGGCGTTTAATCAGTTCTCGCGAAATAGACGGAGGAGGGAGGATGCCTGCAAAGTCTGCAGTGATCCAAGACATACCACAGTATCACACTGCCTATCTGACAAACTGTGCTTTTCATGCTTTGCTCCTGGCCATGTTCGGTTGTCTTGCCCGGCTAGTACGTCTACCCAGGTCCAGCCGGAGGGAAACTAACCGACCTGTATTCGGTGGGAGGCAGTGCAGGTCTTACAGGAAACTCCCAAACTGCTGATACCTGTGATGCGGAGTCAGTGTATGAGGAGGCAAGACAAAAATGCAAAGATTCTGAAGTTATCTTCCAAAACGTTCACAAAGTCGGCAATAGTGACAGTCTTTTCTACACTCCCGTCACTTTCGGTGGGCTTTTGAAAATGGGTGGTATGCTGGACAGTGGATCCATGGCCTGCAGCATGAATGAAGCAGCCGAGGTGACTCTGCGTGAGTCTGGACTGATATCTGATCAAGATGTTATCAAAGTGGATGTGACCCTTGTTGGGTGTGGAGGACTACGTGTGAAGCCTAAGTATGCCCTCAATGTGGAGATGGAGGTGTATGGCTGCAGAATGATAGTTCCCATCCTGGTGGTTCAAGGGCAGCTTGATGACCTGATACTGGGGACGAACGTCATTAAGCACATATTACACCAGTCTAAACGTTGTGAGCCCTACTGGAACACGGTCTTCAGTAATTGCTCTAAGACCAACCTTGAGACTGAAAACTTTCTGTCTATGCTTTCTGGTTTGACCCCATGGAAAGATTCGGACGTCCCGGACAAAGTGGGCACGGTTAGGTGTAACTCAGCTGTGTCCCTTGAACCGGGTCGCGAATATCTGGTATGGGGAAAACTACCAAAGAACATCAATGTCTCCCCTGGCAGTACAGTGATGACAGAGCCCTCGTCATCCCGCTCAGCACCCAGAGGGATTTTGGTTGCTAGATTGGTTACTCCCTTGTGGGGTGATAGATGGGTCCCATTGAAACTGATCAATATGTCTGAGCAGCCTGTACATCTGCGACGTAACGCCAAACTAGCAGATGTGTACTCCTGTGTGGCGCTCGAGGACTTTGATGCTTCAGCGCTCCAGGAGACAACTCTGGCTAGCAGCCATCAGTCGGCCATGTCGCCACAAGTCACGCCCACCTCCATGACGGAGAAACTCAAACTTGTTGGGCTTGGTGATGTTGACATAGAGTCCTGTGAGACATCGGGACAGTGTAAAGAGAGGATGGCTGACCTGGTTTTGCAGTACGAGGATGTCTTTTCCCGCCATCATCTCGACTGTGGGGAAGCCAAAAACTTTGTGCATCGCATCCGCCTCTCAGATAACAGACCTTTCAGACTTCCCTACAGGCGTGTGCCCCCAAGCCAGTACCAGAAGCTGAGACAAGTGTTGACTGAGATGGAGGAGAGGGATATCATCAGGAAATCGACCAGTGAGTATGCATCACCATTGGTGCTCGTGTGGAAGAAGAATGGCGATCTACGCATTTGCAACGATTTCCGGTGGCTCAACAAGAGAACCCTGAAGGATGCCCATCCTCTTCCACATCAAGCAGATTGTCTGGCTGCTTTGGGGGGAAACAGCCTGTTCAGTACCATGGACTTGACATCTGGCTTCTACAACATGACGCTGCATGAAGATGATAGGAAATATTCTGCCTTCACCACGCCCATGGGTCTATATGAGTATAATCGGCTGCCGCAGGGTCTGTGCAACAGCCCTGCAAGCTTCATGCGCATGATGACCAGCATCTTTGGTGACCAGAATTATTTGAGCCTGTTGTGTTACCTGGACGATCTCCTGGTGTTTGCTCCAGACGAGGACACTGCCTTGCAGCGCCTGGAAATGGTGTTTGAGAGGCTGCGCGGGCATAACTTGAAGCTGGCCCCCAGAAAGTGCTTCTTCCTGAGGAAATCCGTGAAGTTCCTCGGTCACATCATCGATCAAAATGGGGTATCAACAGACCCATCCAAAGTCGAAGTTATCGCAAACATGAGGAGCGTGGACCTCATGGACACTGATGGAGTGACTCCTTCCCAACGAAAGGTCAGATCATTTTTGGGGATGATTAATTACTACCAACACTTTGTCCCCATGTACTCTGCTGTTGCCAGACCTCTGTTTGAGCTCCTGAGAGGTGCTGTGAAGAAGGGCAAGGGAACAACTAAGGTGAGGCGGCCATGCAGGAAGTTGAGTGCTTCGGATTGGACATCCAGAGAAGAGGAGGCTTTTGAGAAGCTCAAGAGCTTGATGTTAAATACAGTCGTTTTGGCTCACCCAGACTTCTCTCGCCCCTTCTTGCTTTCGACAGACGCATCACTGGATGGCATTGGAGCAGTGTTGGCTCAAATCCAGGACGGTGGAACCAAGCCCAGACCGATTGCTTTTGCCAGCAAATCCCTGTCTCAGTCTCAAAGAAACTATCCAGCACACAGGTTGGAGTTTCTGGCGTTAAAGTGGTCGGTCTGCGACAAGTTCAGTCATTGGCTCAAAGGTCACAAGTTCACCGTCTGGACTGATAACAACCCCTTGACCCACATTTTAACCAAGCCAAAGCTGGACTGTTGTGAGCAACGCTGGGTGGCTAAACTTGCAAGCTATGACTTTGACATTAAATATGTCCCAGGCCGTCAGAACATTGTGGCAGATGCCCTGAGCCGATTGCCTTTTGTGAAGGATAATGTAAGTGACAGACTGCTGGCTGAGAGATATGCAGACTTCCTTAATGAGGCAAAAGATGTTTCACATGCATCAATCCAGGGGGCGTTTCGGTGGTCCACCGACTGCAAGGTGAATGGTGGATCCGGTGGTGGAGCTTCCATCATGTCCCAAGGAACGCAGAGTCTGCATCCCTTGGTTCTGGCTGAAGATGCTGTCACAGCTGTTTTGCAGTCACATGTCGAGTGGGATGTCGGCCCAAGAGGGAGAGCAATAGAGGCTTTACATCACCTGCCACAGATGGTGTCCCCCGGTCTGGAGGCCTTACCTGCCCATTCAGAGAGAGAACTTAGGGACGCACAGCTGCAGGATGCAGTGCTTTCCCGCGTCGTCTTCTACGTTGAGAGACACAGGAGACCCTCGAGGAGAGAGCGGGTAGGGGACCTAATCCTTGTTAAAAGATACCTGAGCCACTGGGAGAAGCTGGTCCTCAACAACGGCGTGTTGTACAGAGTTTCCAGAGACCAGATATCAGGTAACAGACGACTGCAGTTCGTGGTTCCTGACTCGTTGAAGGCTGAGGTCCTCCGAGGAATCCATGATGATGCCGGTCACCAGGGCCAGTTCAGGAGTTTAGACCTGGCTAGAAAGAGATTTTTCTGGTTGAACCTTGGGCGTGATGTGAGAGACCATGTACGGGGATGCCAGCGCTGTGTAGTCAGTAAAACTATCGAACCGGAGGGACGTGCTCCTTTGGTCAGCGTGTCCTCGTCCAGACCGTTGGAGTTGGTCTGCATCGACTTTTGGTCGGCTGAGGCCTCACACAACAAGTCCGTCGACGTCTTGGTCATCACAGACCACTTCACTGGCTGGGCGCAGGCCTTCCCATGCAAGGACCAGTCGGCCAAACAGGTTGCAAGGCTTCTCTGGGACAGGTACTTCTGTGTGTTCGGGTTTCCGGAAAGGATACACAGCGACCAGGGTGCTAATTTTGAGAGCCAATTGATAAGTGAGCTCCTCAGAGTCTCTGGTGTGAAGAAGACACACACGACACCTTACCACCCGATGGGGAACGGCAGTGTGGAGCGCTTCAACCGGACTCTGGGTGGAATGATTCGTGCCCTACCACCAGACTCGAAAGTGGACTGGCCACGTCGGCTACAGACTCTGACGTTCATGTACAACTGCACCGCACATGAGACAACTGGATTCGCACCCTTTTACCTAATGTTTGGTCGCACGCCCCGGTTGCCTGTTGACATTCTGTTCCGCTCTGTCCTGAGCGATCCTGCTGTTACCTGTTATGACAGGTATGTGGTTTCCCTCAGGGAAGATGTGAAGGAAGCAATGGTCATTGCACGCACCCGAGCTACGCAGGAGAAGCGTCGTCACTCGCAACTCTATAACAGGAGAGTGAAGGGTTCCAGGATTGAGGTTGGTGACAGAGTCCTGGTTGCTAACAAGAAAGAGAGGGGAAAGAAGAAGGTTGCTGATCGGTGGGAGTCAACGGTCTACACCGTGATCGATGTGAACCATGATACTCACACTTTCAAGATCCGTGATTCTGTTTCCGGACGAGAGAGAGTGGTCCACCGGAATCTGCTGTTGGTGGCGAATTTCCTGCCCCTGGAGGATGATGCTGGAACCTCGGATCACGTCTCCTCTACGTGGGATGTAAACACGGCGCCTGAAGATGATGATGGGGCTGCGTCTGGGGAGGGGGATTTGAATGCCCCTGCTGTGAGCTGTGTTGGTGCTCATGGTAACCGCTCACCCAATGCCATGGGTGGGACAGCTGACCTGGAGGTTATCTCTGAACCTCTGGACCCTGGAGAGAGGACAGTTGCATGGGTGTCGCAGTTGACGGAGTCCAGCCAGTCTCAGGGAGATGTTACTGATGTTTCAAGCGTGGATTCAGTCTTGCCAGCCGCATCGGCCTTGTCTGTTGAAGTGAACTTTGACCAAACCGGTTCTAGCATGGCGTCCCAGGAGGTCAATATTGCTACGAGCTGTGGGGAGGGTGTACAAGTATGCTCTACTACACCTGACGTAGTGGTGGATGTAGTTGCTCCTGCCATTGCTGCTCAGTCCCCAATGGTTGACTATAGCCAAACCGGGAATGGTTCCCAGATCAGAACCAGACTTGGGCGACTTGTCAAACCTGTGAATAGACTGATCCAGACAATGTCAAATCAAGTCGTGGTTCGTGACAGGTTTGACGTGAAGTCAGTTTGTAAGTCCTTGATCCCGTCCTTCTCTAACTAAATGTTCTGTTTATATGCCTACCTGAATGATGGGATTTGTACTTGCTGTTATGTACTCTACATTTTTTTTTCTTTCTGTTGAGCCATGGTACACACCTTGTAAGGGGTTATTAGTAGGGTGTATTTCGGGCACCCTGCTGCCAGTTGCTGGGTTGGGAGTTTGGCGCTGCTCCCACCCCACTTCATCCTTAGGGATACGTTTAGTTGGTGTTTGTGATTTTTGACCTCTGGTTGGTTGGTGCATACTAGTGTGGGTACCTGGGGCTCAAATTTGATAAAATTCAGTGGGGGTGAGTGTAACAGAGTTAATAATACATATGAAAAACATGCACTTACCTGTTCTTAATTATCATTTTAAGTGTGAATTTTATCATTTTTTTTTAAATTGTATTTTATTTTGAAAACCCAGAAACCGGATCTCACCCTAACGTTTAGAAGCTGCTAAGGCTTCCGCTCCTCACAGCGCGCGCTTGCACTGTGAGGGTAAGTCCGGTAATGAAAGGCTCTGGCATTTTTATGGTTTCTGGTGTGAATGTTGTTACATAAGTTATATATGTCGATGTATATAGGTTCATATTGATATTAGAAAGTTTCTGTGTAACTGAAACAAAGGCGGGTTGCTGTTAAATAGTGTTTCTGCCGTATTTATGCTCTTTGGCAGTTAGTCTTTGTCAGCCCCCTAGTGGTTGCTGCGCATAGCAGGAAATGTGTTTGGATTTACCGTTTTTCTGTGCTTTTTGTGATGTTGCTTTACATTGTAGGAGCTACAATTGCCGGTACCACCAGAAGACACCTGTTGAATGTGTTTTATGTCTTCTGCAGGTATGTGAGCTTGTTAACAGCCATTTTGTCTGTAAAGCACAAGCAAGTGAAGATGTAATGCGCTATTGTTAATTTGTCCACTAGAGGGAAATGTTTAGTCGGTGGTATTTATGTTTATCCTGTTATTTTGTTTTATACGATTGTGGAATGTATTTTATTAGTCATAAGATTTCTTTTGTATACAAGCTCAGTATGACAGACTGTAAAATGGGAGAAATTATTATTTTCCACCTTTTCTTTATTAAAAAGTTAATTGTAAGTCTGTTAAGACAGCGCGCGCTTGCACTGTGAGGGAGCTACAATTGCCGGTACCACCAGAAGACACCTGTTGAATGTGTTTTATGTCTTCTGCAGAAGTAAACTGTGAAAAGCCAACCCTTCTGAGCGTCTGTGATTCTTGAAGAGCTGGAAGTGTTACATCACCACACAAATCAACACAACTTACAAAACCGGTTGGGTTTGCCCTCATATAAATATATGTGTGTGTGTGTGTGTGTGTGTGTGTGTGTGTGTGTGTGTGTGTGTGTGTGTGTGTGTGTGTGTGTAAAAACATCTCATGCATGCATAGAGATATCGGTCTAACATCCAAAGAATGCGTACACTCATCAGACACTTTATTGGGTACACCTATTCAACTGTTTGTTACCTCTAATATCTATGCTTTAAACTTGGTATGGTTGGTGCCAGGCGGCTGGTATACTTTAGTGGTATTTAACTACACAACAATAAGCTTTACAGAGAATGGTCAGAAAAGGAGAAAATATCCAGTGAGGAACAGTTCTCTCTCTCTCTGTGTCAGTCTCTGTGGCAACATTCGGATAGGAGGGTCAGGATTTGGTGTAAATATGAAAACACGGACCCACCCAGCTTTGTATCAACTGTTCAGGCTAGTAGTGGTGTTTGCTTGACCCGTTGACTAGTTTGGGCTCCTTAGTACCAACTGAGCGTCATTTAAACATCACAGCCTACCTGAATATTGTTACTGGCCACTGGCCCCTTTATGACCACAGTGCAGACACCTGCTGACGGCTCCTTCCTGCGTAACACACCATGTCACAAAAGCTCAAATCATCTCAAACCTTCTTCTTGAACATGTCAATGAGTTCACTGTATTCAACAGTGAACTCCTGCACCTTTGGGATGTGGTGGAATGGGATTTGCATTATGGATGTAGAGCCAACAAATCTGCATCAGCTGTGATGACAGTATGGACCGAAATCTCTAAGTACTGTTTCCAGCACCTTGTTGAGTCTGTGCCACGAAGAACTAAGAATTTCTGAGGGCAAACTAGTGCTACAAAGGCATACCTAATAAAGTTTCATATGCACACTTTTATCCGACACCTAGACACACACACACACGCTCACTTTCTATCCACATGCACATTATTTGCATTCTTTCCAGCTGCCTGTCTGGCCTTGACCCTCCCATATATTTGTTTTACTAAACAATCTGCAAAGTAAAGAAGCGCTCAGGGCTATTAAAATATAAATGAAAAATAAATAAATAAAGAAACAGCAGAGAAATTACCACGAAAAAAGGAATTGCTCTGAAAGCTATTTCATGACATTGCACACTCGCAACAAGAAACCTGCAAAGAAGTGCAGACTACAGCAGAACAGAAAAGAGACTGTAGACAAGGCAGGTTACCCGAGATGCAGATCCGTATATAATACGAGCTGAGGGCACCTTGAAAAACAAACGCACACACATATACGCATCTAGAGGGCGCATATTGTAAAGGGATTATCTGTTGTGATCCAAGTAATAAATATGCACACCAGCGTGGCAAGTAGGATGAAAGTGAGTAAATGGGATTTTACTGTGTATTTCATAGCCACGGTGGTCTTGTCAGGGGGAATTCCCATGATGGCAATAAAAGAGAGACACACTCAGAGAAGAAAAGCAGAGGGACTCAGCTGGAGATGGTGGTAATGTCATTACCTCTGCCTGTCTCTTATTGGACACGCTCATTAAGGCAGCATTGTGCTGAAGGCTAAGGGCCATCTGGTTTTGCATGTTGTTTGTGTGTTTGGACACGCTGAAAGGATTTGTTCCATCTTCTTCGCTCCTCCTCACCTCACTCATTTCCCCATTAGTTGTTTGGGCTAGACCAGATCAAATCCTGGGGCTTTAGGAGGGATGTCTTGTTTGCAGGAGAGATGTTGTTTGATTGCACAAGGTGGAATTCCACCATGACATCATGAAACCAAAACTGCTTTTGTAGTGAAACCCCCACCGATGGCGCTCGATGAATGCCCCCCATGGATTCGGATGTTTTTTGTAACATACGTGTACACTGTATTCTCTTGGGGCAAATGCCTCTCTTTGTCTTTTTCTTTCTCACACAAACACACCACTACCTCATCTCAGTGTCTCATCCCCTAGAGGTAAGCAATGTTCAAACACATCACATCATTGGTAAACACCGCACCCTTGCCAGTCAGCCTCCCTTACTCGTGTGCTCAAAGAAACAGAGGGATAAGGAAGAGGCTGAGGAGGAGACGAGCCGGAAAAGACCTGTGAACCTGTCGTGTGTGTGCTCTGAGTAAAAAAGAGGAAGCAAAGCCGTAACCAGACAGTGAGTCAATCAGGAAAACGGGGAAGAACAGGGTGATGTTTTTTAGAGGCATAACATGCCCCTTTCCTGTTCTCAGACACACATGTACACTCACCAAGCACTTTATATAGCACTTGTGCAATCCAACACAACAGCTGTTTCAAGGCTTCCACATTTACAGCAGTGACAAAATATTAGGGAATCTTTTTTTACAGCTCAGATTGCAGTTGTGCCACCACTTTTGTGTTTATTGTCAACTGAAGCTGAAAACAAGTTTCGTAAAAGTAGAATTTGTGGCGCAGCTGTTTTGTTTGGTTGCATTAGATTGCACAAGTGTTTCTAGTTAAGGCTCAGGGAGTGCATATAAGGTGTGCTTTAGGTCGCCACGTGGTGAAAAAAATCTCTGATGGAGGCACCTAAACGTTACCTTGGTGTGAATTCATCCGTTAACTACTGGTGAGAAAAACTAAAAAGACATTTATGCAATTAAACAATGTATATCTGTTAATTGTTTTGTACTTCAGTGTGAAATGTTTTACATTCATGCCTATTTCTTACTTGGACAACAAGACTGGCACTGCTCTCATGTCTTTATAAACCCATAGCTAGCAACCTGCACCTTAGGAACTGGAAACAAAGAAACAGCGAGCTCTGTCCAGCTCTAATAAAATCCCTGTTTTTCCTTTATTTATCTATTACTCCTTATTCTTCAAATGAAACCATGGAATATGCTTAGCTGTGATTTTTCTAAGTGCTGAGGGTGGTTGAGGGTGTTGTCAGGCTATTTGGTTCCCTCTGTTTCCTGTCTGTAAGCTAAACTAAGCTAGCTGGATGTCCTTACAACAGATGACACTTAGCACACGTCCTCTCTTCTTGGCCAGAACAAAGCTTGTTGCTGGGCTGTGAGGGTGCATAAAGTATACTGTACAACCAGTGGCTAACAAATTTATTAGACCATCACCCAATGTTTGTGCTGCAGCTGCCCTAAATTAACAGCAGTGGGAATTACCAAATTCATGTTTTAAATGTTTCTGTAACTAATAATCCACCCATATGTGGATGCGCTTTAATCCAAGGGATATTTCTAAAAATATAATTACTGGCAGCACGGTACAGATATTTACTTTCAATCTAGAACATGACTTTTTTTTAAATGACAAGTGACATAATAAACTTGCTAAGAACTGTAAATATGACTATGTATTAAAAATCCAAAGTTATTTGGATTTGTCAACTTTTGTTTTACCTGGGACTGCTTTGATGTTTTGGTTGTTTTTTTGGATTGTTGTCCTACGTTTGAGCTTTACTATCTGTAAATCCATTACCCTTATTTGGACTCATTAAAAGAATGTGTTTTGTATATGAAAAGCTGTAAATAAAATAATATGTCCCCTCCGTGCAAAACTGCGATTAGTACAAGCTGCTAAATCTGCTGTCAGAGATCGGACATCCAAATACTTTAGGGACTTAAGACATCCTTCCTTCTAAGTTATCTTGTGCCACGTTGTGAGAGTCAACATTTATATAGCAACAGTACCAGATATTTACCCTAAAAAAAGTTGAAAGACCTAGCTCAAATAATTTTCTAGATAATTAAAAAAACGATGCCAAAAAGCCATCTGACACCCCTACTTTCATTCACTGTAATATACTCTTCTTTTTTGAAAGTAGGAACCTGAAATGTTGCTTAATTCTTATTAAGACATGTTTCTTTTCTCTTGTTCTCTTCAAATTAGTCTTTGCATTTAATAATTCACAACCCTACCAGCATATGCAACCATGTGCCACCGGCACTGACGGAGAACAAGAGGAAGAAAAAATCAATGAAACCCTGTTGTGTGGTCAGAGACGAGTTTGTTAAACAGAAAATCAATACTGAGCCTCTGCATCTCTGGATGTCGTAATGTGTTGTTAATCTGTTGGTGGAATTCCCTCCCCAGCCCTGATCGCACACAATGTAAACACACAAAGAAGAAGAAGAAGAAGAAGCAGAGAGGAGTTTGTATTTTGTCATTTCTGTATTTTTGTCTCATTTTCACAAAAACATGAACAGGGGAAGGAAAAGCCTTTCAGTAGAACCTGAGGTATTTTTGCATCAAGCAGCCTAAGGTATCAGGATTTTCTTTTAAAAACTCATCTAAATTCATCAGTGTTCTTAGATGCGTTGCTATTTACACAACAACATAGTAATAATAATAACAATAATAATAATAATTTTAGCAAATGGGACAGCCTGCATCATCCTTGTTACATGTCATAAATAATTCTAACAACAGTTTTTTAAAAAATATAAGGAGGGAGGTGAGGAAAAGAAAGGTTGCTTGAGCCCCGGGGGAAACATAGGAATCTATCTGAACTTACTGTAGTTGCAGCAGCATAAGGTCAAAAGTCAGAGATTGCCAAAGAGTAAAGCTAATCAAGGGTCAAAGGAAAAATAAACACATTTACATCATAAATAAATAACCATCTCGCACCAGGAGAGCATTCATGTCTTTCACCTCAGGATACGAAGATCCTCACTTTTTTCCTTTCCATTTTGTTACTGGTGTTTTTAATCAAAGCTTTGGAAAATAAGAAATAAGAAAACAAAAAACAGACAGAAAGAAAGAAAAGCTAAGGAGCTTTATGGACATGCATTGTGCTGATGTACCAGCAGCTGTGTACCCTGTGTCGGGCTTGGCTCACTGAAAGATCCCCTGAGAATGAACAAAAGGGTGTGTGTGTGTGTGTGTGTGTGTAAGGGAGGGGAGCTAGGCTTTACATGTGTGAGTATAAGGGCATACAGTGTGAGGTGTGTATGCGTGTGTGTGTGTTGGTTTCAGCTTTGGTGGATGCACTGTGATGATGACTGATAAACATGTGCTGGCTCAGGGAGGACGCTCAGCCTTTAAATCTCAAACTTGTGAAAGATTGCGTCTGTTTGCATATAGCTGTTGTTATGCAAGCCCTCATGAAACTGGCAGAGGATGTTTCACTGTGTGTGAGTGATCAGAGATTGCATGGCTGCTCTGTCTCCCTCGTCACACAGACAAACAAAACAGTCTTTTTAGGTAACGCTTAAGCCCTCAATTGAAATCAACGAGGTCACGCTGCAGATGAGCGAGAACAGCAGTGCTGTCCTTAAAAGATATTAGAGGGGAGTGTGTGTCATCTTCTAAGTACAAAAAAAAAAAAAAAAAGAGTCAAAACTTGGCTTTAGGAGTATCATGTTGCAAGGATGCGAAAGATAATTTGACTAATTGTTACCAGAAAAGCAGAAAAGTGCATCTCAGGATCATACATCACTCTCCCCAAAGAAGGAACATCACATATTGCTTTGCTTGAATTTGTTGAATGTGTGTATTCGTTTGAGTGTGTGTTCATAAATACCATACAGCAAATAATAATAATAATTATAATTCAACAAAAGAAAAAAGAAATAAATCCACAAAACATTATATTATTTCTCATTACCAGAATGAACCAATACAATAAATTAAAACTATAACTAAACAGAAGTCCATTAAAATTGCTATATATATTCATATTGTATATATAGTATTCGTCTGTCTGTAGTCAGCCTCTCAGGTGCATGCTCAGTGGCGACCATAGGTGGTGACTGGAAGGAGTGGGAGGAGGCTCAGAGGGGGTCTAATAGCGAGCTGAGGGGTTATTAACGCATACCCTCATCAGCATCCTGAAACCTCAGTCCCATCACGCTGTTAACACTGGAAACAAGGGAACAAAGTCAGGAAAGGCGCACTGTGCTTTAGGAGGGGGAAACACTGCCCATTCTTCAAATAGTTTTTCATCAACAAAATGCAGAGGATCCTTCATTGTCAGGGTGCAGTACCGCCTTAATATTAAGTCCTTTGGGTCTCTCTGCCTTGTGCTGTGGCGATGTGAGGATATGGTGCTGTTAAGGAGTCCTTTATTGTTTTCCCTGTAGTAGGCAGAGCCACTGGGAAGGGGGACAAACGTAGCCGTGCGAGCTTATGAGGCTTATCGAAACCGGGGTGAAGCGTTGGGAGAGAGAACATCAGGCTTGGCTCAAATCACAAGCTATACACCCACTGAAACACGCTACGTTTGACCACAGGCAAGCAGTTTGTGTCTCAACTCTGTCAAAATAAGGGAAGAATTCTATATATTAAGGATGCAACATTTGCCCTGGGCTGTTTCATTTTGTCTGGGACAGAGCTCATAAACATAAAGAGTTCAGTACCTAGATTTGTCCTCTTTACCTCCCTCCCCCCCCAAGATTTTTCTTCATTTTTGTACAAGAGTTCAGGATGGTTATGGTCTGCCAAGCACCACATCTGAGGCTCTGTCTGTCCAGGTGCGAATGCTAACCTTTTCACATTAACGCTCAGCTTGCATTTGTCCTTCTCTCAACTAGAGTCTTTAACACTGTCTGTAAGGGGAGCTTAAAAAACCCCAATAACAACTCCTCGGCTCCACCTTGAATGTCCTCTTCCTGTGCTCCCTCTAACTAGGTCCATTTTTGCCCCCAAGGGGCAGCTCTGATGATGTCATTATCTGTCAGGATACCTCTATGATCTCCATGCTCCCAGAGAAGCTTGACTGCTTCCCAATTTTCCCCAGTTCTTCCCTGGACCTTGTCTCGGAGATGCCCTCCTCAAACTCCATCTGACAGCTGCGCCGCTTGAACTGCTTTTCAGATGCAGCCCCACTGTGACTCGAGCTGGTGGACATTGTCACTGCTGAAGACGACGAAGAGTCTCGGAGGTCTCGCTGCGTCTGTGGTGCTGACGGCTTCTCCCTCTGGGATTTGTCTCGTAACCGCACACCTTCGCTACACCCAAATGCCACATACGCCGAGCTGCTACCGAACCTCACCGACGACTCCTGTCCCCCTACCTCTCCTGCTCCCAGCTCCATCTCTCCCTGACCACCTTCCTCTGCTCCAAAGTGCCAGGGAGCATCTGCAGTCGGGGTGACTGGAGTGACGGGGGTTGTGGCTTGGACAGTGTCTCTGTGTTTGGTCCACATAGCCCCAGAACCCACAGTGGGCAGGGAAGGTAATGAGAGGAGCAGGGAGCCCTTTAGGTTTTCTTCCAGGCTGGGGCTCTTGTGGTCCAGCAGCAAGTTGAGGGACTGCGGAGGCTGCCGTGGTTGGGAGTGGATCGGCGAACTGCTGCAGTTTTGTTTGGTTTTTCTTCTGGGTCTGGATGAGGAAGAACCAGAACGATGGACTCCTTCACTTCCACTGAATCCCAAGCCTCCTATGCTGCCCCCACTGCCCGGTGAGGGGAATGGTGAATCAGAGGAGCTGGGGCTGTCAAGGACGGGAGACTGAGAACAGACACCATTGGAGATGCCTGTTCCTGGGCTGTCAAGCTTGCACAGCTTGGGGACGTCTTCAGAGTGTGTGGGTGCCAGGTTGGGGCAGTGGGGACTGTTAGGGGAATAGACAGACTTAATGTCTAGGGAGAAGGAGCGTTTGAGTCGATTAGTGTCCATGATCCTCTCTGCAGAGAGGTGCAGGCCATTGAAGCCTTGCTGGAGAGAGGTGGGTGACGACAGCTTGGGTTCCGGTGGGATGCGTGGCTCTGTGGTGGATGAGTCACAGTTGCTATGATGACCATTCATCTCGAAACCTGTGATGACTCCGTTAACCTCTGAATTCTGCTTAGTGTTGTTTTCAGATTTCTTGTCATCGGAGGTTAAAGCTTGGAGTAATCGCAGGCCCTTCTCAAACTCCAGCAACTGACCCAGGAAGTTAAAGTTGGGGGATATGGACGGTCTTCTGTCCTTTACGAATCTGTCAGCAGAAAAAATAAAAAGTTTGAAAAAAATAGGACACAACTAAGCAATTGTATTCTGAAGTGCGGTAATGGTTTTATAATAAATCACATCTGAATTCCTAAGATTAAATAAATGACCTATATAAAGGGTGTGAGCCCTTTTACTGATTCACAATACATAATAGTGTGCCAGACTTGTCCTGACAGGGCAAAGCTAAGCCTTTTGTATAAACTACGCTTGCTGGCAGGGATCTAAGAATTAGATTCCACCTGACAACAATGGGATGTCTTTCTACTGGTACTGACACCTTAGCTCAGCTGTTAATGGGTGGGAAGTGCAGGTGTACCTGTAGGCATCATCTGATGATAGGCCCATTGTCTTCATGATGTATGCTATGGCGATGGTTGCTGAACGTGAGATTCCAGCCAGGCAGTGCACAATGACTCTGCAGTTTGATACCTTAGCTTTGTCTGTTGATAGGTGGAAACAAATAAGTATGAATATATAGAACTATATGAAAATACATGCAACACTGCATACCACTGACAGGTCTCCTTTTTAGTAGGAAGACTCGGGAGAAAATCAGTGTCTACTGAATAAAAACAGACATATCCTGAAAGAGTACAAGGGTTCATCTAAGCAGACAGTTTACCTATATTACATGTGCATGGTTACATAAAACACAGAACACGCCCTTACCTATGAATTCGTTCGTTTTGTCCAGCCATGGAAGTAATTTCTCACAGTAGTTGTCATTTACTGGGATGCGCATGAAATGGCTTTCGCTGATAAAGTCTGGCTTGGGGCAGGTGTTGCTGGCATTCAGCACATAGGTGATGCCATTCTGAGCCATCAGATCCTGCAGAGAGGGACATGTACGTGGTTTAGCATCATGCTTTATTGCGAGTAAGAGCAAGTCAGACATTCTTTACTGGCAAAATATCCAAAATAAATGATACCTTATTGAGGACGTCTTTTTGTGATCCCAAATAGAGGTGAGGCAGGATGCGAGTAGGCCCTACGTTAGCTACAGGCAAGCAGGGCTGGGACAAGCTCATAGGTAGAGCAGTGGCGGGCTTCCCTTCACACAGGCCGGGGAAACAGGAGGAAAAAGCTGCAAAGCCTCCTGCAGGGAAAGAAGAGATGGAGAGAAGCGGTTAGGCATATGAATGGTTTTCCATTTAGACACACACGAACACACACGCACTGGGAACTCTGCAAAGACTTCCATCACGAACACTGCACCATCATTAGCAGACGCTCAGTAGTCTTTAAAAGGTGAATCTGGGCTATAAAGTCTGGGTCCCTTTAGAGCAGCAGGAGCTGGAAAAAAAGGGGCTCTCTGTGCTTCTGTGAGTGAGTTACGTTAACTGCTGGGTGGCCAGGAATGCGCGTCTGGCCCTTTAAGAGGCAGGCGGCTCCACTTTTGGCATATGTGTATGCGTGCGTGTGTGTGGCTCCGTTTCCTGCATGAGCTCATGTCCTGTAGCAGAGCATTGCGTCAGGCTGAGGGAATGAGAGAGGCCACAGGTGCAGGGCCAGGACAGAGGCCCAGTAACATCTCCACTGACAGCTGAAAAGCACACACACACTAATGCATGGTCAAACGCACACCCACACACACACGACAGAAGACGAAGAAGATATGATCTGAAGAAATGATCTCATACTGTTGCGGTCAATATATCCCAATATTCACTCTCACTGACATTAACACACTCTCCACTCAATACACACACACACACACACACACACACACACACACACACACACACACACACACACACACACACACACACCCATACTCATTAATAGTCTGTAGTACTGCAGTTGTACAACTACAGGGAGGGGGACAAGGAAAAGAGGTAGGAATCTTCTTTGGGTGCTGACCTCGCTGAGGAGTGTGGAGAGGAGAGGGAGTGCTTCAAGGAAACCTTGAGTCCCAGAAAGACGATTAGAGCCTAATCTAGGTTCAGCCTTCCCTGACCCAATCCTGGATGCAGTGCATGCACACACCTTAACACACACACATACATACACATTCACTTAGTGAGAGTGAGTGAGACATGACATCACTATCCCCAAGTAGCACACACAGCACAGTGCAAGCAGGACGCTGCCTTCCCCTGTAACACACACCCAGCTGCCCTACTCGAGTAACAACAACTGGCAAACAAACAGACGCACACATGTGGAGAACACAGTTTCATGTGCGTGCACCCAACAAACAGGAGAGCTGCGTAAAAAGGTTGTGCAAATCCACAGAAGATAGCAGCTTTTGGTATGTGGTGCTATTTCACAACAGCACAGCTTTTGAGCGGTGAGTAGGCTGGGTGCATCCCGATGACCTAGTGCTATTCTGGGTGCAATGTTCCTTTAAGAGCAAAGTGAAGAAGGCCTGCCTGTTTCCAGCTATTAATGGCAACCAGCGGAGCGATGACATCAACAGTCCACATGGGTGGTGGAGTGTAGAGAGGCATTTGATGCAGAAAGAGCAATCGGATAACTTTCAAGAGGAGGCTGAGGGATTGCTGCCATTACGGCAACAACTCTATGATCAAACCTTTTCTTGGCCTATATAGCGTAGACTAAACAGACAGAGTGTGGAGTTCACACTAGACTGTTTCTCAATAGCTTCTCCCCTTGCAGCAAGCCTACGGGCAGTGCTACAGCACTGATAATTGATAAAGCAGAGGGAGGAAGGGATCTCTGAAGAGTTTCTTTCCTGGTTTCCTATTTCCCAGGCTGCTGGTGAAAAAAATTGCACTACATATAGCATATACTGTATCTGTGTGAGGGAGTGGTATGTTCCTGGGGACAGTCGGATCAACAGGAATAGCTACATCACACAGCAAGCATTTCCTTTTGTATGTGCTTACATTGTTAGAGAGTTGTTAGAAGGACTGAAGACAGGACATTCCACACGGTCTGTGTGTTTATGTGTGTGTGTGTGAGTGTGCAGGGAAATGAACACACGAACAGAAATATTCTGAATTGACTGAACTGATAATTGTAGTCCCGACTAGTGTAGCACGCCTAATCTCGTGTTAAATAAACACAAAAAAAGCACAAAGTTGGGCCAGCTAGAGTTTGCCTATGAGTGAGTAAGGGGTTACTGGCATAAAGGGTGACTGAAGTCAGAGATAAGAAAGCAGGACTGCGTGTGCCTTCCGGCTTTTCGAGTGCTATTACAGCGACATTACGTCAACACAATTACAAACACCTTCCTTGTAGTCAAAGCTTTACACGGTTGGTGCTAATGGACATTAGTCACACAGGAGATAGCGTGGTATTGCCACCTCGTCACCTGACCTTGCTCTACTTAGGGTTGCCAAGACAACAAAGAAAAGCAGTGTTGTTGATGACAATTTGCTTCCCCTCACCGACACCACCCTGCTCCAAATACTGGTAAGAAACAAGGGCATATGAGCACACTGATTTACGCACACATACACCAAAAAACCTAAAAGATGTGGCCTCACATTCTCCATTAGAAAAGGATGACACATCCGTTCATTCCTATCTAAGCACACATATAAACATACTGTACACTCACACTGAGGTCACTGAAAATACCCTGTGACACACACCAGCCCAGCTGTCTGTGAAGATGACATCAGAAAGTCAAATGGGAGAGATGAGTTCACCTTCATGATAATCAGCAGAAACTGACACCCTGCATTAAACTCACGAGTTAAATTTCCCACAGACATACCAACCTAAACCTACAGTTTTGTTTTTGTGGAATAAAAACCAGAGCTTCTCACATTATTGTTCAAACACTGAAATCATGAAACCATACTCTGGCAGGATGTGACTAAATTCTGAACATACTCTTTAAAAGAAGAAAAGAAAAGAAAAAAGAAAAAAAAAAGCAGTTTGGGGAGTAGGAAAACCCACAACCGGGAAAGAGGGCACTGTGTCGCCATCGGCAGCTCTCAGCAGTGGTGACTTCCTTTTTCCGTTTTTCTCTGCCCACTTCATCATTTAAGCAACTGCTTATTTTCCTCTCTCTTGCTCCGTCAGAGGCGAGCACTCAGGCCTTTCTTTGTTTGCCGGCAGCGAGCAGCAGTCCCTCTCCTCTCCCACATCTAAATTAATACCCAGCTTTCAGTATGAAGGCATGGGCTATTGTTTCGCTAACGTGAAAAGTGTGTATGTTAAGCAGATCAAATTCAGACTCTTCAGAGCTGTGCTGCTGCAGAAAACTAAAAGATGAATGGAGGGTGGAATGAACAGAGGCACACAAAACACCTGCCTAGAAGTTATGGTTTAATGGGATCTCTGCTATTACATCACTGCTGTTCGTACAATTGACTTCCTTGCCAACACAAGCTCACCCCCTTTCTGTGTGTGTGTGTGTGTGTGTGCTTCAGCCTCCGTTTTACTCTTTTACTTGTCTGTTAATGGAGTAGGGGGGGCAATACACAAAGCAGCCGTGTTCATGCACACAGACAAGCTTTCAGGCCCAGGGGGTGGGGGGGGTGGGGGGGTGGGGGGGGGCATTGAACGACTACCCCACTCCCCCTCCATCATTTTTCTCTTTGGCTGATATCAGGGGAGACATGACGCCATCCTCTGTGCCCCTCCAGCTGTCCCCTCCACTATGAGGGGACATTAGCATCTCAATGTACCCGCTCCCCTCCCCACCTCACCCTCCTCACATGACATCATTGCACACATGTCCCACTTCAGCTCCACAAAGGCTGTGCTGGGGCCTGACGATGCAATGAAAGTGTGTGCGCTTGTGTGGGTTTTTGTGACAGAAATGTGTAGACTGACAGAACATGGATGAGATAGTAGGATGAGGTCATCGCTTTCATGCACAGCATCGGCTTTATGATGGCTGCGAATGAGAGCACGATATTTACGTCATATTAGCTGACGGTTAAACTTCATTGCTCTTTATCTTCCTGGACAGATAGCAGGAATATTCCACTTTGATCAACTGCCGTTTCAGCAGCACCGTGTTACTGCAATAAAAGACCATAAACCACCATATAATTTAGCCTGCATTGACAAATCTATTTCCACAGAGATGTGTTAAAGTGCTCAGTACCTGTGACACATATAATTCTATTTTCATCTGCTGATGGCAAATGTGTGATCCCCCACCCATCCCAGCTTTCTCTGAGTACATGAATTTGACACTTACAGCAGCAGAATCTGGTTGTGTAGATATAACCCGTACATGCACATGTGCACATGTGAAGAGTGACAGGTGCAGATAACTGCTTTGAGCCGGTGCTCTAAAATGCCCTGTGTGTACCGTCTAAATAGACGTACATCTGTTATCCAAAAGGTTCAACTACAAAACGAGCAAATTAATTTGAGCAAATGACGAGATATTTTGTGCAACGTGCACGATGCCGTATTGTCGTATAAAAAGGATTTTTCCATTGCTCTGCATTGCCTCATTGCTCTGTGTGAAAAGGTGTTATGTTAAACACCTGCAGTGCACACTGCACACATATTGATAACATAATCTCCACAAGACACCATTCTGCAGAGAGAGCGAGTGAGCAGGAGCGAGAAAGAAAAGCCAAGAGCAGAGGAAAAGAAAGAGAGAAAGAAAGAGCCTTTGTGATAATTTTACATCTCAATGACCACAGGCTGAGAGAGCATGAGCACTATGTCATACCATGGGTCACAGCTCTCATCCGCTCCCCCACTAGCTCTTTTTCTCTCCTCTTTTCCCTCTTCATCGCTTCTCATCTTCATGATGTCATCTTCTTAATCCCCTTTCTTCCTATTCTATACCTCTAAACAAATTAAGTCCAAAAACAAAAGATGGGACAGCAACTCTCAGGTCTGGCTTGCTACGCCTAATAAATTCTTTTTTAGCCTGATGTAGAATCCCATCTCTCTAATAACTCTTAAAAATTCACTTCACTGCTATGTTTCGTTCGGATAAAGCTTGAAATGGTAAATACCTGACAGTCCACTGTGTGTACTCATCTGCAGCGCACAAACTATTATCAGTGGCTTTCCACCTTGTTCGCACCTTTTCTGCATGTATTCAGCAATCGTGCATTTCATAGCCATGCAACTCAATGCATATCATAAATCACATTCCATCTTCTGCATGTATGCCAAACGCACAGGACTTCAATCCAAACATGTTGCATCTTATCACCTTGCACCCACACAGACACACGTATCTCTTCTCCTCCAGGTGAATACACACCTCGAAGCTCTCTCCCCTCCTTCATCCGGCGGACCCTGATCTTCAGCCTCATGTCTGTGTCCTGCAGGTCCGGCCAAAAACAGTCCTCTGCTGGGGCAATCACCACATCCAGAGGCATCCCCCAGAACGCACTCTGTTCTCCTCAGAAGAGTGACAAAGGTGAGCCCACTGAAAACCCCAAGTCCACAAAACTCCACTCAAGTCAAGTTAGCTGTTCCAGCTGTCCAGCCGGTGACCCTCGGCAAATGGACCCAGCAGAACAAAAACTAGTCCAAAATGTCTGTGGACACGCTCCTCAAGTCAACAAATGGCCAAAATCCCATGCAATGACCACAAAATTCCTAAAATTCTCCTGCGTCAATATTTGGTAATTCTGTGGTTTTGTGAAGAATGGTGACCACAGAGAGTGCCAGAGACAAAACAAAAGTGAGTAGCCTGTAACGCCTGTATGTAAACGCCAGTTGTAATCTGCCTGCAGCTGGTTTACAGAGCGTCTGTGTGTTCCTCTGAGCGCTCTCTCTGTCTCTGTGAGTCCACAGCCAGAAGAGCAGCCCACTATTGTTGTGCCGCTCCACTCTCCTTTCCTCTCATTCGCTCAGTCACTGGCTTACACTCCTCCCTCTCCCTCCCTCCTCTCTCTCTCTCTCTGCGAAGAGGATGACGGAGCTGCACTCTCTCCTCGAGCTCTGGGGGTGAATGAGCTCACTTGCCGTGAGCTCAGACTCTACCCAACCTCCCCTCCCTCCTTCTCCTCTGCTACCTCCCTCTCTTGTGGAGCCAGTGCTCCGTCATAGCTAATGTCTAAGGCATGTAACCACATTCCTTACTCACCCAGCAAATATGCGGCCACCTCAGGGGCCTAGCTACAAAACAGGCCTCTATCAGGGTAGGATGGAAGCTAAACCACAGCTATCACGCTGTTAACAAACAGCTACGTTATAGATTTAACTGTCTTTGTTCTCAATGAAAGAGAGGAGAGAGATAATGCTTGGCTTTTGGAAGCCTTTCACTGACTGGCGTTACTTGTTTTTGTAAATGCCGTCATACATAACAAACAGAAATATGCTTTATTTTTATTTTTTTTACATGAACCGTTTTCCTGTTTTCTCATTTAATTCATTTGAGACGTTAGGGATGATTACCTGATGATAATTATATCATATCTACAATAATTAGACTCCCACAGCTATGCAGTACTATCTATTACTGAGTAGAAACTAAATACCTACATTAGGTTGATTGCCTTAAATGTACTGCATCCTCTTAGCACATTACGCTTACTGCAGGAGAGGGAATTAAGGCTGTGCGGTGCGCTGACAGCTGATTTGTCTCTCAAGGTGAGGGAATGTATGTGACTTCACCACTTTTCCTGCACTGGTTCATGTCTAACATGTTTGTGTTTGGACACTGCGATTTTGTCTGGAGGATGTGAAGGTAGCCAGGCGAGAAGAAAGAAAGCAAAAGCAGAGCAGAAGTATGGAAAAAAGAAAGAAATGAAAGCAGACAAAAGAGGAAGGAAATACTAGAGGTGATGAAAAGACCAAACAAGCTCGTGGTCAGCCAGCCACCATCCATTTGACAGGCCACAGACTCTTGGTACTATGGAATGACAAACACGTGGGCCACAAGTCCAATTATGGAAACGAGGCAGTAAAAAACTTCACAAAACTATTGGAAGAGACTCAGTGTTAGCAAACTGCGATGCAGGTACAGCTGTTTGTCGAGTTATTAATATGAGGCTATTGTGTTTTGTGCGTTTCTGCAATAAGTCAGAGCATATACAGACTTGCTTTCTCGTCTTTTTAGCACACGTTTATGCCAATCAACCTTTGGCTGAAAATAATAGATGTATGGAAACAACTATGTTTAGGCCAGTTGACCGTCCTTTCTATCTCTTCTGTCCCGTGCTGAGACTTCACAGTGCACTGATTACATTCAAACTAGGTCAGATGGACTTCAATGACATTAAGTCACTGCACTGCTCCAAAAAAAAAGAGAGCGAGAGAAAAAAGGCAAATAAGCTTATACAAGATGTCCAGTTAGGGGGCCAGCTGCATGCTGACTGACCTCATCTCATCACTGCAGACCCCTGAATGATCACACATGGGTGAGAACAGCTTTACGTCATCCTCTGTTCAACTGCAAGAGAGGGCGCGAGAGGAAATGGGCCTAATGATGAGCTTTGTGAAAAATGCAGACACTGGTTTTGGGAGAGTGTCAAACTATGAATAAACACATGTCACCCCCCTCATGCACTGTTCTCCCATTTGCATCTGAACAAGTGTGGCATGCCATGGTGGTCAGCCGGGGTCGCTACGCTTTAAACCCACAGATCATCACCTCAGTTTGAATCCACGCCTCGGCTTAGTTGTTCTGGCTGTGTGGCTCGAAGCCATAAAGTAGCTTTGAAACACACGAGGCTCTAACACCTGCAAACTCTGAGCAGTGGAAACCGACAGCAACAAAACAAAGTAGCTGCTGGGTGATACCATGCTGAAATACCATGCTGTCGCTCTCTTTATACTCCTCTCCTCCTCCTCTGGTCCTCAGCAGGGTAACAAGGCTGAGAATAGTAGATGTGTTAATTAGAGGATTACAGCCAAGATGCTATAAATGACAGCCGGGCCTTCTTTATTGACTGCACATGTGTGCCCTGCAGCTACAGAAATAGGTGGGATGGTCACTTTGCTCGCCCCCTCCGCTGAGATTCTCTCTTAGATTTAGAGCATACTTTTATGGTGCAGAGCTTGTTACTAAGGCGATGCATGTTTACACACACATACATTCACAGAGCCCAGCCAAAACTGATAATGAGCAGTTGGTATGGGAAGGAAACGGAGAAGGTGGGTAAAGGACGAGGAGCCCTGGGATGTCCGAACTGACTGGGAATGCCTCAACAAGAGATGGTGGTGTTGGGTTGATTGAAAGGAGAAACACGACCTTTGCACCTGACAACTGTAGAGAGTTGTGAGGATTATAGAGCTTGTAGTTCTGTGCTTACATGTTGTAAATGTATCATAAATGCAAACATACTGCATAGTGCAGGGTTCAGTCTGAACTCTAAACCCCTTTAAATGTTAAATAAAAGTCTATGTTTATTGCCCTTAAGTTAAAAAAAAAGACTAACTTAACTTTTGCCGTGAAATTGGTCGGTTTTGCACAATAAACCAAATCTTTATTACTAAATAAAAGGTAATTACTGCACGTACAAAGTTTTACTTTTCACCACATAGATAACAAAGACTAGATGGCCTATGTGGCCATAATAGGAACATAAAGATAAATTAGTTAATATTCTGAATCTTTCTTTCAATTATTTAATAAACTCTTTGAAATGTCTTTTAAAATATTGAACTTTTTGAAGTTAAGATAAAAGCACTAAAACACATTCTAGGCACTGAAAATGTATTAAGCTTAAATTATGAATAATTTGATATTAATAGTTAATGACTAATTATTTAATGGACTGAATGAGTCAACTCTACTCCAATATTGTTCTCTTTTATAACTCAGTATAAAGTTATGGGTTTTTTTTGCACCAGCACAAATTTTAACATTTATCACCAGCAGCTCATCAAAAACGTATGCCCGTAAACTCTGTTTGAACTGAGTTGCTGATACAAATATTTTCTTTAATATATTTTGTCAGAGCCCCCCCCCCCCCTCCTTTTCCACTGAGACAGGCAGCAACAGGAGCGTCACTCTACACCGTGGATCATCTGTCAGGATATCACAGGAAAGAGAGACGTCATCCTCTGGATACGGCAGGTTAGGCTGATGAAGACTGTCAGTTAATGCTTGTGTGTGTGTGTCTGTGTGTGTGAGAGAGAGAGAGAGCGGGAGAGAAGGATGACTGGTGCAAAGGTGAGAGAAAGGAGAGAATAGTGCTCCAGGGATAGGAATAGAGTAAATAGTTATTTGTGTCTGTGTGGGTAAATACAAGTTTATGCACTCTTGCACAGGTGTATGATCACTGCACATGTGTGCATGTGCGTGTGTGTGTGTGTGTGTGTGTGTGTGTGTGTGAGCAAAAATGTGTTGATAGTGCTGGTTGTCAGGGGATCAGTAACAAGGATGCTCTTGCAGTGATGTAATGCCTACAGGAGAACACAGCTGCCATGCCTGGGGGGTGAGGTAGTCACCAGGGGAGAAAGAGGGGAGGATGGATCGAGGAATGGAGCAATTGAGGGAGGGGGAAGTGCTGAAGAAGAGAAGAGGAGGGGGAGATTAAGTCATGGGAGGATACTGGCGAGGAAGAGGGGCTGTTTGAATCAATAGGGAGATAGCTGAAATGATGCTGTCATATTGCCAGGGGACATTAGAAATGTCACCGGTATTGTGTGTGTGCTCATCTTGACTCTTTTTCAAACATCTATAATTGCACCACCATTAATCTGCACACACTACTGAAATTTTCTGTTCAGCTTTTTAGAACAGAAAAGTGTGTAAATATGTGAGTCTCTCAGACATATAGAGAAGCTTTATGTCTTCGTTACATATGATAACATCAAAAGGGTTGAGGAAGTGAAAACAGGGAATCGGAGGGAAGGGCAGGTGGTGGTTCTTAGATGCAATCGAGAGAAGGAAGCACAAGATTAGGGGTGCACTGATGCACCACCTGGTCATGTGTGAGGCTGGGCATGAGGCAGTCTGATCTCTATCTGCACAGCCTCGAGGGATGCTAGCTCGTAGCACTCATTCGGCAGACCCCCCTACCCTCCAAACAACTTAAGCCCCTGGAGAAGCTCAGAACCTGGGGGTTACTGCACCAGTAAATCTCTCTCACTGGCAAGAAATTAGTTTAGACTTACTTTTAGACACTCACTCAAGCATTTCCACAAAGTATAAACACACACAGACACACAAAACGGGGAGAAGCTAAAAAGGGTAAGCTATCAAGCACACCAAAGGGGGCTTTCAGGACCAGACGGGTTTTCATAAACCAGATGAACTACTTAAAAATACCAGTTTGAGGTTTTGAATGGTGTGTGTGTGTGTGTCTGTGTATGCATGTGGAGACAAAGGGGGACTGTTAAGTTTCAATATGAATCGCTGCTGGCCACTGCATGTGTATCTTGCGTGCATATAAAGCCTGTGCATTCACTTTGAGTGCATATAAAATAAATGTTAACTTTATCTTTATACAGCGAGACAGCTTACAGCTGTTTTCTGCGGTTTTATATGGATGAATAATGTATGTGTGTGTGTGCAAAACAGGCTGAATATGTGCAGAAACCATGTCCGTGACAATACAGTAATGAAAACATGAAGAACGCGAATGTGTGCGTGCATTAAGAGCACACACTTCACCCTGCTCTGATTTCCCCAGAGGTGAGTTTGTCTACACAGGTTCTCTTGAGTAGAACGGATGGCTATTTCATTCTAAATGCAAATGGCCTGAGCTGGAATGCATAGAATAACACCCCTCATCTCTCTCATTGTCTCTCGCATGTGGTATCAGTCTTATAATGGCGATACTGTGAGAGAGAGGAGCCGACACCAGATCTGTTTGTTTTTAATGGGCTTGTTTCACTGCTACGTGCAGACAGACAGGCAGGTCTCAGATCAGTTTAGTGTTAATTAGCTCCTACCAGCACAGCAGGCAGATTGACAGATCCACTGTCCTCACAACAGAGCTGGAAGCCACGCCATCTGCTCCTCTGTTAGCTCAGCGTCATGTCTACCTGTCTTACAATTAACTCAGACAGTCTCAGGCTGTACCAGGGCATCTCTCTGCAAACGATATGCTGTGCCTGTCTGTGCCTGTCACTGAGTGGTGTTATCAGATTAAGTGATATTCTTTAAGAGGAAAACTACTATTATCTCATCAATGTGTTAGTGACTCCCAGGGTTTCTTTGACCATACTGAGGCATATTAGAAATGGAAAAGTAACACAAATCAGCTTATAATTCAACAAAAAGACAAAAAAAAAGAAAAGAAAACAAACAAAAAAAAGTATGTCATTCTTCCAGTCAATTCCCCTCCTGGACAGAGATCCGTCACAAGGCAGGGTGTAACCTGCAGACTGGATTTGGGTGTAGAGGACATGGTGACAGCGGCTACTGCAACACCCGAGGTCAAGGTTAGTTTTTCCGGCCATTACATGCCCTGGACACTGTGTGCATGTGTGAATGTGTCACATCCACAATGCGACAGTGACATCACTCCGTCAGCTACAGAAGAACAATAGGAAGGGAATGACGTAATGCCATGGAAGGAACTGGGCAAGCTGTTTCTGCGTGCACCACTGTGCCAACACCTACATCATGCCGTTTAATCATCTGTAAAGCTGGTGGGATTTCTGAGCTTCCCTTTTACTTTTTAGTCCAAATACAAAACAACAAAATATAGATATATAGAAGATTGGTGTGCATACATGTTCTCTAGACATCTTTTTCTTTTACGCTGGGGAACCCTGATGTCACTTTATCAGAAACAGGAAGTAGTTACACAACACAAGAGGAAGTGGCCTCTCAGTGCTGTCCAGCCTTCATCTCTGTATGTGTGTGTGTATAAGTGAGTTTTTTGTGTGTCCGCAGAGGGGGAGATATGAGGAGGACTGAGAATGATCACAAACTGCTGCATACCTCAATCTGAAGGTTTGGATTTGCCTGGAACTCCAAAATTAGCCTGTTGCTGTGGAGATAGAAAATCTCCCTCTTTTATCAGGAAACAGCAGCAGCCCTCGAGGTTGAACCCAAACATTTCAGTGTGTGATCAGCATGTATTTACGGTAAAACGACCTGTGTTACAAGTCTGTATACATACCAGGAAAAGTGTTAAACCACACAGGATTTAAAGTATCAGCACTGTAACAGGCAACTATTCTACTCCTCTGCTACTAGTCTGGAAAAGAAGAACCTTTCTCAACCCTTTTTGGAGAATAATTAGCAAACAGAATTTTAAAGCAGATCATCTGGTGCTATAAGTTTAAAGGGAACAAAGTACAAGTCTGCAAAGACATGGACCTTGTCCACACAGTAAAAGTGGAGTCTTTTCAGTAGGTAAATAAGGAAGCAGCTCTGTGGCATGCCAGAGATAAAGTGCATCAAAGACAGCCCAGTGATAAACAGGAATCCACCATTGTTCCAAGGAATGACGTTATGACAGGAGCGGCAGTGGGCAGTCCGAGCATGAATGGAATCTGGTGGATGCAGTCCAGGCCTCGGTAGGATAAACTAGCATAATTGTTAGCTACTCCTTTCCCTTTTCTTCTGCCTTTGGAAATTTCCACTCCACATGTGTGTCAGAGACGTCAGGGTAAGCGCCTCAGCGGTAAGCTGATGGTGTAGCAACCAAACTAGCGAATACTTGGCCCAAACTCATGATGAGGTTTGAGTTATGAGGTGCTGATGGGGGTGAAGCGAGCTTTGGGTAGCACACTGTTCAGCTTCAGCTCCTGTTGACCCGATGTGTTGACACTGCCTAGGTAACAGTTTCAACAAACTATTTTTATCCCCTGCTGGATGAATGTATGACCGGGGGCAGGTTGGGACGTTCAAAAGGCCTCTAGATAGAGTCTAGAGTTCCAATGCAGCAGGACACAGAAGGTATGAACAGACTGTATACATAAACCAGCTTAAATACCTATACTATAAACAAGTATGTATTTAGGTCAACGTCACAGGATTTTGCCAAAAAGTTTACCAAGAGTAAAACATCAAAAAAGTAAGCAAATATTAATTCTGCATGTGTAAACAAAACCCTAATTTAAACCCTTAATGGTTATTTTTTACAGTCATGTTTTGTCTTTGCCACACATGTTATTCTGAATCACTGTGAACTTTATGTTAATTTCTTCCCACGATTAAAGTTATTTTAATTCTTCTAAGCTTAAGTATCAGTACCAGAGTCTCATTCACAGACATATCCACACTACTTGAAATTTATGCACATCTCTCCCATACCGGGATCTGGGAGAAACCTTCAGTCTTCTCCTTTGCATGTCAAAGTATATGCGTACAACAATGTGTTTCTCTTGTGCGTCTGTGTGCGTGTGTGTGTGTGTGTGCAAGGGACTCGGTGATGGAGGAGAAAAGGAAGAAGAGCAGAAGGCAAGCAGAGCAGTGAGATCACGTCATGGTGGAAACATTTGGCAGCAGCTCACATAAACACACACACACGCACACACACACACATGCGCGTGCATCACACTGTGCACACACATAAACATGCACATATGCTGGCCTGTTTTTGTTCTCCCAAATTTAAGGGAAAGAAGGGGAAAATGACATCAAGCTCATCATGTGAGGCCAATGAGACGGACGGGGGAGGGGGCGAGAACACTGGCAGAAACAGAACATTGTTACATAAAATGCAACTTGGTACTGACCTCCTCTGGGCTTTGTTACCATATTTATGTGTGTGTGTAAGAGTGTCTGTCCACATGTGCACGTATTTGCAAGCTTTCTCAAGTGTGTGCACAAGTTAAGGGTTTGCCCAATATCTCATCAAGGTCATTACCTACAAAGCAGAAAACTGAGCATTATGTCACTGTCCAGTTAGAGGGCTTTTCAAACTATGTCACACTTTTCTGAGGCGGGAGGTGTCATAGATATTTTATAGCCTTTATTCTTTGACCTTTGTGCTCCCGCGGTGCTGGCTGGGGTGGGGCCGGTATGTGTTGTGTATCTACAGGCCAGGGTGAGAGCATCGAGGCCACTGGCGCCAGATGTGACGACCGCAGGAGTCTGGGCCTAAAAATAGAGCTCTGTTCTCAGCACCATGAAACAGAAGAGAGGAAGGAGGAAGAGGAGGAGGAGGAGAAGGGTATGGGTAAAGCGAAGTAGAAGTAAGGGGGAAGGTAAAGGGGGTTGAAGGAGAGATGTAAAGAGGACTGCTGAGGAAGGCGAGGTCATTGAGAATACTGTGTCAGTTCTCCCTGGGGACGGTGAGCTCACCTCCTAATGGCACCACTGGCTCCTTCTCAATGAAATCATTGATCTGCTAGAACTCCCATTGGCGTAATTGAGAGGTAGGAGGGGGACGTGGAGGGGCAGAAAGGAGCAGAGAGGTGCAGAAGGGGCAGGTTAGGAGGTTAGTATACACAGGAAAGAAGGGGGTGACGGAGAAGCTGAAGAGAGAAAAGTTGTAGGTGGGGAGAAAAAAATGGACCTCAGACACACATCCACAATTAGTCTGCAACCTCTGACCAATGATAACACACCTGGAGGCATAAAGCAGTAGGCAAATGTCATTCAAACACTGTTTACACAACTTGATCGATCACGTCATTTTCCATCACACGTTTATCTTTAGAAGCCAACAGAACCCAGACCCCCAAGCAAAACTATAAAACTTTTACAGCAGATACATTTTTATCAGTTTCCGATCACATAAAACTGGTGATCCGCATCTGTTGAAGCATCTCAAACACACATGCGCGCTGCAGGTGTCCGCGTAAATTGTGTGTGTGTGTAAGCAGTTTCTTCACCTCAGGCTTCAGCTTCAGAAAGGGAGACTTCATGCTGGGCTCCAGAAGGAAAGAAAGTCTTTCATTTCTGTGGAGGCTCACAAACACCGAGCAGTGCGACCTGTCTCTCTGAGCGAGCTCTGTGACCACACAGGCTCTGACACGCACACGCATACTCACGCACACATTCAGGATGAAATAAGGAGTATTACCTCATCTCCTCAATTGCTCTCATTTGTCTATTATGTCTTTTCTCACACAAATACTCCAAAACATTGCCTCATACTCATTCGTGCTCTGCTTTATATGCACATATTCATATGCACAAAAACATGCATGCTCACAAACAGACCTCCTTATGTAGCTCATTGGAATGTCTGAACGGCTGCATTGTAAGGTTGTGCCTCCCATGATTACCTCACCTCTTCAGCTTCTCTCTAATGTCTGCACACACACGCACACACACACACACGAAAAACACTCCCCACACTGTTGTATAACAGCACACGAGAATGAGCCGTAACTTACTTGACCTTTGTACCCCCGTGTCTGTGCAATAACACCCTAACCTGATGTCATCAAAGCCCAGAGGAACACAGCAGCTCCTGTATGTGTCTGCATTATTTACAATGTGCATGACAAAGAAAGTGCAAGTGAAAGAAAATGAGAGAGAGGCACCTTTCATCTCCTGATACCTCCCATCAGTATGTCACTGCCTTGTCTCTTGTGTGCTTTTGCGTGGGAGACAGAAAAAAAATCAAAAACTGTGCCCCAGATCACATGCTACAGTATATAAATGAACTCTTTTCAATGCAGTTCATAGGACTCTGTATCAGGGACAACACTGTCCATCTACTGGACACTTAAAACTGTCGTGCAATACTAGAATAGCATAACTCATTTTGTCACATTTTATTGTGAAACAACGCAGTTTGATTGATGTGTGTGTCTTCAACGGAATGTGAAACAGCACAAACCTGACGAGGCCTGTTCATCTGTGAAATCACTCAAATATTCACTGACATCATCGCCCTGAACATGTCAGTGAATATTCTTAATTCACCTATGTAGCGAAATAGTACAATTTTTTTTAAAAGCTATATGAGAGTGAAAAGGCAGCAAACACTTCAAATTTAGGATTAATACACTGCAAAACTTTATTTTCCTTTGGCCACATAACTGTTTCAGGATTACCTCTGCACTATGAGTGCAGTCAAGTGCTGCCACTATAGACTATTTAGACATGTCCCTTGTCCCTTGTCACTACCTCATTTCAGTTGGTGTCCCCTTTCTCTCCTTTTTCCCTTTGACCTAACGGTGTGGTGTTTTAGTAATCCCACGAAAAACACTGGCAGATGGTGCAAGAGAAGATTAGAAGGAGTCTCACACATTAGAAAACTCTGTAGACTCACACATTACATGGATGACATATACATCTGCATGTTCCCGCACCTTCATTTCCTCTTTATGACCCAACTGCTGTGATGGTGCTTTTATAATGCTATTTTTGCATGTGTTTAATTTCCTAATTTCTAGCTGTCACCCCCTCAACTTAAAGTACTTGAAAAAAAAAAGGAAAAAAATGTGCTATGAATAAAACATATTGTTATTTTTATCTCCACCTCCCTTCCACTTGAAAACACTACCCAACTCTCTTTTCATCCACAGCTCATGAGTAGCCTTTTTGAAAGTTCTCTTTTTATTCTGTCTTGCATATTAGACTGCTGAAACTAGAACACGGCAGCAAAACATTTCATGCTGTCAGTTCTATAGCGGGGCTGCTGTGACGTATGACACAGCTGGCATCGGCTAACATACCACCTAGCCCCACACTAGCAGGGAGTGTTCAGCGTTGTCTCCAATTTGGCTGTGTGCTTGCAGATTGGTGGGAAATGCACAAACTTTAGAGCCACTGGGGAGGCAGCTGGCTCCAACCAAGTGATGATCTCTCCCTCTACACACACACACACACACACACACACACACACACACACACACGCTATCAGAACTCTGAAAAAGGCAAGACGCATCAGCTTGAGCTCCAACTGGGTGAGATCACCACTGTGTTAAAAATACAGCTGTCCTGAGAGAGGCATGTTTCTCACAAACACTTTCACGCAATCAATGAAGTAGCATAACCTTAACCTTTGTGCTTGCATGGATTCACAAGGACACTCTCCAAGTACAACTACATCCAGCGTGAATGCATTCTTTAATACAGGGTGAGAATCTGCATTAGTAATTTCATTCACAAAAACAATTGCCCTTTTGGGACAATGCTACCAGTATGACGTTTTCCACATGTAACGACATGGTGTGCTTTCCAGTTGATCAATTACTGAATGGTGGAAACCTGAGAGGGGTCACAGATTGTTTTGGGATCAATATGTTCCCAGAGCATTCATTATGATTGTGTAACATTTCATTCAGGCAGCTTATCTGGCATCTCCTGTCTTCTCCTGTCTTATTTCCCCTAGTTGAAAGGAAATTTACGTCAATAAGCATTAGGTTTAAAAATGCAAAAAACATAAATCCCTTTCAGAAATGTTGCCTTAATCTCCCTTTGGCAAGCGTCTGCATAACTGACATTTAAGGTAGAAAAATCAACCTCCCCTCAGACAGGCAGCTTCATAATTATTCTCAAATTCACCCTGTTCATCCCATTTATGGATTCTTTTCATCTCGCAATCCATTTCTCCCTCCTTTACCCACCCACATTACCCCTCACTGGATTTGCACCAGTGCTACACTCTGCGTAGTGTGTACGTCTGGTGTGAGGCTGAAAATAAGTCCTCAGTCAGATATGAGGTCACCACGGGAATTATTAGTAGCATAAATCAGAGGTTCAGTAGAAGGGAGGTGTAAAAGCATAAGGTGGGCGGAGAGGGAGGTGTGAACTGGGATTATTTTTTTAAATTTGGGAGACAGGAGTAATGCCAATTAAAGTCAAGAATGAGGAGGCAGAGACAGGACAAAAAAATAAAGGATGGACAAAAAGAAGCATACGTTTTTACTCATTATTTAATCCATTACTTTATTTTGGGTGGGTTTCATTTTTGACATCTTCGGCTTTTATTTAACAGTAAAGTACAGAGAGTGGATGGGAAAGCAGTGAGTGAGTGGGAGGAATGGCTGGGAAAGGCTAGTGCATGTGGTGGCCTTTGGTCATTCACAAAACCAGGTGAGCAACTTTTTACTGGTTTTTAGGAGGCAAGTGTGACATCTTCAAATGAGTAATTCTGTCAAACCAGTGGCCCATTTCGAAAAATAGTTTTCTTGCATGCTTGCTTTCACTGCTCTGTGAAGAGCTCGAGATCCAAGATGGCACATCGTGACCCCTGACCTTTGAACTTTCTCTGGGCTCAGTTTGTTCACAAATCACACATTGTGCCACTGTGGGGTTTTTTTGTAACAGAAAAGACAAGCGTCCTTTTAGACACCAGGCACTTTGTTGCTGCAAACTGTGCAGACGCAATGAACAAGAATGCCCGTCATCCCCAATTATAATATAAACATTGTCACATTAATAAAGGCAACTTAACAGCAACACTTAAAAATCCTGACAAGCATATCCTATTCTTATCTCTAACACCTTCACACTGATGCTTTTTTCCCCACATAAGCAGATCCCACAGCAATCGTTCACATAATGTCATAATGCATGCAGGCACATGCATGCAACACCACCCACCTGCATGCATGCACTGCAAATACAGACAAATATTATGTATACAACGCTGCTGCTAGCTCCACTGACCCCAATATTACAACCACCCAAACAAAAGCGGACGCCATTGGCTGAGTCCTACAGGAGAATATTCTCTGCCACTGTTGTCGTGGAAACAGCAGAAAAGCGGGGACAAAAATGGAAGAGGTGTGATTCCTCTTTTTCTTCCTCTGTTGAAGAAACACAACGAGAACGAGCCGAGATTGATAACGAGGAGGGAGCTGCTGACAGGGGGTCCTTCAGTATTAACAAAATCCCGGCTTTTCAGTAATCAGAGAGTGTGTGTTTGTGTTCGTGTGTGTGAGGCATCAAACGCGGTCGTGTGTATGCACTTTGTATGCACGGGTGTGTCCACCCAAAGCATGCGCTCAGTACACTTCTGTGACAAATTGTAGAGGCTGTGTGCTTTCAGGCAATCCTAGGCATCCGTGAATGACTCATGAAAAAAGCACTAATCTCCCAGCGGAGGGAAGAGGAGAAGAATGGGGATGCAGAGAGAAGAGCCGAGATTTGCAAGAGCAGCATGCCTCCGCTGCCTCGTTTCAAATCCTGACTGAGGCAGATTACACTCCCCATTCTGCACTGACATATTTGGGACAGATTCATAAGCCTCGGCGGGCGGATATGTGTGTGTGTAATATCATCCCTTAAAAAGCTGCAGCCACCACAATCAAGATGTTATTAACTCAACGACTATTAACAGTCTTGGTGGGGCTCAATTATAAATCTCAGTGTGCTTAGTGGACACTACGACAGGGTAATAACTGTGATAAATAAGGCCAGAGGATTGAAAGTTGAGCTTCACCGTTACTGCAGAGATGCTGGGTAAGGGGAAGAGTGCAGGGGAGTTTACTTCCCCTCTCCCTCCTGGGCTCACACATACCTGCAAACCTTACACCACGAAGTCAGAACACTAGTATAGTGTTAAGAAATGGGGAACTGACTAAGGGCTACATTGTTGTCCTGTTGTTCTCATGAGTGACATCTGCTGATCAAACTGTGCAACGACAACAGTGCACCTGTTCGGGCTACAATAAATAGCAGTGCATACACACACACACAAAGGAAAACAGGCTTTGAGATATACAAAGTCTGCTCTTTCCCCTTTTCTTTTGCACCACCACCAACACCACACATGTCTTACCGGTGAGAAGGGAGACTTTGTGGAAGGTGCCCTCCAACTTTCCCATGAGAATGTGCACAAAACCATCTTTGGACAGATGCCCTGCTTCTTTGGAACTCTGGTCATAAACCACCACTTCCTGCTTCCTGCCCAGCTCAACCTGCACAGAAGATAAACAACAAGGAAGAGAAGAGAATTGATTATACAACAAAAATATCTTGTGTCAAAGCCAGCAAGGAAGTACGAGTTAGAAAAAACTGGAATTTCTATCTAATTGGCATCTTGAGTAATTTGGGACTTGGGACAACCCCAGCATTTGAATCTATGACATGTATTCAAACTTGTGGGTGGGGTTTGAGGAATATTTTCTTTCGCCTGAGTAAACCCAGGCATTGTAAGAGGGCATTCTGATGACGCAGTGATGGTAAATGAGCTGCGGCAGGGACCAAACCTGTTTCCTCAAACACCTGACCTCTGTGCTGCTTTCACATTTTCCAGGAAGAAGCAACAAAAATAAAAAAGAAATAAAAAGGAACTCACAAACACACTACTGGGTGTTTTGACAATAAACTTTTACTGGTGCCTGTGACTGCAACAGTAAACAGCAAGCACTGCGCGTGCTTATAGTTATAAGATAATGCACAGGACTATGAATATTGCATTAGGGTAGGGTATTGCACTGTTCAGTCATAATGTTTTGTTTTGGACAAATATGAGAAGGATGATTGCAGTAATAGAGGATAAAATCATGAAAGCTGGCTGCATAGCGAAGGGCGTGGACATCCAGTGGCTTCATAGTGATGCTGTTTATGTCAGATTGGGAGAAAGATGAGAGGATGTGAGCATGCGCTGATGCGACAAAGTATTTCTTTGCGTGTGTGTGTTTGCATGAGGGAGCATGTGCATGAGGCTGCACACAAACTAGCCAGACTGTGTTCATTCTCCATGTTGTCAGGCAGGCTTTGGTCACATGACCATCAGGCAGCGCCTACTGCAGCTATGAATCACTACCTCACTGAACCGCCACTGGACAGGAGACGGGAGAGGGAGCGGGAAGGAGGGCCAGCTACAGGGAGAAAAGGATGGAGGGGGATTGGGGTGAGGTGTGGGGGTAACTACACATTGGGTCAGTGAACAATAGAGACAAAAATTGAGAAAAAGAAAAAGGGGACAAAAAAGGAATTTAGGAGATGAAACAGAAGACGGAGAGCGGCGACAATGAAACGAGACGGGTCGTGAATTCTTTGTGTACCTCAGTAAACAACAAAAGCACATCATCCTCATGTGCAAAGTGTCGCTGAATATCTGCTAGCTTCCACTTCCTCAATGTCTCTTTGCTCTCTGTGCACATGAAGGCACAATGGCGATGACAACTCATGATATACACAGCTCCACAGTGCACCTGGAGCGCGTTTGCTAATGTTTCTGCTTACAGAGCAGCTGTAGCAGAGTGGCTTGGAAGACTGCTAGGCAGGTGATTTAGACAGGACAAGGTCAGTCTCTGAAGCATGCTAAAATCTCACTCTGGCTTAATAAAGGCTGACTTAGCTAAGCCTGCCTGCATCCAACACCAATACTGACCTAAAAGAATGAAAACCTGGGGTCTCGTTTATAAAACAGACTACCCATTATAAGCTCTCAAATGACTTATGACAGGGAACCATTTAGAAGTGGTTATTTACAGCAAAGCCTACACTTGATGTGCGTGAACATCAATATCTGCAAAAAAAACCCCCCCAACAACATACATGATGTGATATTCTATAAATAGTTCATCCAATGTGAAGGAAGTAACCAGACCTATATTATGGGATTGCAAAAAGACACTGACAATTAGTGCTGGTTAACATCTTATAGCGACAAGCAGCCTACTGTTAACAGCTTCATAAATAATCTGCAACACAGACCATCAGAAAATTGCAAACACCCTGGTTTCTTTTTATTCTATTTATTAGCATTGCGATATTTAGACTTCTTATCTATATCACCTAAAGTGGTTGCAATAAACAACTGTTGCTAAAATACACTGCAAAAATAATAAGATCATGGTTTGTGTGCAATGGAGCTATGAGGCCATCTGGCCCAGTATACACTCACGTACAAAATATCAACCAGATTAAGATCAAAAAAAGAAAGAGCCTGGAGGTGATTAGCATTAATTTAACCGTAATTAAAGTGCACCATTTCTATGATTTCCTGTTTTAGCATTAAACTGCCCACAATGCACAATTTGTTATTTGCCCTGCGTCTCTTTGTCTTTGTTTTAAATTCCCTGCATCCTTCATCCTAACTAACCCTGGATATTTTGGCTAATAATCCTAATGGGATCAGATCTAATTTGGGAGTCTGATCTCAGTGCCTGAGGATTACAGGCCTTTAACCGTACAAACGTGCGTTAACACAAATATAAACACACCGCTCAATGCACACTTTGGTGTTGTTTATCAGCTGCGCAGTCTAAAAGGTTTACTTTCTAATGTGAAAACATGGAATGAATCTCATAAAGGAAATACTGTCGCTCTCTGTGAAACTACTGTGTTCATACATTACATAGAAAACATCATAATTAAATACTTTTCTCAAACAACCACAGACACTGCAGTTGCATTTTTTAACATTTTATTTTCACAGGTTTGGTGGTACTACCACAATATAGAAAAAAATCTATAAATTTGCTGCAAATGATAAAATTAAGTGACAGTTAAATGCCATTTTGATGACTATTTTTTGATAAATTAGATCTCACCTTATTCCCTTATAAGACGAAAAGGAATGTCTAGATTTGTTAGAAAGTATAAATGGCATAACAGATAGAAGAATATTACACCAGATGCTAAAAACTACCCATCTGGCTAAGCATGTGAAACACATGGAGGTTGCTGCAGTGCTGGAGGTCAACGACCCAGGGCTGGGACTTGCTGTCAGACTGCAGCAGTAGTACAGATCCCTCATCCCTCTGCAGTGCTACAGCATCACTACTATTACAGTACTGGCCCAGGCTCTCTGACGCATGCACACTGCAGGTAAACAAGGAATGCCACTAGCAGAGAGGAAAAACAAGGGATGAAGGAACAGAAGAGGAAGCCAGGGAAAGGAATGCCAAGAAGGGGGATCAGACGGAAACTTGAGGGAGGATTAGATATAAAGCAAGAGAGAGATGGAGGGACAGAAGGTAGCACTAGCACACCAAATGCTACAATCCTGCTGCACCCAGGTCTCTCTAAAGGAGCTGGAGACCGGCGTCACAGCAGAGAATAAACAACAAACATGAGAGGCAAGATGCATAAAAGATGAAATTCTATTAAATGAGATACACAGAGCTAGAAAAAGGATAACATTTGACCCTGAAAGAGAAAAAAAATGAAGGGATTGGGCAAGAGAGTCAGAAGTCCCTGTACACTTCTAACTGACCCTGTTATAAAATATGTAAGGAGTGGAAGAAAAACGAGGTTGGAGACAAGGCTGCAAGTTAGGGCATGGACTTTGTGTCAATGCTCCTCTGAAGGAACAGTTTGTATGTATACACACACACACACACACACACATAATGAAAGATAACTGATGGGTAGCTTGGCAACAGAAGATATCTATGAAATAAGGGAAACGCTGTCCTGCTTTACGGTAACAGTTTGTGCAAAAAAGTGACATACAACTTCCCTCTGACCCCTGTCTTGCTGCTGACCAGTGACAAGGTCAGTGCTGAGTGGGAGTATGTGTGTGTGTACTGGTCTGTGACACAAATCTAAAAATGGACCCACATTCCTGAAGCACAGTCTGGGTCCCCTCACGGTGTCCACTCTGGGAGGACCCACACAAAACAAGAGGAGTGCGGTACGAGCCATCTTCAGTTAACAGTAAATTCTTCAGTAACGAGGAGCTGAAGAGATACAGGAAATGGCAATTACGAAATCTCTCTTTAAAAAGACAGCACAGTGAGCAGGAGTCAGAGTTTGTCATACTGATTCACCAGAAAAAAATTAAGTACGTACCACCCATACGCCTATCATTTCAGTTGGTTTCTGGGTACATTTCTAACATTATTTCTATGCCGATGTGGCACCAACTGGACCAAACTTTCAACAGTATACACGGTATATTGCATGTACTCTAGTGTCTCCTTTTAAGTATTCAATAAGTCTGTTTAAGACCCCGGCTCACAGGTGCAAACTACACCTCTCGCGACTGTCAAGCTACCACCCTGGGGATGATGATGTCATTGACTGAAACTGGCAGCTGCCACCTCCATGTATGCTTCAGTAGGTGTGATATGTGTGTGTGAGACACTAACAACTGTGCTCATAAGATGTGGAAAGAGGTATATAATATGGTTCAACCTGGGTTCATAGATAATTTAGATTCTAGCCTTAGTATGGGGAATAACTGTGAAACATCCTTTAAAGTAAAACTTTACACCTGAATGAAAGTGAATCTGACTGGGATGTGGGTATGTGGCATGGTGGTGAAAGCTCCTGACGGCTCTGTGCATGTGCAGTGTGAGGTCATCCCTGATGATTTCTGAGATGTGGTCACCTGATCTGGTGTGGTCACACCTACATGTTGGTGAATATCAGGGATCCTTTAGCACACAGACACACATAAGGCCCTGTTCAGGGTACACATTTATATACAAGTGCATTTTTATACTTTTACATAAAAGTTTGTCTGTCTCAGTACACAGACTTCATTTTTGTCTGTAAAGAAAGCATTCATTCTCTTTACGTGGTAACACCTCATCATCCTCCCAATTCTTTATATAATGAAGTCATGTTTTGTATCCCAAAATCCTCTCACATGAACTCACACTAGAGTAAAGAAATATACATATATTATATTTTCTGTAATTGTTAGTTTTACTTTGTGATTAGATCTGAAACTATATACAGATTATGACATGTGTGTCTATGTTAAACAGTGGGATCTTAAAAGCAAACAATGACTCAGTGCATGACCTCATCAAAGCAAACATATGACATTATCCATCTCTGTAGAAACACCACTGCTGGCTTTAGCATTTCTGTTTAAATTCAGATAAATGTGAATGAAACACACGGAAATTTCCCATTTTTCCCATCTGGGTCACCTGGGAAATAACCAACACAGAAATTCATCATCTATGTTCTCAGAGTCCACTTTTGCAATCATGGGAGATGACACATGAAACACGTGTGATGTCCTTGATGGTAAAACACAGTCTGTGTCAGACACTAGATGACAAACACTTTTTGATCATAACAAAGTAAATAACTATTTCCTCTTTAGATGCACATTTGATTTATTCATGAAAGTGTAACTTTTTTCATGCAACACTGAATTAAGCATGAATTAAAGTAAACATGCTGTAAGAGAAAAATGGGAAAGTCACCATTTTAATAAGAAAATCCTATAAGAGAAATACAAAAAGATGAATTCTTGCAACTGTAGCTAATGAGATTTATTTTTTAAATTGTCTTTCCATATGGGGTTCCCTATCATGCATCATTACAGCCGCCTCCTAACCCTTGACATGGAGGATAAACACAACATATGGTGTGTCATCAGTGGAATTGATGGAGATCTTCTACATTGCATAAATCCATTAGTCACATGTTATCTCTCTCTGTTTGGCAGGACACTCAGCCGATATCACCAATTAAGATCACAGACAAGATTACAGCCTTTCTTGGCTTTATTGCTGCATGCCCATTATACCAAACAAAAAGAATCAGCCTATTGTTCATTATCATGTCTAAAATGTTGGTATCACAACAGCTGGAGAATATTTTCAGGTGTAAAATGAATGTTTCCATAAAGGCATCACATTGGTACGGCTGCAGCTAACAATTATTCAGTTATTTATTGTTTTTTGATTATACAGTGAAATTGGAGAAATATGTTTAAATCTGTTTGCATAATTTCTTCAAATTGCCTGTTTAGTCTGACTAATAGTGCAGAAATCACAAAAGGAAATCAGCAGCATTTAGAAAGCTGAAAGTGACTGTTAAGGGTTTCACTTGTTGTCATTCGACTTCCCAAAACACTTTTCCCCCTCTCTTGATCTTGATTAAATGTCTCAACCAATCAGTTAATACCCATTACAGAGTCCAGTACTGGGGAATGGCTCAATATATTTATCAATTTTCTTTTTTTGGTTATCTATTTGTGCTATATTGATTTCAGCATTATTCTATTTTGCAAGCAGAAATCCTAAATTTTACAAGTTCACCCCGTCACATCTGTCTTAAACTTGATGCACTACATCTTGGTCAGTGTGATACAGCTGGTTTCTTCACTTTACATCAAAAATGCAAAAATCAGCTAAATTTTCATCTGGAAACCTACTTGTGGTTATAAATATTTAAGTTCTGCCACATTAACAGATTTGACAGCTCATAAGTGCAACGTATCTATATGCAGGCATGCTATTTCGTTTAACAAAAGCGTGGGGTCCATGTCTATATAGAAGAGGAAGGGTGCTTCCCCAGGCTGGTTACTGGTAGTGAAAACCTCTGGTCCATCTGTCAGGCCTGCCTGGCCGGCTGTCCCTGTCACAGCAGCAGGGATTAGCCAGGCTTAAGCCAAGAAACCAGCCGCCTGCCCTCTAGCCTGTCGGAAAAGGCATGAGGAAGCCCCATTTCCGACTAAGCCTGCGCTCTCCCAGCAGAGGTCGTCCATCATCTAGCCTACTGTGTCCAGTTCTCTACACCTACATTAATAGAGAGCATTAATAAAAGGAGCTATGAAGGGATGGAACGTGAAAGGCAGAAGAAAGAGGACACCATTTTGTTTGCTGCTGTTCTGTTCATTCAGCTCAGTTAACTGAAGCATTGGGAGCTTCGATGAAAGAGGGTGAGTGCAGCGCCTTGGGGGACGCAGGCTATTAGTTCTCAATGGGATGCGAGGCGAGAGGCAGCTGGGGAGGAGGCGGAGGCAACAGCCCATCCATGAATACTGTCAATGCTGCTCTCCTGCTTCCTGCATTCACTTCCCATACAAAGAGCCACAATGGTGTCCTTTGGCGTTTTGGCTGGCTGAGACAGCTCCTGGAGATGCTCAGAGCCATGTGGGGGGTACAGACGATGGTGTGTGTGTGTGTGTGTGTGTATGGGGGGGTCAGTCGGGAGCTGGCTTAAACACCACACAGCCAATCTGCACGTGCCCAGCCCGCGGCCTGCCAGTGGCCACACAAAAGGGATGATGTCATGCTTAGCCAATAACAAAAGAGTCTGGGTCCGTCAGGCCCTCCTCTCTAACCCGGCTAGTTCCAGCTTTATCCAGCCTAGCATTAATCGCAAGCCTTATCCTCTTTACTGGGGGTGGGGAATGGATAATAACAAAGCAGGCATGGGACAACACTAGACAGTGAGAGGAGAACTGGAATAAACTAATAAGAATCGAGGTGGTTGCGAGCAGCTGCAGGCTATGGTTGCAAAACAGACAGACAGAGCTGTCACGAGAATGAAAGTGAGCGAAATCAGGAGGAAGCATGGCTCTGTGGGGTGCCACAGTGTGAGATCTGCCAAGCACAGAGCCCCACACAGAGATGAACCCAGAGACGGAGCACAGAAACACGCTCTAGCGCGCTGCACTCAGGGCAAGTAATGAAACTGAAACTCTGACAGTGATCCAAAGCCTCAAATAAACATTTCTCCAGCAGCAGCTAATTTAAATCCATCGCTTTCTCTTTGTTGTCTACATCTCTAGTGTTCAAAAGATTTTATTTTTGGGTGTGTAAGATCTCGGCTAAAATAAAACCATTATCGGAACAAAACTGGATCTTTTGGTCGGAATAATACAAGTATTCAGATACAGAATCTTCTGGCTGATAATGGTTCATGTTAGGTGAAAAGGAAGGCATGTGGGGTCGACTCGCATTAAAGCATTAGAGCCAGGGAAAAACAGCAGGTATATAGGGACTCGGTTAAATATCCCAGGTGCTATTAGTGGAACTGAAGTTCATTTTACCATGTAGACGCTGTCTGTCATCTACAAATGTTAGTGTAACCCAGCAGGAGTAAACAGAGCAATAAAGTAATAAAGTCTAAATATTTGCCTTTTTTTTGGGAAGTGATGTTTTTAGTTATGAAAGATGTACCAAGCAGGTAAATACATGTCAGCCAGTTTGGGGCTGACACACAATGGCATAAAATGGAAGCTGGTCATAAATCACTCTTATAAATAGGCTCAACAGAATAAGATGAGTGGCAGGCCAGACAACCAGACCGCCTCCTGGCAACCAGGAAGTAGAACAACAAAAAAGAAGTGTGAACTGCCATTCTGAGTCACGCCTAAAAAAAAAAATTCACTCACCTGGCAAGTGTCATGGGTTGCTGTGAATCATTGTTTTATTGCACTGGGTGTAACTAAAAAGTTGAATATCTAAAAATAACATTTGAAGCCAGGAGGCAGAAAATCATCTCCCATGTCCTCTACAGCTTTTTTGCTTTCTGTATTCAGTCAAGTAAAACTGTTAGCTGATGAATGCATGCGCAAACATGACAGCACAAAAAGCACATACCGCACACAAAACACACTGATGTCAACCCTCCTCCTCTCCCCTTGCTCCCCCCCCCTCCCCCCTCAGAGATCCTTCAGTTTCACACAGAGACTAAAAATACAGGAGTCAGCATGCCGCGGCTGGACAAGCCATGGAAAGAAGGCTGTCATATTCAGAGGAGAAGTCATGGAAACCAGAAGGATCCGATTTCAGGGCCACTGATAAGCAACAAACATACAGTATGCGTGCCTGCCCACCAAATATAGCATCCACTGATGTGCTTGGCTAACACAGAGGAGGCTAGTTTGGAACTACAGTGAAACGCAGGTCAGACTGTTGGTAATAATCTCATACAGCTGGCGTAAAGTCAGCATCTTGCATGACGGCACTTCAACGGTGTGACAGCGTGCTGACAAGGGAACCTGAATCTGAGACCCTAGGCTCAAAGAAAGTCCTCCTATATCAACCCACTGCACCTACTGCATAATGAAAACATGCTACAAGCAGAGCTGCTATACTACTAAACTCTAAATGTGAGCAGACGAACAAACAAAAATTTGTAAATCACCAAGGTGTGCTTGGGACAAGTCAATCAGTTGTTTAAAGGAGTTATTTCAGTCTGTGGGTTGAGGGAATTTATGAAGCACAGAAAGCACTAAATATAAAAACGCGAACCATTTTTTGAAACACTCAAATTTTTATTTTGATCAAGTTCAATAAGAATATGAATACCACTCATGTTCTTCAATACGAGATCAATATGAGTTTCGTAATTGTAAAACTACCAGTATCTTAAATTTGGCTTGGCACAAAGACTGCACACAGGGGAAACGGCTAGTTTGGCTCCGAGCAAAAGTGACAAACTCCACTTACTGGCACCTCTAAATCTCAGCAGTTAGCATGCTTTGTCTTATTTATTTGTGAGAAGTGTAAAAACATACAAATGACCATTTTAAGAGGTTTTAAGAGTAGATTATGAAGCAGGTAGGAATCAAGTGTCTCACCGTTATCAGCAAGGTAGGAGCTTGGCATAATGTCAGCTTGGCACTTAAGTGAATGGCTCTCTAATCACATTCTACCACCCAAAAAGCATCAGCTGTCAGGTAGCCTTAATTGAGCTTTAACTCACCTTCACTTTGCCATTGGGTTGAAGCAACTCAGTGACAGACACTTTGTCCTGCTGCAGCCGCCTCTTCACCAGCTTTGAGCAGCAAACGTTGACCGCGCCTTGTACGTGTGACGCATTGTACTCAGAAAACGTCCTGCTGTCAATCACCAGCAAGCGGCCTGTCCCTCTCTGGATGAGGCTCGCCAGGCGCTTGATGTCCATGGCGCTCTTCTTGTTGGGCCCTTTCTCCCCTGCCATGATGTAAGACGGGCTGAGTGGTAAGCTAGGGTCAAAGACGTGGGGGTGAGGGGTAGTGGGGTATGAAGAATGAGGGGTAGATGAGAGAGGTGGAGGAAGGAGGAGATAAGGGTCAGTGGAGAAGGGCTACCACTGGAGCAGACGCTGGGAGATCCATGGTGCCTAAAAGAAGAAGCGACAAAAAAAAAAAAAGGAAAGAGAATTAAGTAAGCAAAGCATTCATGGAGAAATGTAAGAACGCGACAAACATGTGATCATAAAGGGCACATGTTGGTCTAAGCTTCACTCAATCACTCCATGGCAACAAATAAAGCCCTTCAAACTCAACTGCTGCAAAGTCACAACAACGGATCCATTTCACACACATTTCCAATCCTGACTCTAGCACAAGAATTCACACGTACTTTTGATCTTTTGCATTATCTTTTATTAGCAGATATTTAGCACCTGGCATTTTAAAATAACCACAGTGCTATAAAGATGAATACAAAAGTTATTTAAAGACTTAAAAGCTGACCGGATCATCCAACGAGATTTAGCAGTCCTGGGATCTGAAGGAATATCACACATCCGAAGACAAAGACTTAAATTCGACAAGTGTGAGTGCCTGTGTAACTGTGTGAAGGCTGGTGGTTGTTGACCGAGGGTCTCTTGTGCAGTAGCTCGTGAAACAGGAAACTGAGAGCGTGCGATAAATTAAGCCAGGGGAATTCAAAGAGCAGGTCTGGACACAGGCAGAAGGCCTGTGTGACATCCTGTGCGTGTGTGTTTGTATGTGTGTTTCAAATTAACCATCCACAAACTTGATGAACTGCCTCCGTCTATCCGTCACTTCTAATCACTCTGATCTCCTCCGTGCTCACATTCACCACAGCCCTTTTACCTTTAACATGGGACACACACACACACACACACACACGATCAGTCGTTTATTGGGGTTGTGAGAAACAGCATGTGTGCGCGTGCTAGACTGCACATTACAAAACCACTGTGCCATTTAATTAAGTCAACATGCAAATGAAAAAAAACCCAGCGTAGTTTGAGGTCCATTTCATTGGTCAACCAGGTGTCATGCGACAAGTAAAAGGTCAGAATGTGAATGCAGCCATGTTGTTTTATTCATCTACAGGCACGTGGTGTCATTAAAAATGAATGGGCCTCTTCTCGCTTACCCCAAAGCGTAAATGGAGGTTTAAACCTCAGCTGAAAAGGAAGAGTGTGAGTGACAGAGGTGCAGTAGCCAAAACAAAAACGATGATAAGGCTATGTTCCTCTTGAGAGGATGGGCAGAAAAGAAAAACAGTTAACAACACTGGTGAGAAAGTGAGAGAGGGGGTTAAACTGGGGAGGAAATGTATCTAATCACTTGTGTCCTGCAACTTTTCACCTGTGGTCTGGCAGCGCCACAGAGGGAGGGAGTAGAGCGAGAAAGGAGAGCTGTGTGGAGGTAACGAAGGATGTTATTCAGCCAGGATCTCTCCAGCCTAGCAACTTAGCCAGCTCAAGGTGAGGGAGAGGGGATGATTGTGGAGCAGGGAAGAAACAGATGAAGGAGAATGTGGGTGAAAAATCAAATCTCACATGCAGACGACCACATCAAACATATGACATGGAGGTTGAGTAGTGCTTCACTACAGCCTACAGCTCGTCTCCTATTGACTTGTAGTCTGCTGGATGAACTGAACATGCAGCCGATGTACACATGCTTTCGCTGCCTGGCAACACGCCTGATGCAAGAGGAGCAGCACAAGAACATGAAAGAGAGACAGTAGCAACTGCTTGCACTGTTAAACAACAAACTGCTGCTGAATCAGAACGTAGATACCGGCAAGCATTGACATAGATAAAAATTTAGATAGTCAATGAAGGTTGAAGGCAAAACGCCCACTGGCTTGCACAACATATAAAACAGCACAAACAAATGAGCACAGTCCACCTAAGCTTAGCTGATCTTTTCTTTAACTGAAAAAGTGAATCCCAGTTTATGTGTAACTAGCATGCTGACATAACTTCACATTATAAGCATCCGGATATGCTTATAATATCCGGATGCTTATAATGTGCTTTCTACTCTGCAGAAAGCTTTGCTGCAATACCAGTTTGCCCCTGTACAAAAAACATCCGCTGCCACATTACAACCTGCCCCATCACCTGTTATACCGTACCTTATCTGGCAGGAAGCCCTTCGGTCGTGCAGCTAACAACACAGCTTCGAGGGATGTGAATCTTTTGCTGTCTTTCTCTGTGTCCCTGCCGCTGCTGAGCACAGCATCTGATGCTGCATATGTCTAATGGCGACTGCTCTCCCACCCACCCAGTCTCACACTTTTTCCTCTCTGAATCTCTCCTTCCTTCTCTATCACTCTCTTTCTTGCTTTTGTGCAGTGAACAGAGATGGGGAGGGGATGAGTGTGCAGGTTTACATGTGTGGTAGTCAGAGACGGAGCGCTCTGCATCTTTATGTCGCTTGACAATTGTCCCATGGCAAACTCAAAAAAATCCCACTTCTATGGACAGAAAGGGGGTTGGAATAAAAGGTTAATAAGAGAAAACAGCAAGAATATTGACAATAAAATATGAGAAAGGCAGAGAAATTAAAAGAAGCAACACAGCCATCCACGTGATTACTCAGCATAACAAACATCGCCCATCTCCTCATGCAGAAAAAATGCCCCTCCACATCACATCCAAGCAGGAAAAAAAAGGAAGAATCATTAAATAAATAAATAAATAAAATAAGCTCCTCACACTTAAGGAAGCAGCACTAGGCTGTGATGCTCCGACTGAACAGAAGAAAACAAGCAAAGAGAAGAGAAAGCAGAGAGACAGACACACTGTGTACAGGCCTGGAGCAGATTTGGTTGCCATGGAAACAGCCCAGGCTGGGGTGATAAGGGGGCACGAGAAGGGTGATTGTGATGGGATGCTCACTGATGCTGATACAAGATAAAGCTAAAACAGACAGTGGAGCTCAAGATAGATTCTCCAAACCTGAGCTGTATGTGCACCTTTTATTTTACTCACTTAAAAGAAAATGACCACAAATTAGCCTAAAAGCCACCGACCAAAATTATTTTAATATATTTCTATCTGATGTTTCCTCTAATGTAGCCCAAAAATCTCACTGCTTTCCCAAAAGCAAGTTCACACAGTCAGAAGATCCACACAGACCAGGTTATGCAGATCCAAGGAGTCAAAACAAAATAATTACACCACGACAACTTGCAGAGAAACTAGTCTGACTGGTCAACTTTGAGGAAATTTTTACTCCAGGTGGGATTTTTTTTTTATAAACCCTACACATCCTTCGGATTTCTGGAAATATTAGCTGTAAATGAATGGTACCCAGAAATTTGACGCCCAGCTGTATCTCTTCACCAACCAGTCAACTTGCTGTTCACATGCAAATTTGGCGAGACACACGTAAGTAATGACTTTAAAGCAATTCAATAGGTAAGCACAAAGATGAGTGTAAACACTTCAGCATGCAGCCAAATATGATGTCAACTCAAATCATCTTTCTTTCTGAGTTATGCTGTTGGATGATGGCCAAAAAGGTGTTTTTTAAGGACATTATGATGTCACTGTTAAGGATGGCTATTGAGAACCGGTTCCAAATACTTCATGATCATATGCCTTTGAGCTCCACCTATCAATGCTGGTGTGGTTTTCTACATTGCAGAACAATGACGCTAAAGCAGTGGATCTTTTCGTAATTCCTCCCATTCAACCATTTGTTTATACTATGAAAACTTTAGATAATAACACACTGCGTTGACGATAAAAATCCTGCGCTGACCGACATTTCTCCACAAGGAAAATTGATTAGACGTCAACAAGGAAAATGATAAAGAATCAGGGCAATATGCAGAATTGATAATGATGAAAATCTTATCAACATCCCTCCCTAGTCACAGTGGAACTGACCTATTGGATATAACTTGTCATCGCGTCATCATTTTATGCTAGTAGGATTTTGTTGTGTTTTCTAATAATTAAGGTGCTTTGTGAGGTCACAGTGACGTCTGAAATCTAATGAACTTCCTCCAGACAAAGACAATTAACAGACTCCCAATCAAACATCAAACAAATCAAACATTTTCCCCTCTTGTCATGCAAAACACAGCAACACAAATCATTGACAGACTCTACTGAAACGGTTCAATAAAAGACTGATAACAAAAAAGGTTGGTGCATATTAACATCAAGCTGAGGAAGTAACTTTATCTCAATAAAATGGGCAACACACGCAGGTGTATTCACAGCCTTTCACCATGGGGTGAACATGAAGGGCCAGCTCCATGATGACATTATCAGACATCAGGGACAGAGGCAAACACAAAGAGAGTAACTGGAGGGCAACCAGTGGTGATGTAATACCATCCAGGTTATTCATTAACTCCCTGCATAACGTCACCTGCGGCCACAGCCTTGAGTAGGCTGATATGAAGCGAGCAAGGTTCGCACAATGACAGGCACGACTGGTTTGTTTAGACCACAAACAATTACATCACCAGCGCATCTTGTGCCCTTTAGTCTGTGCAGCAGGCCCTCTCATGAACTCAAAGTTTGCATATATATGTGTATGTAAGCTGTCTGTCTGTCTCTCTCTCTCTGGAGTGTTTCACTTACACTTTAAAGGGTGACCACAACAAAGCACTGTTCAGCAGAAGTGGAAAAAAAGACGAACCGATACAGCATAGCATCGTATTATTTTTATCAAGCCACGGACACTAATTCAAGCAACATTACATCATATTTGCTCAACTGAAAAAGGCATTCAAGAATGGACACACTTGGCTTAGCTAATAGCTCAGTTACACTAGTAGTAGTACAAAAGCTGGACAACAACCTTGTATCTGCCAGAAACAAAACAAACCTGTGGTTGCCTTGTGATTGTACTGGATTCTTTTCACATTCTGGGACCAATTGCAACATGCTGCTTTTTTCAATGAACATAACATGAGTGGACTCGACTCAGCTGGCTGCCAAACAGATGTATTCTGGTTTTATTCATATAGAACAGGAAGGTAGCTAAACACAAATGTGAATTTCTGCTAAATGTGTTTTTTTGTCTGTGTAGACAGTAACAGATTGATAGCACACTGACGCTGTCTAATAGCAACAATTATGGCAGATTTTAGTGACAGTGTCTGTGCTTTCCTGCTTTATCTTATTGGATTAACTTTGTGGACATAATTTGCAGTGAAATCACAATCTATGCTATTGAAATATTTACCCTTTCAAAATGCCAAAAACTGCAATAATATCAGAATATCAAGTATTCTGATATTATTGTATCATGGGATGTCTGGTGATTGCCACTTCTAATGAGCAGGTACAGGATCACCTGTTTATAGTGGAGAATTTTAGTAGAAGTTCTTGCAATTGTGTTAAAAGGCAAAATATTAGCATATCATGCAAAATCACGACAGAATGAATAAAAGTATTGTCAGTTAAAGATTAATCTCTTGGTCTGTACAAAGGCCCAAAACAGTTAGCATTATAAGCAGTGTTGTTTTGTCTCACAGTCCAAAACCAAAAGATATCTAGTTGACTTTCACCGGTGAGAACCTCCGACTTGATTAAGAAAATACTTTATCATTAATTTTCTGTCAGGTAAATAAATGAAAGCATGACTGTTGTGAGTTCAGTGGCATTCACTGCTTTTAGCTATACAATAAACGTAGTAAACAATTAATTTATAGCTGTAATCAATTATTATTGTGGAATTTAAAAAGAAACAGTTATTGGCACACCTTAAATCATCAAATTTTTAACAATGCTTACAATTAATGGTTAATAGTTGATGATTGTCTAACCCTGAGTGTTTACCACGACTAATAACCAGTGTAACATGCTGTTGCAGCGGTTCTGTCATTTTAAAAAATCGATTTCTTGGTGCAGCTGGACAGCGCTATCATATTGTAAACAACACATCCAAGCATGAAGCCTTCCGGCGTCCTCTCATCAATACTCCCTCAGTGCACTGACTGCTGTAAAATGCAGGGTCATACATAGCTGGGACTACCCCCAGACTCCACTACAACAGCCACATGATAGGTAATGTAAATGTAAATAATATCGAGAATCTCTGATACAAAAATACATCGTCAAATAAATATAATGTGTACATATAGAAATGCTCTGAAAAATCAAATCATCAGAGATGGGGGCGCACATACACATACACACACAACACAAAAACAAAAAACAGACAAGACGTTGTGTATCGTTTACCAGCGTTCAAAATGATGGAGGCTGAGCGGTCGCAGCGCACTACAATAAACCGACCTACATTAGAAATAAGAATAGACTCCAGTGCGGACAGCAGGCACTGCTTTTAAAAAACGCCGGATACAGTCAGCATCAACTATTGTTATACCCCACACTTACAGAGAGGTTGTTTTGAGTGGGAAACCTGGCCTGGGTTTGTTATGACGCGTGGATATGTCCGCATGCGAAAATGAGCCCTCTCCATTGATCGGGAAGGCTGTGATGACTTTAACCAGCGCGAACATTAAACAGAAAATTCGGGAAGAAACCTAATACACCTACCTTACAATAGGAAACCGGCACAGCGATTTTTTTGCATCCCAATAAAACGATCGATAACTTGAGCATGGACGAGGTTTATTCCCATTATGAGACGGGCGCGCACTTAAAGAGGGGGGAGGAGTGCGAGCTGACGGGCTCGCCGCAGCAGCAGCGAGCTGGGCACGAGCACAGACAGCGAGCAGCCGATTCAAACAAACAAATGTCCTTTCTTGCTAATTGACAAACACACTCAAGCACTCACCTCGGGCTCCATGCGTCTGCGGGGTGTTATTCAACTGGCCTCCATGTGTGAGGGGACAGTGGCGGAGTCTTCATGGGGGCTGGCCGGTGTTTACTTGGCGGTGTTGCGGGGTGTACAGTAAAGACCTCAGCTGACAGAGGATGACAGCGCCAGGAGCAAACCAGGCATGAAAGCGCGCGGTGATAGGCTACAAACGGCCTCCTCAGCCGTTCAGCTGGCTCGTGGAGAGCAAGATTAGCTTTACTAGGCTAGGTGAAGGCTAAAACTGTTAGCTGTTATTGTGTGTGTGTGTGTGTGTGTGTGAGGAGGAGGAGGAGGAGGGGGGTGGTTAGGTACGGAAGGTGCACTTTAGCACTTTCATGAACTAAAGCGATGAGGTCATGGTTCAGGAGGGAGACGGGAAAAAAGGAAACTGTGAGGTTGACGTCACTTCCAACCAATCAGCGGCGACGGTTTAGGACTAGGGTGACGTCAGTGATCTGATCTGCGGATTAAAGGGACAGTCCGGCTTTTTTTTCTTTTTTTTAAAGGAGACGCACTCACGTTGAGTGTGTGTGTTTTTTAAAACTGCCTTACACACAGAAAAAACAGGGATAATATGAATCTTTATTTATTTCCTTATTTTATTATATTCAAATAATTATTATGAAATACAAATCACATAACACCTTTTAAATGTCTCATTTTGTTTTATTTTTATGTGCTCCTTTCTGTTTCTGTTTCTCTTTTATGCCTTATTGAGCAATATTGTCTCGTTATGTTGTAGGTGTGTTTCAGCTATTCTGCCTCATTTACGCTATGTTGCTGCAGGTTATCCTTATATGTTTTGGCTTCTGCGAAATAATCATTTCCCCCGTTTTGGGATTAATAACGTGTATTCACTTAGACTACACTGCAGTCTGATCTTAGAATTTAAATGCAAAACAATTGCAAGTCATTTTCTTAAGCATTAATACAGTTTTGCAGGGAACCACTATATCTTTTTTTATTTGTAAGTTTTTATTCTATTTTACTTTTCTGAATTTCTTTCGGTTCGTTTCCTGAGGTTAGGCCTACGGTAAAAATGTAGAGCTTTTAAAAAAAAAAATACAAAAAATTGAAACTAAATCCGAGACAAACGATATGAGCATGCAGCTCAGACTCGTGTCTGTGTTACTTCATAACAAGTAAAAGCCAAATTTTGTAAAAGTAGATTTTCTAAAACAGGCTCACCCAGTGTTAGCAGCCCTGGATGGTTGACTATTACTATTATTAATATTTCAAAATCTATTTCGTATTTGCTCTTCGTCATGGACCAAACGATTTAAGCTGAATTGCACTTGCAAACTACTGAGCTGCCCGTTTCTCTTTGTGAAAGATACAGGCTACGCTGAAGTGTCATTTGGATGCCACTGATTTAATTTTGATTATGTTTTTCAAGATAGTGTTTTAAAAATAATGTGCAAGAAACGAAAACTGATCGATCTACAGTATCGCATTCTCACTCAGCCCGGTTTCTGCAATGAATGGATGATTGGTGTTTGAATTCACCGCCAAGTAAATTCACTGAATTCATCAGCTCTCTATTGTTAGATTAAAGCCTTTGTTTTGTTGCTTTGAACAATCTGTCAGCGAGCAGTTGCCTGCAGGGAGGTTTGGCAATGTGTGTCATTAGATCGCATATACTGACCCCTAGCGGTGAACGTGTGCGATTGCAGCCTGTCAGCATGAAACCAAAAAAGACTGGGGGTGGAAAAAAGACTGATCAGATGATCAGGGCAGAGTAACTCTAAAAAAACAACAACACAAATTCATGAAAATCTATCTTTATTTGGATGCAAAAAGTCACAACTTAAAGCGATACTGTAGCAGAGGAGAGGAATACTGATTGCTGGTTGGTTGTACGTCTGACTGTTTGGCTATTAAGTTATCCCCATTTTGATCTTCAGAAGAAGTCCAAGTAAGCACGGACAACAAACACTCAAAATAGAAGCTTTTCAATCAAGTAGACTGGAGATTATCAGAGGATTATGTCACATGCCTGACAATACACTGTAGCCTTTCTTGTCTGTCTCAACCAGGTGCTGCTGTAAAAGGTCATTTTGGCAGTTATATTCTCCCGGCTGATGTCTTATTTATAAAGCGGTCCGAGCCCACTCTGGTAAGTTCATCCTCTGATAACGTCCAGGGCCACTGATCTGAAGCGTCATGATAGTCAAGATAGAAGTTGTTTGACTTTTTGTAGAAAACTGTCTTCACTGTTTTAGCTGCCTTACACATAGCGATTATTTCTCGTGTTGTCAACTGAGAGTGGCCTCGAGTCACAGATAGAATAGAGTGGGGACTGTGTGAAAACTCAGTCTGAGGTAAAATTCTCCAAGAAAACGATAAAAACGTACACAGAAAGCAAAGCATATTAAAGCAAAGCCTAAAGACCTAAAGTAATAATACTGAACATAATCTATTTATCTTCTGTACTGTAAGGTAACTTAGGTAGTTGTCACATTTTGTTCCGTTAAATCTTGCAATATAAACCGATGGTTTGATCCACAGTATGAGCTACATTCCATCATGGTGTAAACGGAAATATACACAAGGCATCTACTCGAAAGGATTGTATCAAAATGTTCTAAAAATATCTCTGGTTGGTTTCACAAAAGCAAACTGTATCAAAAGCATTGGCCGAGAGCAAGCAATAATAATAGGCTTAAACCCTTTTACACAACAAAAAGCAGGACAACCAATCACGTCGCTTTGATTGTGGACCTATGGAGTCCCATACAGCACATGCAATCCATTAAACTCAACACAATCAAAACACAATACAGAAAAAAGAACTTTTACAGCTGAACATCGGAGAGACAACCTTTGTTGGTCTATTGTGCTTCATACAGATTAGGCCTGGCCTGTCTATACAACAATCATGGGCTTCTTACTTCACAGATGTGTTCAAGCTACTGTTTAAAGCAGAGGCATTGCAGAACTTGAAACTCTGAGGGCAACAAGCTTCATGATAGAAAATTGGACATTTACAAGAATATCCTTATGTTTATGGTGTATTGTTTATGCAACTTTTTTTTTTTTTGCTTTCCTCTTCATTACATCCTCCCGTGTAACGTCGATTGTGCACAATGGATTCTCCGGAGCTCCTGCATTGATTTTTCTAATGGTGTGATTCTATTTCTGGCCTCTGTCCCCTCAGTATCCCTGGCTCTGTGACGCCTCTGAGTTAACGTCTATGTGGCCTTAATGCAGAAGTTGTTTACTGTAAACATCATGGGCCATGAGGACTGCACAGGCAGCATGGTAAAACTGTAATACTGTAGATTGCACAGAAATCCTAATTAGTAGTGATGGGTCGTTCGCGAACGAAATGGCTCTTAGAGCCGGCTCTTTGACGTGAACGACGCGAGCCGGCTCCTTATCGCGAGCCGTCACGTGGGTTTTTTTTTTTTTTTTTCTCTCAGCCTCTCTCTCGCACTTTTTTTCCGCTTCACTCTGCACGCGAGCCTTGTGCTTTATGCTGGGCAGAGGGGGGAGGGGCGGTAGTTACACTCAGTAGCACAGGAACAGAGCCAGAGAGAGAGAAAGAGAGGCAGGGACAACAACATTAGAAAGGTATAGTAATCATCCACAACTATTTTCAGTTGCAGATGATAAAGGATTGAGAAAGTTTATTCATGCAGGTCCATATGACAGAGAATATGCATGTTCTTTTAGTTTTCATATTATAATTTATATTTAATTGTGTTGTGGTTTGCAGTGTTTTGTGTTCTTTTCACTTTAAATTTGTGAAAGGAAAAAGCTGAAAATTTAAATAGTTAAAACTTGAAATGTGAATAGTTGATTTTTGTATTATATGATTTATTTATTACATTTTATGTGGAGTGAATAAATAAAAGTATATTTACGGTGGCCCCTAGAGACAAAGCACATACAAACTTCAAATCACGTACGAACTCTGAAGCATGTACAAACTCCAAAACACGTAAAAACACGTACAAACTCCAAAACACGTAAAAACTCCAAAACACGTAAAAACACGTACAAACTCCGAAGCACATAAAAACTCAGAAGCACATAAAAACTCAAAACACGTACAAAAGACAACAGAAGTGCTCCAGGATGCTGGGCGCAGTGTTGAGCCTTTGTTATCTTGTGGCTACACAAGCCAGCAAGTACCAACGACCGGATTTGGTGTGTGGTAATAACAGGTAAATGAACTTTTTTTTAAATTATTTGAATATATATATGAGTGCCTGTGTATAAATACACAAACAATACACACATGCTTTCAATTGTGTAATTTAAGTGATCTAGTAGCTCGGCTTTGGAAGTTCAGTTCATGCTAGAAATGTGTTTTGGAGTTTGTACGTGTTTTGTCTCTAGGGGCCACCGCATATATTTATATATAAACATATATAAATAAAACCACTTGTTTTTATGTTAGTAATTCCTTTTGTGCATAATTTTATATTATTGTTAATAATAAATTAATTAAAGCAACAAAACAACCTGAAGAGCCGGTTCGGAGCCGAAAGAGCCGGCTCTTTTTAGTGAGCCGAACCGAAAGAGCCGGATCTCTAAAAAGAGCCGGAAATCCCATCACTACTAATTAGTTAGTTAATAACCTAATCGTTATACATTCCTATGTTCCATAACATTGCACATGCCTTTAATGAACACTTAGCACCATGCAACCTGAAGATGAGGTGACTCTTGAATGCAGCAAAAGTTGAGACAGGCCTTCTGTAATGATTTTTTTTTTTTTTTTTTTTACATTGAAATTGAGAGAAAAGGCTAGACGTCATTTACTTTTACATTTCATATGAACTTTTATATCAGTATAGTTAAATATTAGGCTGGCATTTGATTATCTCTGTAGATTTAAACGATGCTGACACTTATACTGTAAAGGGCCCTTATTGTCAACACATACTTTCTTTCATTTCCTTACAGGTAAGTCACACCACTGCAGGCGATCTGATTATACTTCACTTCCAGTCTAACCTTTCGATAACTGTACAATCATTACACGAGGAAGCTGTTTTAGACCAAGTGCAAAACAAGGCCTCGATGACGGAGACTAATGTGCAGTGGTGTGATGGAAACCTTAGCAGTGCAAATGAAATGAAGGCGAGAGTGCTGGCTTGGATTATTTTAGGTGTGACTGCTTCAACTTATCAAGAACATGTGGATCGATGGGACTGCGTTACTACTATTTTCAGGTGAGTTATCTCAAATCACACCTCCTCTATATTTGTTCTACTCAACCACGCACAATTAGCACAGATTCAGTTCTGTTTGAGTGACCCTGCCTTGAGTGAAGAGAATAACATGGTTTGAACTTGTTAAAGGGTGAGATTGAGATGATGTTAGGTACAGTGGTGCATACCACCTGAGGCGGTTACGTGTACAGTGGTGTGTCTCGGTCTGGGTGTGGCTGTTGGGCTCCATCTACTCCTCAGCAGTTTGAGAAAGCTGCTTCTCATACAAGCTCAGGACGTGATGCACAAACTGGTACTGCTCACACGTCTGTATCATGCCACCCCTGAAAAACACACACACAAAGAGATACCATTAAATCTAACACTTCACATAGTAATTATATAACAAAATTAAATGGAAAATTTTCGTTTAAAGTCAACATTTGTTTATCAGCTCCAGCAAAAAATAAAATGTTTATCACATTTTTTCAAACAATGAATGAAATACATTAGCCATGATATCTTGACTTATTAAACTCAGATGTATCCAATAACACTAATAATGACTGCTTTCATTGTGGGTGTTCTAATGTGCTTGATGGCCGGCTGGGATTGTACCTCACATAAATAATATTACTAGTAGCACCCATGCTTGTTGTTTTCTGACTCAAAAGTGAGTAAAGGTAATCATTTCCTTTAACACTCACAGAACCATGCATGGTTTTTTGAAGTGTGTAATTAATGGACTATAATTTTAAGATCCCCGACCCGGTCCTGAATTGGATAAGCACAAGACGGATGGAGGGACAGATAATTTAGAAGAAGGTTTGGTGACCTTCTTTTTGGAACTAAATCAAACTACGTCAGCTGAGCTTTTATGCCAGAACTAAAGATAGGCACGAGCACAGATAAGAGCTCTAAGCATATCTCACCTGTCCAGACGGAGCTGGCAGGTGGTTCTCAGGATGTCAACTACACCCTCAGTCCTCAGCTGCTTGCACAGGATGGAGGTGGCAATGAAGCAGCCAGTTCGACCAATTCCAGCACTGTAAAGAAAAAGTTGGAGAAGTAATGTGTTGGATTTTTGTATTCACTGAAATTTCAATTTCAGCGAAGGCACCATAAATCGAGGAACTGAATTGATTTGTGCAGTGACAAAAACCAGCAAAACAAGATACTGTAATATAAAACTAAAGATGGCTTTATCTTCTAAATATGAAATCTTTCATGCTCCCAATACTACAAACAAGTTGCTTTAGCCCTGTACCTGCAGTGGACAATTATAGGGCCACTGGAGGGCAGGGCTTCCTCACGGGCCCTTTCCACTTCCTGCACCAGCTCCAGCAGGGGTGGAGCCTTGTCTGGGGTCTTCTGATCAGGCCAGGAAGTGTACCAGTACTGCCGCAGAGTGCGCTCCTCTTCCCCGCACTGGTGCATGCACACAGACAGTGACACAGATGTCATTATACCAAGCACACAGAGAACACCTGTTGCTCTTCATGCTTGACCAAACAGTTGCCTTGGTTTAGTAGTGAACGCAGAACAAACATTAAAAAAAGAGATTATACAAAAACAGACTATTTGTCCTGGTCTGTACTGAGCATAAACAAATTTCTGAAAGTCAGTCCACCAATAATTATGAATCCTATAGATAAACAACATAACATGAGGAGATGAATAATCAACAAGCTTTTAACTCATTGCAGTTACATAATGATCCCCTGGTGCTTAGCAATCGGATGCAGGCTGCATTTACTGAATTATCTTGTTTTGTTTGCTAAGTGCCGATGCCACCATGACCTCAAATTAAAAATAAAGCACCCATCATGAACACATGAATGGAGCGTTGAGCGAACCACCTTCCAACACCCATATCTGTTGTGATAAATTACTGGATAAAATATGACTGTTTGATACACATAATTTTAGAAACATGTTTTTGTTGAGTCGGGAACACAAAATAATAATCTTCTGCAGTGTTTTTGTGACATTAATCGAGGGATCATCATGTAAACAGTGCATTTAATTGTGCACATACGTATCAGCAGATGCAGGTAAAAGTAGCTAATTAAAACGCACGGATTTATGGCTGATATTGTAGCCATGCAGATAGTTCTGATCCACATCTAACATCTGAATTTAAATTGGCACCTAAGGGATGAAATTTAATTTAAGTGCCTTAGATTGAAAGAATAAAAACAAAAATGTAACATATCTTTAGAGAAATTTCCACTTTGAATATAACATAAAGCACACTTTTAAAAATTTTTAGGGTGTTACGTGGAAAGACGTCTGCTAACACAGATGACATATAAAGTAAAGGTGGGTAATCCTTTGGAATTAGCCACGTGCAGGATTGTCAACTTTGCCACGGCTTATCGCCTTTGGGCCAAGAGAGAGGAAAATGAATTCTAAAGTTTATCAAGGCATCATTCAGGACAATGATACAGAGGCTTTCTGATGTTACCTGCTCATGAAAGCCTTTACTGCTTTAAGCACATTAGCATACAGATGACAGGGTTTAACTTGCACACTTCTGTTCCTAATTACATGTTAAGAACCTGGCTGTGAACCCTTAGTTTTGTTTTAATTCATATATTTGACAGTATGAGCACCAGAAGAAAAATTAAAATAACTTGTAACTAGTTCTATATTTTTGTTTCGTTCACTTATTTCTTTGTGCATCCCTCTCAGTATGTATTCTGTCATCCCTTTAGGTCAACTTTCTTCTGATTTGCTGCCTCTTACAAACAGAACATGTGAACAGCAGATGGGTGGGGCTTATGTGCTCACAGCCAGACCTGTGCCTGAGACCGTATTAGGGATATCCACTCCATTTGACATCTGTCTCGAGCAGACTATTTGGAGCAGACCTGAGCTTTTGGCTCACCGGGATTAGTTTTACATATGTTGACCTAAATGAAACTTTGGCCACGCTTAACATGAGCATCCACCACTGTAACCCCATCCCCCCACCCATCCACCTCTGTATAAGGTTGTTTCCATTTTCATGTATGCATATCATTAGAGGCAAACAGCTTTTTGGCATTACTTGAAGCTAAAACATTAAAGTGGTGTTGTTGTGGTTCACCCTTTGTATTTCACATATTAATGCATTCTCTGTCGGTTACCTTCAGAGTAAACACCCTCAGACTGTAGTCATCCTCCTGGGTCACCTTGACCACAGTGATTTCGATGCCTTCGTGTGTCACAGTGTCCTCGGGCCAGTACTCAGCACATTTCTACAAGAAACAATAGACACAGCAGATAATATAGCTGGTTAATATTTAGGAACATTTATCAAAGAATCCTTTGAACAGTTACCTCATTCTTCTCCTCCAGGTTGGTGATCATCACTATGATTGGGGTCCTCTCTTGCCACACCATCCTCCATAAATCCCCCACTGTGTTCACAGTGGGACCCTGGGTAGCAATGTATGCACGCTCCTCGCCCCCATAACCCTGCACATGCACACACTCGTTGTTTTGCTACCATTACATATCAAAGCCATAACAAATCGCTGCATCAGAGTGCATTTGAACTTACTTTGAGATAATTAGCGTTGATATAGGTAAAAAGAAAATCATCTTCATCCTGTGACTTCAAGATCACTCTGCTGTGCGTGTCTGCAGGTGGGCAATGTGACATTATCATGAGAAAGGGAGCTGGTTACACATTCATTCATTCTGTATCTCATCCTACAGCTCAGTGATACAAAATGGTTGCACCCTTATGTGTGTCATTGTGAACATAAATACTGGAAATTTGATGTCTTGCAAACACATTTTAACATTAAAGTGAAAGAGGATGCAAAATTATTTAAGATAATCAGCATAAAAATAGTTTTAAAAATTGCTACCTCAATATTATGTTTATAGTAACTGATGTCACTAGCTTGTGTTACAGCTCTACTTACTGGGTAAAATTGTTTTGTAGCGATTCTTTCTCACCAGCCCTGGGTAATTGTACTCCTTAGGGTCCACAAAGTTCATGGGAGTTTCCTGCCAATGGACACAGAACAATGAAGGCAAATGAAAGTGAAGAAATGGGGAAGTCCAAAAGTCACCTTCTACATAACAACCAAACGGTGAGGAAATAATATTAAACACGTGAAGTCATTCACAGCCTCTCACACTCAACCATTGCTGTATTAGTGTGTGTGTGTGTGTGTGTGTGTGAACGCGCATCCTTCTTCCTAACAGACACAAGAATTTTCTGTGGGTTTTTGTATGCAAAAAGAAAAAAAATGCTTGCATCCCTCCATCTTCCGCCCACTAACAGAAAGTAGAAAAGCTTACGGGCGTGTGCAGAGCACCGATCGGTGTGTGTGGCTGCATCTGTGTGTGCGTGTACGTCTTTTCCGGCGAGTCTCTGTTCATTTCATATTAATCTCGAGAACGTAGGTGGCTGAGCTACTGTTGCTGCACTCACATAAAACTCAGCCTGCAGGCTCTGGTCGTCCATGGCCCTTGTGTGTAGCATGGCAGGGGTCAGGACGTGCGTTCCCTGTCGGAGATACTCCTGGGCCGACTGGTCTCTTGGAGAGAGTTGGGCTCCGTAGCCATAGGGCTCTGTGCAGCCTGGTGTGCACATGTCCAAGGTCAGGGAAACATTGGAGCCTCTCCTGTTTTATTCAGACAGTCAGACAAATGCATATATCTGCATTACAAATGAATGAATAAAGTGTGAGTCTCCCTGCTGGAAGAAAAACAAACATAAATGCAAACATTTCCACCTGCTGGATGCTCTTTTCTAACCTCTCCTGAAGCCCCACTGGTGTGACAGTAAGGGTGGCAGCATCTCCCTCCGTCCTGGTATCTGCACCTATATCAAATACTGGAGTCTGGGGCACCGGGTCCAGGTCTATCAGATCCTCCTGGGCATCTGTCCACTCTGACAAGGTGAAAGAGGGCTGACGGCTCACAGACTGACGTCGATCACCAATGTCCCTCGACACAGTTCCTGATGACCACAAGCCAGAGCCATAATTCCACTTGCACACCAGGTGGATGATCTAAGGATAGAAAAGAAGACAAAAAAGAAGCAGTCAATAAGTAAATCAATCAAACACACAACAACAGGTCGCTACGTTAAGAAACAACCGATTCAATCGATCTTGTTTCCTTTTAAGATTATTTTCCATCTTTATAGCAAATAACACCAATTCAGCATGCATCATGCATTAAATTCATGCTGAAATGACCAAAATTGTGAAATGTTTGCATAAAAATAGAGCTTAAAATAAAGGATCCAGCCAGTGTTTTACCATGACTACACAGATGGCCACGCCGATGCCTGCAGTGCCATGAACAATCCAATTGTGCTCTGTGGTGTTTACCACATCCCTCATCACCACTGACTGGCCAATAAAGGGAAACACAGAGAGAGAATGAGTTAGTCAGACATAGTTGAGTGCTTCACATCCTGTTAAACAGCTGTTTATTCTCCACCCAGACTTAAAAGCTGTCAGCCACATCTAGGATTGATACTTACATCCGTTCCAAAAATAGGGTGGCAGGGTAAGATGAACCCCAGGTAGAAGTCAATGACCTGCAGGGCTTTGTAGATGGAAGAGAGTGGCCCATTTCCATCCACCACAAAAAATATCCAGTACCCCTGGGGGGAGAGAAGAAGGAAGGCAGATTGTCACCACTCCAGTCATTCATGCACTGGAAATCGGACTGCAGCCATTCTCAGGTGAAAAGGGAAAAGGAAAGAAGATGGACCATTACACAGGCATAAAAAATATGTAAATTGTCCACATAGAGTCTAGTGTCGTAATCGTGGCTGCATTTACGAGGCTCTTTTATTTACTTATGGTAATGTTGCACCTGTCCTTTTTTCTGTTTAAATGAATCAAACATGAAGTCAACAATAGACGGAAACAGGAAGAGGGAATTAATGGTGAAGAGGTGTCAAATTTTAGCCTCATCTAGCCACCCCCAGAAAAAGTATTTTCCAAGCCTGAAGCACTTGAAGCAAATATGAAAATGCAATCATACATATGAAAAGATAAACCACTGTGGAAAATTAAAGGTCAAGCTGAAAGAAAACCTCAAGCTTAAGTGTTGACTTGTCATTTGCAAGGCGGATATTGCAGGTGAAACCCAAAGACGACCTAAAAACTTACTCTGATTAAAAGCAGATGATAGAGAGCCTGGAACACATACCAAGATTTGGGAAGTGATAAACAGTGCTGCCCAGCAGTGGAGTTCAATCACCAGTGTGTACACCTTGCGTAAAAACACTTCCTCTTGGGGGTTTTGGCCCTCAGCGGTTCCATCTTTACATTCTAGGAGCCCGTCTTTTTTAAGGGCTCCGTCGCCAATTTTTTCAGTCTTTGTGGGCTCGTCTAGCCAAACGGGATCCTCATCAGGCCTCAGGAAGATGGAGTCCTCGGTGTGGGAACGAGTGGAGCTACTCAGCCGACGGGTCATGATGCCCCTGTTGAACGAGGTTCCTTTGTGTTAAAAGGCCTTTCATATGTTATAAATCAGATTTTAAATGCATTTAGTTTACACGTGTTTATCATTAGGTGTTCGGTTTTATGTGTGCCATTATCTGAAAATCATCCCATCAAATACAAACTCCAGTTTTTAACCCTTTAAAAATGTAGACAAATGGCAACACATTTACTTATACTTTGGAGATCTTTGATAGGATCCTAGACTCTGAAACACCTACAGTACCTGGTGTTTGAAACATACAGATGTTAACATGCAGGTGTTCTTCTGTACTTACAACTTATTTGCGATTTTTCTGCTTTTGTGTACAATAAAATGTCGAGGCCATAATTTTCAGCCACACTGGGACTACATGCTGATTTTCATTTCAAGTATGTGCTATCTGTGTTTGTCACATTGCGTGTGTCTAATGTGTGGTTCTAAATGAGCGTGTATATGACAAAAAGGTTGCGTTTATTCTGCAGGTCTATTCAAATGTACAGCTAAGCAGCACAGAGTGGCTCTCATCTCCGGATCCTCTTGTCTCCCTTAGATTGGACTCCATCGTGTGTGTGTGTGTGTGTGTGTGCGTGTGTGTGTGAATTTGACAGAGAGAGAGAGAGAGAGGCTCCATTGTGGAGAAATGAGTCAGGGGTAGCGTGTTTACAGCCCTGTCCGTCACCTTGGCAACTGAGTGGCTCTCATCCCTCTCATCCGTCCTGAGCATTATCATCTACTGACAACACAGTCACACACACACAGTCAGCAGTGTATTCAAAGCTCTTTTCCGCTCAGCACTTTCAATATATATATATATATATATATATATATATATATATATATATATATATATATATATATATATATATATATATATATATAGAGAGAGAGAGAGAGAGAGAGAGAGAGAGAGAGAGAGAGAGAGAGAGAGATAGAGATAGATAGATAGATATTGTCACATGTTTCAGATAATCAAAACAATGTTATTATCAGAGTCAAATATAAGCAGGGTAAATACAAAATGCAGTTTTTAAATGATGATTTCATTGATTAAGGGAGAAAAGTTATCCAAGCCTACCTGGTCCTGTGTAACACAGTGATTGCCCCTCCTGTTTAATCATGAATTAACTGTAATTAACCACATTGTTTTGAAAGCTAAGTTCAGTTTCACTAAACATACTCAGGCCTGATTACTGGCAGATCTGATGAATCAAGAAATCCCTTAAAGAGCCTGCTTCAGCAAGATAAAAGATCTCAAAAAGCAACACATTGTGCCACGATCTGAACACAAAGACAATGCGTTGTGTGTTTTCTAACATCAAAGGTCAATAAAGTCAAATGACTGACTGACCTATGAGAGATGGCAACGAACTGGCAGGGGAGTCACATCACATGATCAAGGTAAAACCTGTATCCTGGGGCATCCGGTCACAGTCAGCCATTGTGAGGCAGAGTCAATTCTAAAAGACACAAGACAGTAGCTCAGGGCTTACATTCAAAGGTTAGCAAAATGATAAAGCTGTTGCAGATGTACTAAACATGCAAATCTCTCCAACCTCTGGAGCAGAAAAAAACAACAAACAAACAAGTAAGAAAGTGTCTCTTCCTCAAATAGCCAGGGATAATACAAAATAATACAAAACTGGTGCAAAAAATACAGTTTTATGAGTCACCTGCATGGTTATACGTGGTTCACGGTGTGACCATTTTAAACGATCACTTGATAATATGATATGTTAACACTACCACTTAAGCAGTGAACCTTTCGGACTATTGTTAATACAATTAAATCGCAGAAGTTTGCGCCATTTATCCGAGTCTGTGTGGTGTGAGCCCTATACCTCCTAGATGCAAGTTTGGGCATCAAAATATCAGTTTACGAACCAATGAGCGATGACACGGTGGATACATCCATTAGTTTAAAGTCTATGATAGACAGTAGAGTGACAAATCCAACTGGTAACATTGATAGACACTGAGAGAAGGTTAATAATTCAGCTTTCTCTAATGATGGATCAGAGTAGCACCCTTGTAGACTCCCAGCTGTGCGCTCATGAGGGGAGGATATTGATGTAAGGTGACACAGTAAACTGTCAATATTTCTTTCCCTGCCTCTCTCTGCATCCCGAAGAGGCAGGGATGATTCAAGCCAGACTAAGCAGACACCCTCAGAAATACATTCAGATTGCTCCAGTCGAATCAGTATGCATGATGAAGTCGAGCCTTCTCTGCCCTCCTCTCCTCTCTACCATCTCCCCCTCTCTCCTTATGTGCCACTGGACCCTGTTGAACGAATGGGGTGTGCTCAGCGGAATATGAGACCACACCAGTAGCAGGAGCTTAGTGTGTGTGTGTGTGTTCACTTTGAGTCCGTTTCTTTCTCTTTGCTTGCTGTGAAGGTGGTTTTGAAGTGATGACGCCAGTTAGACTGGCTTGTAGCCATGGCAATGTGCATACATGCAACGTACACACGTATGTTAAGTACACACACACACACACACACACACACACACACACACACACACAGGCATGGATTGTGTTGTATAAGAGTGCTTCAATGTGTTCCATTTTTCAACAATAGGTGGACAGGTAGAAGAGTGGATGAAGGGATGAATGGAAGGAAGAGCAACTCTTTTTTTTGTGTGAAGGTTGTCTGAAGCAATGACGCAGTGAGGTTGGCGTTTTGGTAACTGTGGCAACCAGCATACTGTAGCGTGTGTGTGTGTGTGTGCGCGCACATATACACAGACTTTTGTCAGATACCCCGCATGAAAAATGAAAAACACAAACACACATCTGCACTGGGAGAGCAGTGACAACATTCACGTTTGCCCTAAGAAAAAAAAAAAAAATCGGCCTCTCTTTGCTTTTATTCTTTGAGGTAAATATTTCTGTTTTTCTGCTACTTGCTTTGTCTCAGCGCTTGTTTGGCAAACTGTCTGATATATTTAACCCAAGCAGTCGCTGGGATCTCAGAAATCCTGAGGTCACGAGTCCTCTTCTCCTACTCATTCATTACTCATTACTCCAACATTAGTGAATTGTACACGCTAAATACATCAGAAGTTTCTCATTACTTCCAGATTATTGTACAATTTCTGTTCCTTCCCTTTTTAATGTTTCTAACGTTGCAGAAAAAGACATGAATTTAAATATTGCTGTTTGCGTAGTCTGCAGATGAGAATTAAAATACTCGCTGCAACTCCGGATTCAGTTAAACTGATGAATAAATAATATATATCTGGTCAGCTATATTATATTGCATTCTGTTTCCAAACATGTTGCATGTACATGTAAAGGTATATTTAATTACAGTTCTGAAGATAGAATTTATTCATAATAGAATAAAAAAAATCTGAAAGTTTATGATAAGCTTTTCATTTACACTATAATCATTTAACACAAACAAAAACATCAACCCAGAGCAATTTACTGTTCCCATTCCAGCTGTTTTGTGCATGATTTTATCTGCATTTCACAGTCATATCTGGTATGTTTGCAAATTTCTCGAAAAGAAAGCTTTGTTTCAACTGATGCTTCTATAGAATATATTAACACAGATAGTTCAGGAGCTTACAATGAAAATTAAAGATTTTATTACAAATCCAAAAAGATCAGAATCATTTAGCTGAGGATTGAGCTCAGGCCGAGTGAATTTAAAGCAAATAGGTCAAACCTGATGACGGATTGAGCCTCATTCCTCATTGAAGGTGTACTGTCCTTGGGTCTTACAAACACCACCCCCTCAGTCTTCAAATAGAGTATGCGCATACTGTTTCCATTGATCTGCATCCATTCAAGAACCCACCATCCAATGGAGTCTAAAAGTGGGCCGTACAAAATGCCTATTGCCTCTGTCCCAGAAGGGCTCGAGGACCAGAAATGAGAAGGGGGCTGCCAGCTGTGTATAGCTTTTTCCTACTGTCGGGAACAGGGGGAATTAAAGTGGTGACAGCTGGCGTGCGCTTTAATGGATATTTCTGATGCTCCCAGCGTCTCTGTGTGGAAAAACAATAAGTCCAAATCTGCTTCTTTAGTCTGTTATTTAAAAAACAACCTGTTTCCAGGAGAATCAAAGTGAATAAAGGGCGAGTATCAAGTGTGTTGCTGAAGTGCTCATATGGCAGAGAGACGAGGTAAGAGGAAGCTCTTACTGAAAGTGATGATGAGATGGAAACATGAGATAAAGTCACGAGGGCCAAGACCAGCCTCATCAACCTTTATCTCCCATACACACACAGAAAATCTTGATATTAATACACACATAAGCCAGCAATGACCTTAAAATGAAATGCCCAGCAAACCTGCAGCCTTTTCTTGTATATCACAAAGACAGATAATCAATCAGCTCTATTGTTTACATACACTCCCACGATCGCTCGCAGCTGCTCCATGGGTATTTTTGGAGAGAAATCTCATTAAGGCACATATAAACTTACAATTCAGCCAAAGCTGTACTGTATGAATAATTAAAATGTGCTGCATAGCAAATTGATTTACAGGCTGCTGGAGATAAATCTGGATTCTTGGTGACAAAAGATTGTGTTACATGATTGCACTGCATCAAAACACCAGTGCAGGAATGGCATTCTCTGGCAGTCATTCATACTAAGACAAAACACCATTCATATCACGTACATGGCTACGGTGAGCTAGAGCGACCACACAGTGCAGAGCTGGATGGATTAGTAATGAATCACTCGGGGAGGTGGACTGTTGCATCTCTCTCTGGTAACTCCCACATTGTCACATAGACATGATACAACACAGAGGAAATCAAGCTTTGAGTGATAAACGAGAAGGAAAATACACAGTTAAAAGCGCCATCGACGGACCAACCTGTTGGCAAATGATCAGTTTCAATGATCTAAGAATAAACACGCACATATACACCTCCTACATCACACATCTCCTACCTTTTTACAGCACAGGAAAGCGCAGCGGCCATGTAAACCGTAGGGGCTTTGCTGAGGAATTGGTATTCACCTCATGTCATACAGCCACGCAGGGGGAAAGAGCGAGAGACAGCGGAGAGGCGAGGAGGGCTGGAACGGTCACAGTCACTCAACCACAGTCTGGTTAGGATAAGTCCTCTTACCTGGCTGAGCCCGTCTTCACATCGCCATCTGCTGCTCTGCTCCCTGTGAGCCAAACCACCAGGAGCCAAACACCAAGAACCACGCCAATCCCTTTACTGCTTCTCTGTCTGGGAGATGGAGGAGTGTGTTTGCATGTAAGAAGGAGACAGACCGACAGTGAGAGACACAGAGAGTAAGAGGACGCGTGTGAGCCTAGGAAAACAAGAAATTGCAAATGTAAGGGGTGTGTGTGTTTGTGTGTCCGTGAGAGAAAGAGAGACAGAGGTATGGAAGTCTGATGGGTTTTCTTTTGTTTGTATCCTGAAGGAGAGAGAGAGAGATCCACAGGCGGCAGCTTCGTCTAGGTATATGCAGCAAGAGGCTGTACGGTAGCCTTGGCAACAGAGCCAGAATAAGGGAGAGCGAGGGAGGGAGGGAGCTAAGGAGAGAGCTAGAGCAAAAGAGAGAGAGAGAGAGAGTGTGTTTATTAATCTTATTGTGGGGACATAAATCTGTTAATACAGTTATATCAGGGGGGCTCACCTCTAAAGGAAGGTTTCAACAAGGTAAACCATTAAGTTTTAGTGGTGAAGGATAAGCCTGGATATATTACATATATTTTAATTATAGTTGGCAAACCCCACTAAAAATGCCAAAACCTGAAGCAAATGCATGCTGCCAACAGACTCTAGGCTTTGATTATAGCTCAAAAAAGGTAAAAAAAAATAACTGAATAAATGAATAAATAAATAAATAAAATACAGGCATTGTTGAGCCACATTGCTTCTTCAGTGTTACAATGAAAAGGGTCACTGGATCTGTCATTTAGCCACCTTACTTAAAAAAAAAACCAGTTGATAATCTGCAGCTGAAAATACATCAAATTTATCTAACACCAGAAACATACCAACAAACACGAGCTGTTTCTTTGAGAAAATACATTTGCGACCAATTTGTCTCTGAAGATTTGCATCGTCTTTGCTACTGAAGGGTGATTGGGGTTTATTGCAACAGACAGGCTGGAGGACATCATGAAGCTCGAGGAGATAAATGCTTTGCTGAATCTGTTTATAATAACGACAATAAAGAAAAAAACTCTCCAGGAAACAATAAAAGAAGAAATCAACATCTTCTTAAGTGACAAAAGACGTGTGTCTCTGTGTGTGTAGTGGGGGAAGTCGGCTCATAACACATCACTGAGCAGCGAACACCCCCCACTGTCACCTCCTCTGCTTCCAAGCTGTACGCTCTGCCACCCACCATCTCTCACTCATCTCAGTCACCACCCCCCACCCCATCATCATCATCACCATCGCCCAGGTCTATTCTCCTTTTCCGGTCTATATCATTCTCTGTCTTCTTAAACCTCTTGTCATTTCCCATCCCTCCTTCTTCAATGTGATGTGCTCTCTCTCTCTCACACACACACACACACACACACACACACACACACACACACACACACACACACACCCTCCTTCCTGTCTTGCCATATGGTAGCCTTTCCCTGTCATGAGCTCTCTGAACTCACCAGCAGCACAAACAGCCTCTATATGACCAACACAAATCACGGGGAAAACAAACATAGACTGCATACAATGTTTATATTATATTATTTGGAAAAAAGATAAAGATTGTCACACATGAAAGAGTAATTAACATGTTACACCAGAGCCCTCTGCTAAAATGTGCTTCTGTACACAAGACAAATTGTTGCAAAGAGAAAATTTAAAGGCACCAAAGCTTGTCTGATTTCCCTTTGGCCACTTGGAGGCAGCAGAAACAAGCTGTGAAAACAACATACAGGTTATCACCTTTGCTACCTTTCCTACCAGTATAATCTCAACATTCAGCTGAACAAATATGTCTGTACTGATGAATTCAAGTATTCACCCTGTTCCCCCTCTATTTAAGTTAAATTTCTTCTGATTGGCTGCTCGGCACAAATAGAAGGTTTGAACAGCAAGTAGAAGAGGTTGTTGTGCTCACAGCCAGAGTTGTGTATATTAGGGATACCTGTACTCATTTGTGTAACACAAACCCAGGAGTTAAAAAAAAAAAAATAGTGATGAAAAACAAAGAAATAAAAACTCACGGTCTGAAAACATTTCTCTTATAGCTGGTGTCACAACGGGTTCACACCAGTCTCTCCAGTTTCCTCAATAAAATTCAAGTGACTTGCTAAACTAAACCTTGTGTCCTTAAACACTTTCTCTCTTTCTGCCCTTTCTTATTTATGACCCACTTCAGAGTCCTCTCCTTTCCATCAATATATCTCTCCCACACATCCTCACCTTTCTCCTACTGCAGTCAGCTAAATGAACTCCTCTGTCTTTCATCTTCCCATTCCCCTTTTCCTTTTTTCACCATTAAGCTATGATCTAATCTAATTAATGATACAAAGAAAGATTTATCCAGTGGCCTTGAACTGTCCGGTTCACTAGCTGCCACGCAGAAACATCAAACTCTGACATCACTTCCTCATTCTCTCTCACACAATTGATACCACACAGCAATTTTACTGAAATGTGATGTAATCTCACAGAGGTGTTAAAATGCTTACTTCCCGGAAAGCTTAATGAAGTGCAATGTAGAACTTATAAAGAACAGTAAGAAAATTATTAAAGTGGGGTTTTTTTTCCATATTAAAACAGATTGTGGAGCAACATTCTTGTGGTAACAAATGGAGGCATCTAGTGGTCCTAGTGACTCACTGCTGGTGTCTTCATAAACGTACCCAGTAGACTCTGTCTCATTAATACTTGCTGGAACATTTAGCCAAGTGGTATTTTGTGTGGGGAGTTTATTTTTATTTATTTTTTTAGCACACTAATTGGGTTTAAAGCCTTCCTGTCTGTTACCAAACAGATGCCAAACTCAGATTTGACTGTGACTCATCGTGTCGCATTCAGATGAATGCAGCAGTTTCCAGCCATAAAACACAGCCCAACACAAACCGGCAGGATAATCTTGCTGCACATTTGCATTAGAGAGAATCAGGGAGCTATAAAGTGCTCATCTGATGAACGCAGCCTGCAGCAGGCTCACTTCCTGTTTCATAAAAGAAGACACATTATTTGTTGTAATTTCACAGGATTAGGTAAATCAAATCTAAAATGTGCAGGGTCAAATGTGCTCTCTGACACTGCAATCCTGCGAGACCTTGCACCAAAAAAAGTGCAGTGTTCATGGACTAACTTGTCCATGAACACTGCACTTTATTTTGGTTTATAGCATCTGTTGCAAATCAGAGATGACTATTACCAGGCAGAGCAGGTTTAACGAATAAGGGCAGTATTAAACGTTTTAAGACCAAGTATTTTTAGTGTTTGATCAACTGCATGAAATAAATAATAATTTTTGTACTTTGCAGCTCGGACTCATGTTTCACATCGGTTTTACTGAAATTCTACTAAAATGCTGAAGTACTTCCTGAATGATATGATGCTTCCCATTCCTAGAAAAAAAAAAACAGAAAAAAATTAGATTAAGTATAATATGTGAAATTTGGCAATAATTTGCTATTTGTTTAAAGTCAGGTTTTTTTTTGTAGATTTACAGTACTGAGAGATCTGCTTATAAATAACTGATCTTTCAGTGCCAGTAGTCCTCGACTTGGTTATACTTTAACTTTTGCCTTCAGATAGTAATTTATTCCTAATCGAGTGGTCACTCGTTTCTCGGTTCGCCCTTCAGATATTCCGTTAAAATATTACCATTTGATGTAAATGACATTATTCACAGGAATTTACCCAGAAGACTTATTTTTAATGCTGTTTGTGCCAGTAAATATTGAGAAAAACACCTCCTCCCAGTTCCTGAGCAGCTATGTAAAAAAAACTTTAACACATCTGTGTCGCCTGGACTGGCGATATGAAAATGACAGCGGCAGTATTACCAAAATGAAAGTGTTATTCCACTCATAATCATTTAGACTAGGGAAAAAAATAAACCATTGCTAGTTGTCTGCCAGTGCTTGCAGAGGACCTCAGTTTTTTCATTCGTTTATGTGATGCTATATGGGAAATGAGCCTCATGGGAGGTTTTTGTTTATCTGTTAAACACTGAATGTGGATTTGTGTGTACGTGCTCAGTCGGTTATTTACATTGGATGCAAAATGTGTTTTGTACACGGATTTGTTTTAACATGAGCATTTTTGAGAGAAAGAAGAGACATTAATCTTGAAAGGAATTATAGTAAAATCAAATGTCTTTGATGAGCTTTAAATGGGGTGTGCAAACATTATGTTTTTCCAGTGCGTCTCCACCCTCGCTGCAGGGCCCGGTCACAGCAACCTAGCCGCACCATCACTGCTAAACTTCAGATTGGATGTTAGATTAGAAATCTATGTTTATTCTAGGGTTCAAATCTCAAGGCGCCCAGACAGTAGAGATGGACAACCACTAGTTCATGACCACAACCTCAATTGTGTCCATTTACTCAACATAAACAAGTAATGCAGAGATAGTAGGGTATGGAGGAGAGTTCAATGCTTTGGATAAAACAGTGCACAGTCAAATATTAGAGCTATGGTGTGTACTTTATTAGTGCTTTGCATACAGCATCCAAATATACCATTAAAAAAATGCTCATGTCAAAAAAGTTGGGATGGGATCATGTTTACACTATGTGCCATTCCCATTTCCTTTACCAACTGTAATCAGCTGCTGGTCTTTCCACATTCTTTAAATGTTTTAATGACATTGTGCTTTAGCTGAGGAGCTATTTACAGTACCCAGTGATATTTTTGACCTACTGCCATTAAGTCTAATTAACTGCAATACTTTGACTGCACAGTCAAATAGCTGAGCTGCAATGACAACTTTTGATGTGTGTTTCTGCATATTAAAATATTTTTCTGAAAATTGTACATTGTCTGTGTTCAAATGTTTGACATGTTTTCAGTTTGTCACTGCATTGTGTTTTTGTTTACTTTTTATACAGTATGAATTAGAGGAAGTTATTTGAACTGGTTAGTTCAAACCAAAAATGTGATGGAAAATGAGAAGGTGGACTGTATCGGGGGAAGTGCAAACAAAAGACTCGCTACCCGTCATGTCGTCCATTGCTTTTTCTTCTTCTTCTTCTTTTTTTAAAGCATTACAAATATGTTTATGTCAGCTTGAGAAAGTTTGTATTTCTATATCTGTTGGCAGAAGCAACAGGCAGATATTTCAAAGAAAAGGTTTAACTGCACCTCACCTTTCAACAACAAAGCAATACAAAAGTACAACAGAGCCTTTATAAAATTTAACACAGTTTAAAACTTAAGTTTTATAAAACTTAGTTTTGGTTGCGTATTTTTCAGAACCATTTAACCATTTATTTTCTTCTTTAGAGTAACTGGAGCGTTTTCCAGCTCTCATAGGGTGTCACAGAAAGAGACATGGAAAGGTCACCTGTATGTTGAAGAGCCAACACAAACTGCACATACACAGGTTCCAGTTGTTTAAATCCATGACCTTCCTGCTGTCAGGCAGCAGTGCTGCACACACACAGCTAGTGTTAAGATCTGAGAACTAATCTTAGTGAGCATATTTAGACTTATGTATGGCTTCATAACTGGAATTAAACTATAATATAGAGAAGTGTTATGTTTCTGTATACAGTCCTAAAAATATCACAAGAACAGAAGATAGGGACATTTAATAAGTTAGAAATCAGCTGGCTGTTACTGAACACAAGGACAAACCTTCACCTGATATGAAGGAACTAGCAGTTTATTTAACTTTGTGAATATTGTCAAGCAACCTTTTTAGTAGAATTTTATCTCAAAGATTTAAGAAAAGTATTTGTCAATTGCTTTTAGTTAACTATTTCAGCCTATAGCAAACTATTTCTGTTCCTTTTAATAGCAATAGCTGGAAATTTAAAATTTGTCTGTCACTTATTAAACATCTCTGCTGTCTAGTTTTACCATATTCTCTGACATCAAGGTTAATGTCACATTTAAATTCAGGTATTTATATATTTATCCATTTTCATTAACTGTAAGAGTGGGGACACTAGGGTTTATCCTGGATGTAGTGTTTAATTCAATTCGATTGACCTTTTGTTCTGTAGTGCCAAATCACTATAAAGGCCCTACAGTATTGGAGAGAAAGCCATCAGAGCAGCCACTAGGCAGTGGTGGAAAGGAAAAATGCCTTTTTTAACCAGGAAGAACAACCTTTGTCACATTTTCCCTTAATTCTTTATCAATTGCAAGGGCCGCTGTTTGGGAATCTTGGAACTGAAGATGTGATTAATTCAAACTGATGCTGACTTTATAATTCTTGTGTGTTGTTAAACAGGTCTGACCACATCAAGTATGGTCACCTAAATATAGGAAGTAAATAACCAAATTAAGTTATTTTAACCATGAAAGCATTCTGCACGCAGCACAATGTGGATCTTTTCAATCACACCATGCAACCTTCTCTTTTAACTACCTAAAGCAGTTAAAAGACACATTTGTTCACACTATAAATATTTTTCTTTGCAACCAGAGGACAGAGTGGGTTAGGAAAAGGCTCAAAGAGAAGCTCTTTTGCAAAGATGAAGCAATGTTATTGTTTGCCTTCACATTCAGCAAAAAAAACCACAATCATTTTACAAGTGTGTGTGTGTGTGTGTGCGTGCGTGCGTGCGTGCGTGCGTGCGTGCGTGTGCGTGCGTGTGTGTGTGTGCATAGCACAATTATAATCTTTCACAAAAGATGTGCTCATTGTTTGTTTTCCCTTCTTCTAACATGAGTATTTGCACAGAGTAGCTGTACTGTAACCCTCACAGTATATTTGCTTAATTGATTTTGTTCCTGGCCATCAATGCCAGCGATAAGCTATATAACACGGCAATGTTGTTACTGGAACAGCAAAGGGTAAGAGGAGTAAAACACATCTGGAAAAGGAGAATTCATCGGTCATTTCCTTGGGTGTTTCCTATGGAACCAAAGAGAAACATTATCTCAGTTGGTAGAAGATTGTGTGAGCAAACTTCAAACACTTGATCTTTTTTTTCTTCTTCTGGCATTTTCAAAGATCATCCATATCAAAGAGATGTTTTATCACTCAGAGGGCTAAGGAAGAGGTGCGGCTCACTCAGGGGCTCACTCCAAGTTCAAAACTGTGAATAAAGTCAAAAGATTGTTCTTACAACTTCTTAGAACTGACGTCACTTCTACAGTAAATACAGTTTCTTCTCTTTATTTCTGGTGAAGATCTTCAGTATAAGTTTTGGGCTAAGAGACAAGTATGTAACAACTCCGGCCTCTAGGAAATCCATCCATTGTCTTCATTATTTGGACTGGAAATCAAAGTGCTTTGCTTTCTTTCCTGCTGCCTATAACTTTTTCAGCTAAATTAAACATTCAAAGGATATATTTGTTTAAGTTTTAAAATTAAACCAAGGAGCATTTTTCTGCTTTTGCAGTTCCTTGAAGCTCTTTCCAATAACTTTGACTGTGTCACGGCGATAGAGATGAGCCGTGTGGAAGTAATAAAGGAAAATCCAAACGCAGGCACTTGTAAAGGTGTGAAGGTGGTTTATTAAACACAAAATAAAAATAGACAAACGGCAAACGGAGAATGAACTAAACGATACTGGGAACAACTAACTACAGAACAGGAACCTGAACATGACGGAAGCTATATGATGGTGACAGCAGTGCAAACACATGAATGGAACATGACAGACAGACAGACCAGCAGCTACTACAGCAGAAGACACAACTTAAATACACTCAGAGAAACACAGGGAGATTACACACAGGTGGGGGACACAGCTGGGAGTAATTAACGAGACGAGACAAGGGAGGTAAACTGAACACACCCACATGAGACGCAGACCTTCACAATAAAACAGGAACAAGACATCACTACACAAAGACGCAGACCAGACACAGAACTAAACCCACACAAAACATGAGAACACAAACCCTGTGAACAAAACCCTAAACCAGAACCACAGTAATATAATCTTTTGTAAATAATCAAAACACCAGAGAACCCCAAAACACTCCATAATGCAAAAATAAACCCAAAACATAATAAACTTAAAATGCTGGGTCGAACCGACCCAGAACCGTGACAGACTGTCAGTGGACCATTATTACAGTAAAGAAGCAAACATTACAAAAAGCCAACAGCTAATGAATCTGCTCAGATAAATTCTAAATGCATTTACGTACTCTGCACCATCACAGTAGCAATGAAGTTTCAGTAAGTTATCTGAAAAAACAGCAGGTGACTTTCCTTGTAATGATGTATAATTTAATCAATCAATACTTTATTTATATAGCACATTTAAAAGACCAGAGATACTCCAAAGTGCTTCTCAATAATAAAATATGAAATAAAATTAATTAGACATGGATACAGATACATGCATTCCCAGTTAAAACAAAGCACTAATTAACCCGTACTATGCTAAAAGAAATATTTCACACCTAGTGTAAAAGTTAGATAAAATCAGCACAGAAATATCAACTGGAAGAACCCAGTAACACAATAATTTAAAATTACACACAAATGCAATTAAAGTACAAAGTGCACATCTGATAAATCCTAACTAATCTGAAATGCAAGATCAAATAAATAAGTTTTCAATCGTGTTTTAAAAGGAAGACTGTTCCAGAGGTTCGGTGCAGCAATGGCAAAGGCACGATCACCTCTGGTTTTCAGCCGGGACCTAGGTTGCACCAGGAGCATTTGACTCAATGATCAAAGTGCTCTCCTAGGAGTATACCAGCTGACAAGTTCAGTTAAATAGCACGGTGCAATATTATTTACGATTTTGAATGTAAGCAGTAAAATCTTAAAATCAATCCGATATTTGATGGGCAGCCAGTGCAGGTCAGCAAGGATCAGGGTAATAAAATCAAACCTTCTAGTACCAGTTAAAAGGCGTGCCGCTGCATTTTGAACAAGTTGTAGTTTATGGAGAAGGGCAGATTGGAGGCCCAGGTAAAGGGAGTTCCAGTAATCTAATCTTGAGGTAACAAATGCATGTATAAGTTTTTCCAGATCCATTCGCGGTATGTAATGCTTAGCCTTCAGAGATTTGTCATAGCTGGTAAAAGCTAGACCGTACCACAGAGGACACTTGTTTATCAAGTTTAAAGGAGCTGTCCAAAAGAACACCCAAGTTGAGAGTTGAGGCTCAGGTGTGAAATTTATGGTTTTCAGGGTTTTTATCTGTGACACCTTAAAGGCCGGCCTGTGAAAACACAAAATAATTAAACAATCTTGAAACACCCCCCAGGCAATGAATCATGTGATTTGATCCAATTAGGCTGTCAGCAGTACTTCAGCTCTCCCATCCCTTTGCCACACCTTTTGCCAACCAGCAAGGAGAAGCCAAACCCCAGGTAACTCAAACAAAGAAAGATGTATTAATATAACATAAAACAGAACTTTGACCTTGTAGTGTTAATGTGTGTGCACTCCATATAAACACTGGAAGGTGTGATAGAAAAAAAATTAATTTAATAAAGAAACAATACATTGGACAGTAAGTAGAATATATTTAAAGTAGTGACTGCAAAGTAAACGAGAGTGAAGCAACTAGTGGAGAGGTGTGGAGCTTACCATGTGTGGATTGCACCATACTGAACTCTAAAGAGAGGATTATATGTTTAGGTTAGGTGCAGTTGTCTAAGTGGAGCTTAGAAAGAAAAGCATCTGGACTTCTTTAAGTTGCTTGAAGATGTTTCACCTCTCATCCGAGAAACTTCTCGAAGTCCAGAGACTTTTCTTTCCAAACTCCTTAGACTACGATGACTGAGAACCTTCACAGAAGTTAGGTGCAGTTGTTAAAAGGCATTGTTGTGCTAAGAAACTTTGCATCCTGGCATTCACGCGGCTGGCTTTACTTGCTACTAACGAAGCACAGCAATTGAAAAACCTCAAGCAAAGACGAGTGTGATGCTCTTCTCCATTTTACCCAATGCATTTGTAATTTTTCAAGTAAAATTAACCATTTTTTTTTTTTACATGTTGACAGCTTTATTTTTTACCAAGTACATGTTAACACTTGTTTGCAGAAACAAGATAAGAAGACCAAAAAAAGAAAAAGAAAAAAAGTTGTCTCAAGTGGAACTTTGCCAAAGGAGGCCTCACATAAAAGATGGGACCGGCTGCCTTAATTAGGCTCGGCTTGCTAGTTCTTCGGCTGCTTTAATTCATCATGCCATAGATTCAGCGAAGTCCTGGATATATCCCTGAGAGATTTTGGTCCATTATGACATGATAGTATCACACATTTGCAGCAGATTTGTTGGCTACATACCCGTGATGCAAATATCCTGTTCCACCACAACCCAAAGGTGCTCTTGGAGATAAAGATCTGGTGACTGTGGAGGCCATTTGAGTACAGTGAACTCATTGTCATGTTCATGTTCATATCAGACACCATAGCGCAGTTTCAGAGGTCCTGTGTCTATCTTTAGGTCAAAGTTGTTTTTACAGATTGAGAATGCAACATTGAGTAGGTGGTAAGTGCATGTAAAATCTACTTTGGACCTATCCTATCACCCTGGCAACTTGGAACATGAAGCTTTCTAAATAGTAATTGTCTCACATGAGACTCTCCTGGCTGAGAGTTATAAGCCTCGTGCAACACCACTCTTCCAGCATTCTTGTGCAGATTTTGTTGCTTGTTTTCAAAGTGGAAACACTTCTTTGAGTAATTCTACCCACTTCTCATTTTCAGAGCATCAAATTCTGCCATATTTTAAGAAGCTGCCGCCCTCTCCAAATAACACAGAAGGTGTTTTTTACCATCTGAGCCTGATGCGCTTAAGTTATAATAAGACAGGTTTGTGACAACTGTATATATGACATTTGCATGCACTGATCATGGGCATGAATGTGCATGTGTTTGAATTCATGGTGGATTTTCTCTAATCTACACAGGGTCAAAAGTGTACATACGAGCTTAAATGCATATTCTCTGTGACTGTTTTGCTGCACATGGTGTTGGTACGTTGCACAATTTTTGGTGTCTAAATCTATCAATGAGCTAAAAGGGTGTCAAATTTCTGTCAGTCCATCAACCCAATAATGATTTGTTACAATATCTTTTAAATAATTTTTTACAATACTATAATTTAATTGTTTTAAACTGTTACTTGCTTAAAGAAATCTTGTCTTTATGGGATAATACACTAATCTTTTTGTATAAAAAATGTCAGTGTTTTAACACTGGAATTCCCAGCTTCTACCGTTCTACCTTTAAAAGCCGGAGAGCAGTCAAGTCAAGAAGGCTTCTACCTGAGACCCCCGCGGAGTCATCATTTTGCGTTTCTACCTTTAAAAGCCGGAGAGCAGTCAAATGCTGGAAGTGGAAGCTAAATTGGCTAGTCATTCATATGTATATTGGGTCGTTACCTAGGAATTCTGGAGGGAGGGGATTGGGGGAGAAATCAACACACATGAGTCTAGGTCCTTTGTTGCTGACATTTATTGATAAAAACAGTAGTTTCATTTCATGTTATTTCCTTTTTCATTTCAAGCAAGGAAGTGGATGTAGTTAGTAAGTAAGATATTTCAGACATTATTCTGACACAGAGGAGGAGATACTGGAATTATAATTAGTATCTATGCATGCATTTGTGATTTTGTTTGACCTTCCCATTGCTCACAATTTGAATTTGTTCACACTGCAGATGAGTGTCTCAGTCCCCAAACAAGCTCTCTTTTTCGGTGGAGAAGCAGTCTCCTCATCCGCAGTGAGTGTGGAGAAATCAACACACATGAGTCTAGGTCCTTTGTTGCTGACATTTATTGATAAAAACAGTAGTTTCATTTCATGTTATTTCCTTTTTCATTTCAAGCAAGGAAGTGGATGTAGTTAGTAAGTAAGATATTTCAGACATTATTCTGACACAGAGGAGGAGATACTGGAATTATAATTAGTATCTATGCATGCATTTGTGATTTTGTTTGACCTTCCCATTGCTTACAGTACAAAAAACCAACCATTTGTACACATATGTACTAATAATAATAAAAAGTGAGTGCAACACTGCAACCCATCACCCCGTCGTTCAGTGGTCGTTGATCAGTGGTCCATTGTGGCACCATTCAGAGCACTGGTACAATAGTACCAGCAAGATATGGGAAGACATTGCAAATGTACTTGGATTTTAGGTTGCAAGCCACCCAAAACTTGATCCCAAACTTGTCAGGTTTACTTGCAATATACTGCAGGAAACCCGTCACCCCGTCGTTCTGTGGTCCATTGTGGCACCACTGATCAACGACCACTGAACGACGGGGTGACGGGTTGCATTGTTATGTGGTCACACCCCCGTCGTTGATCAGTGGTCCATTGTGGCACCATTCAGAGCACTGGTACAATAGTACCAGCAAGATATGGGAAGACATTGCAAATGTACTTGGATTTTAGGTTGCAAGCCACCCAAAACTTGATCCCAAACTTGTCAGGTTTACTTGCAATATACTGCAGGAAACCCGTCACCCCGTCGTTCTGTGGTCCATTGTGGCACCACTGATCAACGACCACTGAACGACGGGGGTGTGACCCCGCTGATCAGTGTGACCTGACCCCACTGATCAATTGTGATCAAGGGTATATATATGATACAATCTCACTGCACTTAGCCTAACCCTTCATTGCCCTGAAGAATCCTGTGGTGTACGGACCTCCTCTCCAAGGAAAGAAAATGCAGAGAAGACTCACCACCCAGCAGGCGTTGGAAATGATCCTGGCGGAAGTCGACCCTTGTGACTCGGATGGAGAAGACCTAGAAGTTCAGCCGGATTCGGACTCAGAGCTGTCTGATCAGTCTTCCGGTTAGTTTCATTTCATGTTATTTCCTTTTTCATTTCAAGCAAGGAAGTGGATGTAGTTAGTAAGTAAGATATTTCAGACATTATTCTGACACAGAGGAGGAGATACTGGAATTATAATTAGTATCTATGCATGCATTTGTGATTTTGTTTGACCTTCCCATTGCTCACAATTTGAATTTGTTCACACTGCAGATGAGGAGACTGCTTCTCCACCGAAAAAGAGAGCTTGTTTGGGGACTGAGACAGCGAAAGATGGCACAGTGTGGCGTGAAGAACATGTGGGGACCCGTCTCCCTTTCACCCCTATAGAACCGTACGCTGCAGATGGAGAGCCAACGGCTAAGGCCAGGAGAAGTATCTTGAGTCGCCTTCAGAGCTTCCTGTGTTTCATCACTCTTGACATGCTTCGTAGCATTCAAGAATGGACTATTCAACATGCACAGCAAACGGAGCATGTTTGTTGGTTCATGGACCTCCCTGAACTAATGGCATTTATTGCTATTGTCATCTTGCGGGGGGTTTACAGGGTTCCATCTGTAAATGACTGCTGGTCAGCAAACCTGGGAAACCCACAGATAATTGGAACTATGGCACGAAACCGCTTCCAAGACATCATGCAACACCTACGCTTTGATGACAAGTCCACCCGCTGTGATCGAGCAAAGACTGATAAGTTCGCAGCAATTTCCAGTGTGTGGGGATCATTTGTCACCAACTGCATCACGTGCTACAACCCTGGTCTACATATCACCATCAATGAACAGCTTTTCCCATCAAAAACTCGGTGCAGTTTCCTGCAGTATATTGCCAGTAAACCGGACAAGTTTGGGATCAAGTTTTGGGTGGCTTGCGACCTAAAATCCAAGTACATTTGCAATGTCTTCCCATATCTTGGCAAGGACCCCAATCGTCCCACTGGGGAGAGACTTTCCGAAAATGTAGTTATGAGGCTGATGGAACCATTCCTGGACAAGGGCAGAAATGTTACCACTGACAATTTTTTCACATCGCTTTCACTTGCGCAAAAACTTCTTAGACGGAAAACCACCATCCTCGGCACAGTCAACAAGATTCGCAGGGAAATTCCTCAATCCACTAGACAGACAGATCGCAATGAATTCACCACTCAGGTATGTTGCAGGTCTTTTGTGGTTCTATGTTTATGTGTTTCATTGTGTGTAAAAGGGCTATGGAATTAACAATTTATCTTATTTCTTAGGTGTTTTCAACCTCTGCTGCCACGCTGACGGCGTATGCGGCCAAACGGAAGAAGACAGTATATATTCTTAGCAGCATGCACAGCGTGGTTCAGACCGAAAACACTACCAAAAGGAAGCCAAACACTGTCACCCTTTACAACAAGACAAAGTGTGGCGTGGATGTGATGGACCAGATGGTTCGGGAGTACACTGTCCGCAAAGGAACACGGCGCTGGCCAGTTGCCGTGTTTTATAACATGATTGACATGGCAGCACTGAATGCACATGTGCTGTATCAAGAATGCACCGGGACGAAGGAAAGACGGGTGGACTTCCTGGTAGCCCTTGCAACCGAATTGGCTCACTCTCATGTAGCTGCGAAGAAGGAAAGAAAAGAACAGTTGCTTCGGACACAACCCTCCACACCGAGCCCTGGAAAAAGGGCCACGTGTCAGGTCAAACACAGATGCAAAAAAAATCAGGCCACTGTGCGATGTGTTCACTGCTACAGGTACACATGTGGTAAATGCAGGCGACAGATACCGTGGCAGTGCCAGGATTGTGAGTGATTGCTGAAAATGTTGTAATGTACTCACTCAATTTTTGTTATTATTTGTAAACATGTGTACAAACGGTTGGTTTTTTTTCTATTTTCATCAATAAATGTCAGCAACAAAGGACCTACATGTGTGTTGAGTTCTCCCTAAGATGGCATACTGAAACACTCCAAGTGTTTGCAAGTAAACCTGACAAGTTTGGGATCAAGTTTTGGGTGGCTTGCAACCTAAAATCCAAGTACATTTGCAATGTCTTCCCATATCTTGCTGGTACTATTGTACCAGTGCTCTGAATGGTGCCACAATGGACCACTGATCAACGACCACTGAACGACGGGGTGACGGGTTGCAGTGTTGCACTCACTTTTTATTATTATTAGTACATATGTGTACAAATGGTTGGTTTTTTGTACTGTAAGCAATGGGAAGGTCAAACAAAATCACAAATGCATGCATAGATACTAATTATAATTCCAGTATCTCCTCCTCTGTGTCAGAATAATGTCTGAAATATCTTACTTACTAACTACATCCACTTCCTTGCTTGAAATGAAAAAGGAAATAACATGAAATGAAACTACTGTTTTTATCAATAAATGTCAGCAACAAAGGACCTAGACTCATGTGTGTTGATTTCTCCACACTCACTGCGGATGAGGAGACTGCTTCTCCACCGAAAAAGAGAGCTTGTTTGGGGACTGAGACACTCATCTGCAGTGTGAACAAATTCAAATTGTGAGCAATGGGAAGGTCAAACAAAATCACAAATGCATGCATAGATACTAATTATAATTCCAGTATCTCCTCCTCTGTGTCAGAATAATGTCTGAAATATCTTACTTACTAACTACATCCACTTCCTTGCTTGAAATGAAAAAGGAAATAACATGAAATGAAACTACTGTTTTTATCAATAAATGTCAGCAACAAAGGACCTAGACTCATGTGTGTTGATTTCTCCCCCAATCCCCTCCCTCCAGAATTCCTAGGTAACGACCCAATATACATATGAATGACTAGCCAATTTAGCTTCCACTTCCAGCATTTGACTGCTCTCCGGCTTTTAAAGGTAGAAACGCAAAATGATGACTCCGCGGGGGTCTAAGGTACTACCCCGAAATGACTGCTCTCCGGGGGTGTAAGTGTTAATGAACAGTTAATTTCTGTTAGTATTTAGTAAAAATCAGATGCCTGAATACTCTGTGTTGCATGAATCGATGATGATGACCAGAAAGATGAAGAGTCGAGAGGCCTTTTAGGGATAATAGAATGCCATCGCTAAGAGTTGCGTGTTCTTACAAAGGTGCTTCATTAAAAAACTACAGGATGATTTGCAAATGTTCTGCAACTCTCTGTGTGGAAAATAGAGATCACTTTATGTTGAATGGGCGCATGCTGGTTATGCAATGATCGGCAGAGTTAAGGCACTACTAACGGTAGTATAGTCTACACCAGAGTTACGCTGCATGTTTGACGACTGCACTTTGACTTCAGGTCACTCAGACTGAGATATTTAAGTCTAATGCATGTTTCTTTTTTATGAATGCATGCAGATAAGATTCCTTCTGTCCCTGTGGTCAAATGTTATCACCAACATCTCTCAAAAGAAAACATCTGAGTCTTGATCTCCTGACAGAGCACAAAAAAGGAAAAGAGCAGCAGGCTAGAAAGAAAAACAACATATTAGTTAAATTTATAATGGCTACAGGAAGAACATATGGAAGGTGCGGCTTTAAAAAATACAAATTGCAACAATCCGAGAGCATTATGTAACACTGAGAATAATACGTCACAGTGACCAGTTCACATCTTCTCTATCTCCATTAGACATCATTAGTTGGGCTCTTTTAACAGCCAGTATAAAACTGTCTGTCAAAAAGCGGCTTTGGCATCCAGTGTACTAAGAGGTCAAAAAAATCACCCACTTAACAGAGCACGTCTTTAAAAGCACCAGTATTAAAGAGGCGTTAATTATACACGTACACATGAGAGCGATTCATGGCTAGCCAGCTATTCTGGAGTAATGAAAATGAGGATTTCCTAATTTTGGCAACTTTAAAATAACATAAAACTGAGAATGTGTTTTTTGAGTAATGAGTTCTAACGCTGTAGTAGAAAGGAGATTTACGTGTTGCTCACATATGACATAAGCTTCAGTCTATGACCACGGTTAACTGAAAAAGACAAATTTCCTGCTTGTGTCTTCTTCTGTGTTCTAATCATCAGGATGCAATAAGGTTTGCGCTGAACAACGCATAATTCACATTTCAACTGTGAAGTGACCTCCCAGCTATGCCACTTTAACTCAGAATGTTCACTTCACATGCGCCGTGAAGGCCTAAAAGGTATTATAAAGCTGGCCCGAGGAAAATGGTGAAACAGGGGTGTTATGAAAGCCACCTTTCAACGACACAGCTGAGACTTGGTCTCAAACTGTTTTTATTTTTTTGACAGTGAGATCACTTTACTCAACTAACTTCTAGTGTCGCTAGATCTCAATTTAACACAGCACCTTAGAGATGCAGCAGCATGTTAGTATATTTCAAACACTTTGATATAGCTATGGCATGAAGAATTAAAGCAGCTAACCCAGCACTAACAAGGTGCACAAAATAAAGTAGTCAGTCAACTTTGAGCAGACAATTTACATGAAGCCTCATCGGCAAAGTGCCACTTTAGAAAGCTTTTTCCTTTTTTGTGTGTTTATAGAGCAGGCTTCTTATCTTATATCCACAAACGAGTGTTAATCTGTACTAGTTAAAAATAAATCTATTAACATGTAAAATATTTTTGTTTTACTCACTTAGCTATGAACGCATTTGTTTAAGTGAACAAGGACTTCATGCAGGTCTTTGCTTAAGGTCTCTAAATTATCATGCTTGGTCAATAGCCAGGTGGGGATATAGAGACCACGTGATTTACATGAATTGTTATGTCAGGACCCAACATTTCCTGGCATAATGATGCATTTAAACAACCTAAACACGCAACATGCAGAGGGTTCCTAGTTTAAACCTCCTCGTTGGCTGGAACCTTTCCTTGCATGTCCTCTCAGTGCCAAATAAAACTATGACACACTGTACAACATTGTCATACATCAGGCCAGTCTGTGTCACTCAGAAGAGCTTTTTAGAGACGGGAAAACAAACAGGAAGTTGCTGCAACATTTCTGTCGCCCATCAGTATTCATTTATTTTAAATTATGTTGTTAAGTTGTAGCAAAAATCTACCATTATTATTTTCAACCAGTAAAACCCGACCAGCCTCTGGTGTTCACAAAACTAAACTTCTGTCTTCTTCTGTGTTCCAAGTTTGTTTCTAGGAAGTGCAACTTAGCAGTATTTCTATAGAACATGAGAACATCCTACAACGTTACACAGTAAGTGCTGACAAGTAACAGAATTTTTTTTTTAACATGTAAAAGTGTGAAGGTGATAAACAACACATTCCAAAAAGTTCAAAACGCACTTGTGAGAATGTCTCAAAAGATGAGCAGAACAAGCACAAGACAGCAGCATAAAATTCAACACGGGATGAACACGCAGGATGCGTAAACATGTCTGCACTCAACATAAAGGATGTATATTCATATATGCACAAGGCACATTAAGAAAGTATATTTAGGGCAGTGAAGTTACATGCCTGAAATTTTATTTTGGTGTGCAGTAACTGGTGTATGTTCTGAATTACAATAAAGTAGCTTTTCTATTCTATTTTTTAATATGGGTTTCTGTGCATATTCATAACTTACACACAATACTTACACTAGAAAAGGGTTTCATTTTCAAGAATTAAGTATTAAATGTTTATTTATTTTGGAATTATTCATCCTAAGTAGTGTGACAAGGAGGCTTGTTTTTTTGCTTTTGTTTTACAGCCACACACACACACACACACACACACACACACACACACACACACACTCACTCTGTTATAAACTGTTTCCTGTCCATCCAGCACTAACAAGAAAAACAAAGCTGATAAAATAGGCTATAAATAAGCTTTACATGAAGACTGGCCCTTATCATTCATACCATGTAGTTTATTTCTTTTATCATTCATTTGAATTGAGTTTACATGGAGAAATATAACAGCAGCCAGAGCTTCCATTTAGTCCTTCAGCAGACGATAAAAAAGTTTTTGTCGTGATCCTGCATTTTGTCTGCAGTGTTTTATTTTCAGACTCTCTGTTTCTGTTTGACTTTGTTTTAGTTTTCATTTTGAATATTACCTTTCCTCTGGTTCCAGTGTTTGTAGCAGTGACTCTACATTGAGCAGAGTAGTGGTGGTAGTGAAGGCTAATGAGATAGGGTGAACCATCCAAAACAGTGAACAGGGCAGAAGAGAGATGAAGACCGCAGTGCAGGGAGGGTGCAGCGGGTGGGGATGAGTGTCAAGGGTGTTTTGTGACAGCAAGATAGCAGCAAGAGTGAAAGGGGAGATTTACAAGATGGTAATGAGACCTGATGTGGTTTATGGTTTGGAGATGGTGCTGACAAAAAGACATGAGGCCGAGCTGGAAGTGAAAGTGTTGAAGATACTCAGGTTTTCATCGGGAGTGAACAAATTATCAGAGGGTCAGCTCAGGCTGAATGATTTGGAGACAAAGTTGATCTTGATGCTCACAGTTTCACAGCTGAAATAAAGATGTTTATGGCATGTCACAACAATTATCTTCATTGCTTTCCTAGTCTGAAAACCATCCCTGACTGAAACACCAACAAAATGCATTAAGTCACTAAGTCAAAGATTATTTAAGCACCCTATGTCTACTTTACTGTGAGTAATAATAGTGTTAGTGGCAACATACTTACTGCACATGTGGGAATACTGTAAGTTGGAATCGCCAACCAATTGACATTTTCCAGCTTTCTTCCGGAGCTCTTCAATTTTGTGTCATTACAACTGTGTGTCTCAGTATGTGGGTGGGACCCACTAGTTAGATACTTTAGACTTTATCTGTATAGACTATAAATAACTGAACTGTTGACCATGTCTTTTTCAGTATTAGTAATGGAAATTTCTCACATCTCTATGTTCCTTAACAGCTATCCGCAGGCTAAATGCACATCCTTAGACTGCATTAGTGGTGTTAGCTAATGAGTTAGGACTCAACGCTCATTCAAATAAAGTCACTTTTGTGGCCAAAGATGACTAAAACAACAAGACAAGGTCAAGCCATGAGTGAATATATTAAATTATAAACGGGTTTTGAAATTGCAGGTTTATTTGTTTTTTTAGTTCTTTAAACTAAGCTGTTCTTTTGTCTCGAGTCTTCAGGCATGAAATATCCCTCTCACTGTAGTCCCCCTTATCTTTGGCCTAATACTCTGTTTTGTTGTGAAATGACTGAACTGCTTTAGAGAGGAGAAACCAGGCCAGTGATATTAGGGATGTTTCCCAGTAACATTGGCTTTGGAAAATGGGATTTCCGTCGTGTTAGAAACGGGACACTGCATTCCTTCGACCTGCTTGGCAAAGTTATGGGAAGAATGTTGGATTTCTTCGAGGAAAGAGGGAAGGCAGACTTTTAGTTGATGAGGAAGTAGTTCGAGCTGAAGTGAGGAAAAACTGAAGAGAGGCGGACTACTCTGAATGACGCGCCTCTCGCCGCTGCTCCTCCCCGTGAATTCAGAGGAAAAAGTTTCATTCTCTCACTTTAAACTCTCCTGATGTAGCAACGGTTTGACTCAGGTGTTAGAAGAAAGTCCAGTCGTTGTTTGTTTTCTGTTGTTTTTTTTGCAAGCGAAAGGGAAGTTTGGACATGAAAGTGTGCAGCGGGTAGAAAAAGCACTAGAATCCGTTCTCCCAGTGTGCGGCATCATGAAGCTCTCAATGCGCTTCAGCGTCCCTCTGTGGACTCTTCTGGTCTTCAGCGCCTTCCTCAAGGTAAGAAAAACTTAATCCTTTTTACAATATGAGCGAAATTAAACACGACACTACTGCACTTTTCCAACTATTGCACTGCGCTCTGTTTCGGTGATGCGCACGGTTTTCATGAGTTCGTGGTTCCTGCACCTGTTGCGCAGGTACGTCCCCTAAGTCAGCAATCGGTGGAGTGTACCTCACGCTTAAAGGGAAAGTTTATGGAAAACATTTCTGCTGTTATAACACATTAATTTTGTGCTGATACCAACAAAGATGTAATAGTACAATAAAACTTGGTCCTTTGAAAGTTTCAACTGCATAAAAAATTATAACGATGGGTAATTAATATGTAGGACTTGAGCTAGAGAGTTTTAACAGTGACGCAATATTAAAATGCATTGCCAAAGTAGACTAAATGACTCACTCTCTTTGTTGGTAAACTGTTTGTTCAAGTGACCTGACCTGTAGTCTGAAATCCCCTGAAATACATTCCTCTGAAAAGAGGCTGAACTAACGGATAGACTGTGGCATCCAGCTACCACAGATCCACCTGTCCCGTGTCCCACTGATCAGTCTGCCCAGAGAGAGGGGGAGAAAAGATGAGAGAGTTTGAGAATGGCATGCGAGGATGTGTGTGGCCAACACAAAGGGGTCAGGAAAGGAATGTGGTGCAGCTCAGTGTCCCCTTCACTTCACAGACCCAGGGACTTGCCCAGTTACTTGTTCATCTCTAATAAGTGATAAGTGGCTTAACTACTTTTTTGTTTAGAATCAGAAGACAATTGAACAGCTGTGCTGCATATTCCAAGTTTAATATCAGTGCTTGATGAAAAGGCACGTTCTTTATGCAAATATTTATTCCATGGTGCCGTGATGCTGACTCTATTAATACACTTCAAAGGACCTGATCTGATACCTCTGCCACCCCGGCTCGCTTCTTTCCGTATGTGATCCTCACCGTTCTTCAGTGTAAAGTAACATGGAACCAATGATTAATGTGGAGCTGTGTCAGCACCGATCAAACGACAACAGAGCAAAGTTTTATACTGAGAAGGAGGATGATTTTAAATGCTTATCTGTGACATTGTTGCCGATGCACATTTAGATTGATAAACTGCGGAAATTGTTCCTTTGCACATTGTTTTTTTTTTTTTTTGAAGGGTGGAGCTGTAAGCCCATTCTGTAAGTAACTAAGCAAGTAATAGAAAATAAAATAACACACACACACACACACACACACACACACACACACACACACACTTTCATTTACTGGACAGATCAGCAGAAGTGACATGATGGTTTTGTGCTTCTGAAAGAGGAGGTGGATAGAAAAGCATGGGTGGATAGATTATGAGTTTCACACCAGAGATAGCAACTCTTTTCACTTTTCCCATCAGCAGTCAACAGTATCTTTTATTTACTTATTTTTTAGATACTCAATATATTGGCAACACCTTAATAATAATAATGGATTGCATTTATACAGCGCTTTTCGAAGCCCTCAAAGCGCTTTACAATGCCACTATTCATTCACTCTCACATTCACACACTGGTGGAGGCAAGCTACAGTTGTAGCCACAGCTGCCCTGCACACTGCAAGCAGACTGAACGAAGCGAGGCTGCCATATTGTGGCATCGGCCCCACTGGCCATCACCAGTAGGCGGTAGGTGAAGTGTCTTGCCCAAGGACACCACGACCGAGACTGTCCGAGCCGGAGCTCGAACCGGCAACCTTCCGATTACAAGGCGAACGGCCAACTCTTGAGCCACGATGGCTTAACTTTAACATAGATGTTCTGATTAAAACCTCATCATCATCCTGTTTTTGTATTCAGTTATGAGAAATGACCACTGCTTAATATTTCCCCCTGTTAATAATTAAATGCAGCTTGTTGAAGTGTCCTGTTGAAATACACAAATGTTCTGTTAGCACATCACATGATATCTCTTATTTCCATTGGGGAAGTAAAGGTACAGAGACCTGTTAACTAAGTCAGCTTCTGTGCAGGTTGAGCAGCGATGAACACTGGCTGCACGCTACACATGCAAATAAAACCCTGACACGAGTACAGTTGTTTTCTGTAGACTAAAGAGAACGGCAGACTTTACATAAGGCTTTAACTATGGGCATCAGTTTAGAAATTTGTTGTCAGTTTCTTGAGGCCAGAAACTTGTTTAACTTAATATTTGTGAATACTACGCCTCAATTTGGAATTCTTTCCAAAGATAAGAGACACGAAAATCTTCTCATTTCGCTCAAAACATGTTTCGTTTGATTCCTCCGGGGCTAAACTAAGAGTGCTCCTCACTCCACAGAACAAAGAAATCTAAGAGAAAGTAATTTCTAGCTTAGGTGTGATGCTGGAAAATTCCCCAGTTGGTTTAATAAAAAAATTAATAATTATATATTTTTTATTATTAATTGAAAAATTCACAAGAGTTAGTCTTTTAAAAAAATCCTTGCATGACTTAAAATATCAACCCTCGTTTTTTCATTTTAATGAGATATACTTGTGGTTCTTATGGCAAGTCTATACAGTATACATGACCACAAGACAGATATGTAAAAAAGACATAAAAGCTTCTTATCGAAATCTCTGTCTGACTCTCTTCATCTGCTGGCAACTTCCATTAGAACAGTTTTCTTACATTTTACTACAACATCCAAATATAGATATTACAATTTTAACCATTCTGTGTATTTTTTTTTTTAAAAACTTGACTGGAACATATGAAGCATAAGGGTCAGAGGACAAAATCGGCCTAGCAAGGACTCCAATCAGGCCCAGTGGATGACTTTGAAAAATGTGAAGGAGGGTTAAAAATGTGGATTTTTAGCTGTATTTTAACAACAAAAAAATTTCTTTAATTTCTTACATTTTAAACCCAAACACAGATGTCTTTCATTCACCCCAGCAATATAACACATGAGATGAAATTTTGAAATTGTAGGTATTTAATATCCTAAGATATCTCAAGGATTTAATGTGTAATTAACCATCAGATAGAAAGGGGAGTTTCACGTGTCCGGCGCGCTAGACATCAAAGTAAGCTGCATGAGGCCCTCGATACAAAAGGACTTTGACAGTATCTACTATTTAAGTATCTACTCTTATAAATGCTTTTATAATATCTTTTATCTGTACCAACATTTAGTCCTAACTTTAACTTTCATAGAAACTTTTTTGCTTGGAGGATTGCAAATATAGCCCCTGGTCTTTTGATGAAACAGCGGTATAAACTTGGGGCCGTGTTCACAAACATTTTAAGAATCCTCTGACAGATGAAGTGGGCCTTCATCTGTCAGAGGCCTCGGGGGATGTGACTTTTCTAAGCTATGACTGTTGGGCCTTGTTTATGGGCAAAGAAAGGTCTGAAAGTCACAAGGTGTGGTCAAACCCTATGCTGCGTATGACACCTTTAAAAAGGTGTGATTACATGAACAATAAAAGAAACAAACATACAAAAAGCTTACAGCCTACAGACATACCTGTTTGCACAATTGCAACACCCACTCACATGCTGACAGTTACTTTAATTATTTGCTAACCTTATTTATTATCTATTTATTGTTAAAAGGGAAAACAAGCTTTCATCACTTACATTTGTACCGTGTCTCTGTGTTTATGTTTACATATCGGGAATGTAAAGTATGTATGCACATACTTGAGTAGTGGCTCTTAAGATTATGTAACTGAGGCTAGTATGTTTACATACATTAGACAACTATAACCACACAATCAAATACTAGACTCCATCTCTCTCCATCCTCGTCTCCATCAGCAGTTACATGAACTACATGACATTTCCATTAAATGTGTGGTAATGATGATCATGTCTGGCAGCGCTGGGCAAAAGTTAATATTAGTTACTTAGATTACACAAACATTAATTTAAAAAGTTTAAAAAAATTTATTTTAAAAAGTCACAGTAAAAAAATGTAAATTCAGACACATAATCCCTCTAAAGAGAGAATGGAAAGGCAAAGTAGAAAAGGGGAAATATTGTGCTTCCCTGTAACTTTTTTTGCATACAGATATTTTCCATTAGTGGAACTTAATATGTCCACCGTAGCTATGTCTAGTGTCAGTTTTGGTTTAACTACTGATTGAACCATATGAGGTATCTGAACCCACTAATGCTGAAATATCTATGGGTAGCCTCGGTAAAAGCGGGCTGTATGTTTGTTAACAAACTTTATTGTAATGTCATTGTATGGGCCTACATTTTTTGGGGGGAGGGGCTTAAAATATATAATATGCAATCATTTGTTATTAATTTAATTTATAACTATAACAGAAATAATGGAAGTAAAAGAGATTCAAAATAGGTTTAGGTGGTGTGCTCCATATAGACTGCATCTGAGGTCATAGTCTGGCACACATCCATTAATGAACCAGGAAAAGTATAATACTTTGCATGTGTATATGGTTGTGTGCATCATTTCTTTGTCCTCCCCATGTCCTGCATCTGCGTCTCTCACTCTCTTTCTTGGCTTGCTTACCAGAGAATTGTGGCATTACTATTAGTTAGAAATGTCTTGGAACAAGGAAATGTGATGTTTTTTAACACTCTAAAAGAACTGGCTCGTCTGTGGTTGTGGACATTGCGTGAGGAGCGCTGTCTTTCCGGCAAGCTGCAAGCCTTATGCCTGAAATGTGGGTGACGTTTGATGACGCGCGGTATCTCAATGACGTCTGATAAGTTTCTTTCTCCTGATGCATCCTGCTGGCTTTATACAAATTAGAAAGCCTTCCAGTGTTTTGAGTCCCATTACTGGTCTAAAGTGCAAAAGTCACAAATCAAACCCTCCTTTGTAGAATGGTGCACCCTCCACCCACTCCCAGGCCCCTTCATCTGCATCAAGACTGTCCAGTTTCAAATTGACATCCCCAGACCTTCTGCATTCAGCCAGCACTGCGAGTCGAAGTGCAGCTTGTACAATTTGAATTACAAAGAGTCACAGTTCCCCGTCCATGTAAATGAGACACAGGCTCCTCTCCGAGCCTGAAAGGCCTTATTGTCAGCAGATAACTATCTTTTTATCATTGGCATTTGAGCAAGTTATAACTAAACAAGGCTGTCGGAGGACAAAAATATGATTATTTTGCTGTTGTTTAATTTTTGCATCATAATGTCTTTCCAGAAAAGTGATTAAAATCAAAATACTATACAGCTGCCTACGTCAGTCAGTTAAGGCTGTTCATCAGCATCATGGGTGGTAAAATGTATAGCATTTATAATCTCACATAACTAAATATTCTATTTCGGTAACAATTCTCTAAAGAGTTCAATAAGTCAGTCAGTTACTCAACTACTGTTGGTGAGATTGGTATAAAAACGTGCATAGACTGGATTGCCCATTAAACAGGTTAAAAAGGCTTGTTAAGTGATAACTGCTGACCACAAAAGGAGACTTTTGCTAATAAAATAAACCGCAGAAAGTGTTGCTTTACACCCAATGTTTCACTTTCACACATTTCAAATATCAAACTGCTCACACACACTGGTGTGATGAGTGTAACGCACTGACCCTCTGTGCCCAGCATTTTGTGGGTGTGGGTATGTATGCATTCATGCACTGTTGCATTACGAGGAAGCTCTTAACGGTAAGAGCATTGTGCTCAGATGGGTATCTGCAGCTGGCAGCTCCACACTTGGCAGAGGGCAGCACAGTGCTGGGGACCGTAAATGCTACGTAACTCATTTCCGTATATTCTGATGTGGCTTCTGATAGGAGCTGCTAAACAGCGGTGTGGGAGGCTGGTACCTGGAGACAAACACCACTGATAGCAAAAGACAGCAGCTAATTTTAGACGCAGCATTCAGCATTATTTTATGATTCATCGTCCTATATTGTCTGAAAGGATCATAGTTATGTAGGAAAAGAATAGAATAAGCAGCGCATCAGATGTTGTTACTTGTTGAGCTATGTTGTGGGCCCAGTTCACACATGATATGATATCTCACTTTATATTATTAGGCAAGTAGTGTGGTTATCAGTTCCCCTGACATGAGCTATAGAGTGTTACATTTGTTCGTCATTTATATCAACGAAATTTGATGGATCATGATCTTTATTATAAACGTTTAACTTGTGGTTTTATATAGGGTTAAATGAAGTATCTCGCAGTCTTAAAGAAGAGCAGTGTTGATCACTAAAGGTATGTTGTGCTTTGGATGTGGGTGAACTTACAGCTTTGCTGAATTAACAGCAAACGTTCAGGGTTAGCAGGCAAAATTAGTCACTCGTATGTATGGTGATAATCTGAATTATTTTTATGGTGATTGCAAAATATGTATCCCAAGGATGAAAAAATAAAAGTTTAATATATGACTTAATTTTGTAACTTTTTAATCTTTATATTGTTTTAGTGTACACTGAGGGCCATGGCAGCATTGCAATGTCAAATTCCTGTGTATGACTGTACATATGGGCACTGACAATAAAGCTGACTTTGACTTTTGACAAAGCTATTAGTCGACACAAGTAAGTGATGTTTTGGCAACAGCAGCGCTTTAAGTAGACACGGTGAAGTTTTGATTTATTGGCTCTAGACCTTTGCATGACTAAACAGGCTGTAGGTATGAAGTAAAGCCAAATGCCTGACCTCCCTTAATATGGTCTAAATGTCTTATCAGGCATCTCTGGGTGGGCTCAGGAAGTTACATTAGAACAGAAACAATGAGCAGGTCACTCATATGCAGGCAATGACCTTTTAAATAGAGAACAGTCTGCCAACTTATTGCTAGAGAAAAATAGCAGCTTGAACAAAACTTGTCCACGTCATGCTGTACTTTAATGTTTGTATCACAAAAAAACTGCTAATATCACAATCCACTAACACACTATATACACACAGAGGTTTTAAATTACTCTGGATAATCAGACCTCTACTCAGGTTCAGGTTAAGAGGTGCTATAAAAGGAAATACCAGATCACACTCAAACCTATTAATCAATAACAATGGTAAATGGATGCACTTTGTCTCACCTTACCAGACACAACAAACCAAGGTATTGGGAGCTACAGGTCAAGTTCAGTCACATAAGAAGAAGATTCAAGTATTACCCACATATTATTTTACACTCTGGGATAAAGAAAAAATCTGATCTCACAGAATTATATGAAATGACCACAATATATTTATTATTGCCAATTGTGGTCAACAGGTCAAAGTAATTTATTGACTGGCTGTAATCATGCGATTGGACGTCTTTTATAGGACAGAATTCAGAAAGAGATCAGTTTAAGGTAGGTTTTAATTTGTGTCCAATTTTTAATATAATAGGGCAAGCATTGCTTGGCTTACTTGCTCTATAGTAAGTCTTAACTCACACATACTGTTAGGACTACATAATCAGAGCACGTGTTAAGTACCAAGAAGTTAGCATACCCCTGCCTGTGATAAATAATAATACAGTTAAGGACAGGAGATATCAAATAAAGAAAAAAGAATTTTAAAAGAAAGAATAAAGTGAAGGATCACTTTCTAAAAAACTGATAAAACACAAGAGTGGAAAAGGTCAAACAGAGAAGGAGCAAAATCAGAGGAAACTATCAATATTTAATTTGTTCCTTGTCAATCGAAACACCTAATACTAATCTTCAACACACACAGACCTGCACACATAATCGTTAGAGTCAGATAACGTGATTTTGCAGAATTTACAGCTGGAGAGGAATCTACTTTCTCCACTCAGCAGGTCAGCAAGGGCACAAGACCCATTTTTAATAGTTTGTGTAATTTGAGAAGTAGAAACAAAGTATTGTGCAGTATTATGTAAAGTAGTGAAGTATTATGAGCGTATAGTGTTAAAGGCTGATTCTTGAACAAACAGCTTTAGAGGTCATTTCTTATTATGCAGGAAGGAACTCGGACATTATCAGGAGGTACAAGGAATCATAAGGAATCAGAACGTGGTAGGGCGTGTTTAGGGGTGATGTAATGTTTACACAGTGGTCAGTACAGCCATTTCCTCCTCCTCCTGCAGAACGGCCCAGTCAAAGGGCCTAGATAGTGTACATGGTGAAAGGGTCATTGCCACATGGAGAACTACAAGAAGAAACTGAAGATTGTTTCAAACAGCAGTCTGTCGTCGCACTGGAGTTGTTTAAAAACGCCCATCAAATGTAATATGAGTAGGATAAAAGACTTAAACAGCAAATTTACTGTTTCTGCACAACAGTTCTCTAACACTTTTCACATAGAAGAGCCACAAATAATACCAACAATGAAAAACAAACCTGAGATGGGTGGAGTCGCTGTGGATTCAAAAGGAAAATGAACCATTTCTTGGGCACTATTTCCCAAACGGGACTTGGAGCTTTGGTTATTTTTGCTCTCTGAGTCAGTGTCAAGGCATAATTGCTTAAGATGATGCTTTGTTTATTTACTCAAGAGAAAATAAGTGATTCTTAGGAAGAGGGCCAAGGGAAATACAACTCCAGGGAGTCATAGCTTAGAAAAGTCACATCCCCCGAGGTCAGCTTTGCATGAAAACGTGAGATTGTCATAGTATTAAGATGCAGCTCTTACACAATGGTATGTGACCTTTACCATATTCTTCTGATGCTGGAAGAAGTTCAGTTTTTCGTTTTCGTTTTACTTAACACAGTTTAACATGTGTTTACTACATTTACTTACTGTACCAGGGCATTGAAAACATATTTTAAAGTACAAACCGCCTATTCAAAAGTACTTCTTAATTTTTGTATTACCACAAAGTCCTATTTGTAGCATCTCTGGTGTCCATCTAAAACAGCTGAAGGGCTTTCACCCACTATTATAAAACTCTACGTGTTCCATTTTCTTAAGGGCCTCTTCCTTCTCTTCCATGTCTTTTTTTAAAAGTGAACTTTTTTGGGTTACTAACATTAAAAACTTGGTTTTTAACATGAGCGCCAAGTGGGACATTTAGTCAGTAATCCCCACCCCTCAACAGCACCATGGTAACATGCCAAATTCAAATAATCTTATCTAAATCTAATTCATAAAGCCATTTAAACTCAAATTTGTTCTAAGATCATTTTTAAGGTGATCTGTTAATGTGTAACTTTGGTGACCCCCAGTGGCATTATGAAGTACATCCAGAGAATGCAGACTTTAGAGATTCTTCATGGCGTCCTAACATGTAGTATGGCTGAAAAAGAAACATTTCAGTATAAACTTAAAGTCATGGCAATTGTACAGAAAGATACAAAGTTAAAAGACTCTCAGTGTTGGCACAAGATCACTGTTTATCTAAAGAGTTTATCTAAACAGGTTGTCCAAACCCAACCCCAACATTAGCATGGTGTGGAATGCTTTTCTATTACTAACAAACTACCTGTGGTGGAAAAATGTCACTAAATTAGAGATGCTTAAAACATTAACACTCTCTCAGAGTGTTTGTCCTGTTAGGCAGAAACAGCAGAAGTGTAGTCATGCACATATATATACTTCCTCATACACTCTGTTCTTCCTGTTAAAGTGCAAAATCCACCCAGCTTACTTGAGTTTTCATTTCACACTACATGACCTAGTGTAGTGGTTGGTTGGGTAGTTAGTCTTTGGGTTTAGGTCAAAAAGAAAATAGTTGCAGCTTTAAAATATTGTTTACTGAGCATTGTAAAAAAAAAAAAAAACTAAATAAAAGAACATCAGACAAGTCAGGCTTTACTGAATGTTTATATATTAGATCCTGGGGGGAGACACAAATCCTTTTTAGGGTGCGCCAGAAGGCCATCTGGCGTAAAAATCAAACATCCACATGTGGCGACCCTTTGTGAATAAGGGAGCAGCCAAAAGTAGCTTTAATAATACGTTAACACCCTCCATCTGATCGTGAGGCTTTTGAAACCTTTAACTTTGACGTCAGTGTGCGAAACCTTTGTTCTTCAGAAACAAGAACACTAGCAAAGAGGACTGAAAAAGGGCAGGGTCACTGTGAATAGAAAAGGAAACAGTAATGGGTGGGTTGCTCATGTGTATCGGCAGGTGAATGGGGCGACTTTGAAAACTGGGATGGATTTTTTTAAGATTCCTAGTCTGATGATTTTCAATTGTTAGACCCATTATTAGCATACTATGATTCAATATTTACAAATTTAAGAAAGAGAGAAGTATATATATATTAAGTCGTGGCTAATAAAATAAAAATGTGCACTTAACTAGCAATTTATGAGAATGTAAAATACAACTTTTGACACTAAGGACTGACTGAGTCTGATGGACATAGTCAAGACAGAAAATGTTTAAAATATTAATAATTTTGCAAACGCTGCAAATTAGTCTCAACAGATCTGGTGGTTTGTTGTCACCAAAGCTGAATAAAGTTTTTCAGAAGGTGCAATATTCAGAAAAATTTGCAACTAACACATTGTTTACAGTGGCTTGCAAAAGTATTCGGCCCCCCTGAACTTTTCCATATTTTGTCACATTACAGCCACAAACATGAATCAATTTTATTGGAATTCCACGTGAAAGACCAACACAAAGTGGTGCACACGTGAGAAGTGGAACGAAAATCATACATGATTCCAAAAACTTTTTATAAATAAATCACTGCAAAGTGGGGTGTGTGTAATTATTCAGCCCCCTGAGTCAATACTTTGTAGAACCACCTTTTGCTGCAATTCCAGCTGCCAGTCTTTTAGGGTCTGTCTCTACCAGCTTTGCACATCTACAGACTGAAATCCTTGCCCTTTCTTCTTTGCAAAACAGCGGCCACACATAACGTTTTGTATTTTGGCTAAAAAGTTCCATTTTGGTCTCATCTGACCAGAGCACCTTCTTCACATGTTTGCTGTGTCCCCCACATGGCTTGTGGCAAACTGCAAACGGGACTTCATATGGTTTTCTGTTAACAATGGCTTTCGTCTTGCCACTCTTCCATAAAGACCAACGTTGTGCAGTGCACGACTAATAGTTGTCCTATGGACAGATTCCCCCACCTGAGCTGTAGATCTCTGCAGCTCGTCCAGAGTCACCATGGGCCTCTTGGCTGCATTTCTGATCAGCGCTCTCCTTGTTCGGCCTGTGAGTTTAGGAGGACGGCCTTGTCTTGGTAGGTTTACAGTTGTGCCATACTCCTTCCATTTCTGAATGATCGCTTGAACAGTGCTCCGTGGGATGTTCAAGGCTTGGGAAATCTTTTTGAGGCCTAAGCCTGCTTTAAATTTCTCAGTAACTTTATCCCTGACCTGTGTGGTGTGTTCTTTGGACTTCATGTTGTTGTTGCTCCCAATATTCTCTTAGACAACCTCCGAGGCCGTCACAGAGCAGCTGTATTTGTACTGACATTAGATTACACACAGGTGCACTCTATTTAGTCATTAGCACTCATCAGGCAATGTCTATGGGCAACTGACTGCACTCAGACCAAAGGGGGCTGAATAATTACGCACACCCCACTTTGCAGTTATTTATTTGTAAAAAAAAATGTTTGGAATCATGTATGATTTTTGTTCCACTTCTCACGTGTGCACCACTTTGTGTTGGTCTTTCACGTGGAATTCCAATAAAATTGATTCATGTTTGTGGCTGTAATGTGACAAAATGTGGAAAAGTTCAAGGGGGGCAAATAGTTTTGCAACCCACTGTATAATATTAGAGAAGTGAGTTCTCCAAACTTAAAATATTTTATTTACCAAGAATACCACAAGGATGAAAATGTCATGGTATCACAAAGGGATTTGGAATTTTAAAAATAAAGGGATTTGATTGGTTTTAATGTTGTAACAGTCACTGAATTTGTGTACGTTAACCCATCTTTTTAATGTGATGTCTTTTCTAAAATAAAACCTAAATATTTATCTTGTGTTATATGATAAACATTTACAAGGATGTTTATCAGTTTTATGGCACAACTGCTTTTTTGAATAAATAAGGAAATACTCACACAGATGCATTTCTAATTTAGATGATAGGTAGTAAAGAAATATCGTTGTATGTTGAAGAGACAGACAGTCAAACGCTAAACTGTCATTTGCCTCTCACTTTGTTTGTGATCTAATCATTTTTTTAGTTACCCACTTTGCTACTATAAATGTACTTTTACATGTGACTTGTGGCTACAGTTAGTAAATATTTCAACAAACCTTTACTATCATATCATAAAACCACAAAGATTCACCTCATAATTCTGTGGCAGATGCAATAAAATACTTGCTGAAATGATTTGCAGCGACCATGACTGTCGTTTACAATTATGAAAGAACCTTATTCTGAGCCTGAGTTGCCTCTAATGCATCTATCGGGGTGTGAGTTTGTGCGTGAATGGTTTAGAAAAGTGCTTGTATAAATGTGTGTATGATCGGCTGAACAAAGCTTGTAGTTTAAAGAAAGACCTGTGATCAGGTTATATGTCTTTAGAACGTGTTTATCTTCGTGAAGATTCCCTCTGGGATTAATAAAGTCTCTCTGGTTAAGTCTGTCTGGTTTTAAATTGTTCTGTAAAACATGTAGCATTTTGCCAGCATTTTACTGAGTATCTGGAACTTGGAAATGAGTAGTTTCAATTTTCTCCTGTGTGTTTTATCAGGCCACTTCATTCTCAAATAATCAAGTTTGGAGTCAGTCAGCATTTTAAGTTGTTCAAGTGACCAAGAACCAAAGATCATGAGACAGCTGTGCTCATTATTGGACTGAATGTAAAAAAGGGTCACGATCGGTGAAAACAGAAAGAAACTGTTATGATTTTTTTGCAGGGTAAATATTCACATAGTGAAGAAAAACCTAAAAGCAAATAGGTTCATTGTGCAGTCAAGAACAATATATTCACAAATCAAACCATATAAACAGACGTCAAACAAAAAACAAATCTAAAGCCTCTTTAACTGAAAAAAAAAACATATTTCCTCTGCTTTCAGCATCTGAATGTTTAAATTAGTAAGTTTACTAGTGTAGTTCATAACTAGGTTAAAACAATATAATTTCATTGCATTATGGCTTCCAAAATTGTCACTAGTTGACTGAAAAACTTGCTAAACTGAACACTAAAACATTGTGCTTTAAGGTCTGTTCCGCCATTATTAGAAGTTAATAATTGGCCACATCTGTGAGCCTTGTGAGGGAGACAATGATGCAGGTTTGAGCTATGATGCCATGAGTTTAATATTTAGCTGAGTGGGAAACAGTTTGAAAGGTAACATATCAGCAAGTAACTGTGAGCTATTTAAATTTTGGCTAATAAGTAATGTGGAATCAAAGCTTGGTATTTGGCCCGATACCAGGATACAGATGAAAAACAAAGCTGAAGTGCATGTTGTATTTATATATGCTGTGAGCAGCTTTACTTTATCACCGAGGAATCAGATATCATCATGAAATCCAAGGAGGAGGAAGAACAATATTCAGAACAGCAGTTCCCCACATTTCTTCGTACCTTCAAGGCTGTTGAAGGATTAGAGATGGTTCGTTATTAGCGGAGTCTACTTCCTTGTTTGTACTAACTAGCACAAAATCGTGTTCTTTTCAGCTGTTACAGTGAAACTTTATCACACGCTACTGAGCTTTTGTGTGTTTTTTTTTAACCATCAAAATAGAAAATGTGATACCTAAACAGATCTGTGTGTAAACATTTTGAGGTTTCTAATTTAATTTCTGGTTCCTGAACACTTACACATTATGTGTAGGAAAATGTACAGATGAAATAATTCCCCACATGAGTGTGATTTGCAAGGATTTCTGGTCGAGAAACAGCTTGACGCTGCCATCAGGTCAAGTCATGTTTTGGCTGGTTTGACCTGATAGCAGGTTCACTCTCCTTTCACGCAGAAGGAACAAAAAAATCCTGCATACACATCCAGCTTTGAATTTCAGCAGTGACCTGTGACATCGAACAGCTGGTTGGTTTTGATGCTTTGAATCTGTTCAAAACTAAATGCTGACCTCTGCTGGTGTAAAAATGATTTACCTTGTTTTTTTCTGTGTTAATCTCTGCAGAGCACCCAAGCACAAAATATCTGTAAGTACTGGTTCCTCATTTATTCATGTGCTCTCTGTTTAATATTTTGACTTTTTATAGCTCAAAACTGAAGTTTTGTGAATTTCTCACTGTTGTCTTGAATGTCTTGGTTTTCTTGTTCTTCTTTTTAGCAAATTGTGCAACAGGAACCTTAAATATAACAACCACCACAACAACAGCAAATGTCACCTTTCAACTTGACTCAAACTGCAGCTTAACAGTTGGCGGTAATATGTCTGAAAAAGGTTTAATAACTGGTCTGACTCCTGGAGCTGTCTATCACATTGTCTTAAACTGTTCAGGCTCCTGCAATGTGTCAAACATCGCAACAAGTAAGTCATTTTATTTTTCTTAATTATATAAACTAATGATTCTGTGAGTTGGATGATAGTGATGTTAATATTAGTTTATAACCAATAATGAGAATATGATGAACTGATTTGTTTCCTGTTGACGTATCTCTAATTCACAGAGCCAGAAACGGTCAGTTTAACAGTCACTAATATCACAACATCCTCTATGTTTGTGAGCTGGACTAAACCAGTGGGAAACAGCTCCTTCTATAAAGTACAGTGGACAGATGGAGGAACAAGTGCCCCTGTAACTGTCAGTGACACGTTTAAGATCATTACTAACCTGACTGCTGGTGTCCAGTATGAAATAAATGTCACTGCAGTGGCAGATGATAATCATACTGAAGGACAGAGTGCTACTGTCACCAAGTACACAAGTAAGTGAGCATTTACATGTTTTCATACTGTGAATTAGTGACTGTCTGCTGAAGGTATCTGGTAAAATAAGGAGTCTTCTATCATCATAAGATAAGTTAAATTGAAAGGAAAGTAGAAGAAGAAATCCAGATGTAGAAGAAGAAGCCCTTTGAAGTGAGAAGGTTGGATCTCTCACCGATGTGTCCTCATATAACAGCTGTAGTTGTGCTCACTCTGTGTTTGAGTAACAGCTCCAATAATGGTTTGCATTTCTTTTGTACGTCTAGTTTAGATCTTCCTCTGAACTTCCAGCTGCATGAAATGTTACAGGGTCAGCATGTTGCTGCTCGTGTGTTTTTACTGTAACTTTGAGACAGAGAAGACTTGAGCCGATTTTTAAATTCTTCCCCATGTAGTGACTTCTCCCTTACAGAGCCTGAAGTAGTCAGATTACTCAGTGTTACTGCTTTCACAACGTCCTCTGTATCATTGAAGTGGACTGAAGCAGAGGGAAACAGCTGCTTCTATCTTGTAGAGTGGACAGATAGACATTTAAATGAGAATCACAGTGTGAATAACACATAAATAACCATCAGTGCACTAACTGCCTGTATGCAGTACAGATTTAGAGTTTCTGCAGTGGCTGGTGATGAGCAAACTACGGGAGCTGCAGAGTTAATTTCACTGTATACAAACAGGATGTGCAGGAATTCCCATGCATTTTTTGCTCAAATAAATTCTACAATGAATTAATGATTCAGTCTAAAAAATGATCAATCTGTCTCTATTAGTGTTGTATGTAACACAGGCCTTTAAGGTGGCAGATGGTTGCCACTACCTGAGCCTGTTTCTGCTGGAGGTTTCTTCCTGTTAAAAGGGAGTTTTACCTCCCTACAGTCGCCAAGTGCACAAAGGAGGCTGTTTGATTGTTGCCGTTTTCTCTCTTTTAGTGTAGGGTCTTTACTAAAGTGCTTTGAGCTAACTAATTTGGCTCTATTTAAAGAAGATAAAATTGAATAGAATTGACTTCTCATGCAATTACCCTCTACTCACAGAGCCTAAATTAGTCAGGGATCTCATTGTCACTGAAACGAAAAACTATGAGAGCTGCAGAGTTAATTTTACTGTATACACACAAGATATGCAGGAATTCAACATCTGAATGAATTTGTAATCAGTGTTTTTCAAATGCTGTCCCTTAGGTGTTCTTTACTAAATTTGCTTCATATTTGATGGTGTCATTTTCTAATTTTAAAATATATTTATGTCAGTTTTCGTTTTTTTGCATCTTCCTCTCTGTAACACACAGAACCTGAAAAAGTGAATGATCTTACTGTCAGTGAAACCAGGACGTCCTCTATATTTCTGAACTGGACTGAGCCACAGGGTCAAAGGTCATTCTATAGAGTAGAGTGGACAGATGGAACAATAAACATGAATAAGACTGAAACTAAAGTAAATGTCACTGAGCTGACTCCTGGAGTGTGCTACACTTTCACTGTCACAGCAGTGGCTGGAGATAACAGTACACAAAGTGACGTAGCAACACTTTCTCAATGCACAAGTAAGATGAAGAGTATGACCATTTCTGATCTGGGGTCTCGTGCTCTGTACTGTGTCACTGTTTCATTTTATCTTGTAGTTTATTATTTGTCAACTTTTTAGGATAGTTTTTTTTCTAGTGAAGCAGTTACTTCAAAAATTATAGAAATTATTGTGACTTGAAAGACTTCAAATCTAAGGCTACGTTCACACTGCAGGTCTTAATGCTCAATTCCGATTTTTTGATCAAATCCGATTTTTTTTACTGCTCGTTCACACTACAAATAAAATGCGACAGCAAACGTGCTCTAGTGTGAACGCTCAAAGCGGCCCGCATGCGCAAAAGAAGATGTCACACACAACGCGCTCTGTTTAGACCCAGAGCAACAGTATTGTTTGACTGATGGCCGTTAATATAAAGACTTCGGACTTCACGTTTCCCAATTTTTGCTTTAAGTTGTTTTGTTATTTACATAATAATGTAAATAACCTAATAATGATCCTTATTGCTGTTTAAGAGAGGAGCGGTGCTTCAAAGGATAGCTGCAGATTTCTGTCAGAATCTGCAGATTATACAGTACAAATAAAATGTTTACGTTGTCTTCCCAACAGTTTCACTGACATCTACGCTGGATGGCCAGGAAGCGTTCGCGATGTCGTATCGGGTGCTTCTCCGGCGCTGATAATTGGCTTCAGTCTTGTGTCGGTGACGTAAAAGACGGATTTAATGCAACTTGACCGTTCAAACAGCAGTCGCTTTCTAAAACATCGGATATGTATCGGATTCAGTACCACATACGAAAGTGACCCAGATCGGATTTGAAAATATCGGATTTGCGCCGTTCACACTGTCATAGCATGATCAGATATGGGTCGCATAGGGTCAAAAAAATCGGATTTGATGCGCTTTCGCCTGCAGTGTGAACGTAGCCTAAAAACACTTTTTATTCATGTGTGACATGGGTTTTTTGTTAAAAAGAATTTTATGATTTATTCACATATCCTCTCAGGTCTTTCTTAATTCAGTTCTCTTGGTTCTTACCTGTTGCAGTCACTGCTTATTTTTCTTGGCTCAGCAGTTCTTTTGTTTTCTTGTTCCTCCTCATGTACTCTCCACTCATAGAGCCTGAAGTAGTCACGAGTCTCTCTGCTGTTAACATCACAACATCGTCTATGTTTGTGAGCTGGACTAAACCAGTGGGAAACAGCTTCTTCTATAAAGTACAGTGGACGAACTTCTCTGTAAATGTCAGTGACACGTTTAAGATCATTACTAACCTGACTGCTGGTGTCCAGTATGAAATAAATGTCACTGCAGTGGCTGGTGATGGTTCTACTAAAGGACAGAGTGCTACTGTCACCAACTACACAAGTAAGCGAGCATTTACATGTTTTCATACTGTGAATTAGTGACTGTCTGCTGAGAATATCTGGTAAAATAAGGAGTCTTCTATCATCATAAGATAAGTTAAATTGAAAGGAAAGTAGAAGAAGAAATCCAGATGTAGAAGAAGAAGCCCTTTGAAGTGAGAAGGTTGGATCTCTCACCGATGTGTCCTCATATAACAGCTGTAGTTGTGCTCACTCTGTGTTTGAGTAACAGCTCCAATAATGGTTTGCATTTCTTTTGTACGTCTAGTTTAGATCTTCCTCTGAACTTCCAGCTGCATGAAATGTTACAGGGTCAGCATGTTGCTGCTCGTGTGTTTTTACTGTAACTTTGAGACAGAGAAGACTTGAGCTGATATTTTAATTGTTACCCATGTAGTGACTTCTCCCTTACAGAGCCTGAAGTAGTCAGATTACTCAGTGTTACTGCTTTCACAACGTCCTCTGTATCACTGAAGTGGACTGAAGCAGAGGGAAACAGCTGCTTCTATCTTGTAGAGTGGACAGATAGACATTTAAATGAGAATCACAGTGTGAATAACACATAAATAACCATCAGTGCACTAACTGCCTGTATGCAGTACAGATTTAGAGTTACTGCAGTGGCTGGTGATGAGCAAACTACGGGAGCTGCAGAGTTAATTTCACTGTATACAAACAGGATGTGCAGGAATTCAACTTCTGAATCAATTTGTAATCAGTGTTTTTCAAATGCTGTCCCTTAGGTGTTCTTTACTAAATTTGCAGCATATTTGATGGTGTCATTTTCTAAAGTTAAAATTATAGTAATCTTAGTGTTGTTATTTTTGCATCTTCCTCTCTGTAACACACAGAACCCGAGAAAGTGAATGATCTTACTGTCAGTGAAATCAGGACGTCCTCTATATTTCTGAACTGGACTGAGCCACAGGGTCAAAGGTCATTCTATAGAGTAGAGTGGACAGATGGAACAATAAACATGAATAAGACTGTGACTGAAACTAAAGTAAATGTCACTGAGCTGACTCCTGGAGTGAACTACACTTTCACTGTCACAGCAGTGGCTGGAGATAACAGTACACAAAGTGACGTAGCAACACTTTCTCAATACACAAGTAAGATGAAGAGTATGACCATTTCTGATCTGGGGTCTCGTGCTCTGTACTGTGTCACTGTTTCATTTTTTATCTTGTAGTTTATTATTTGTCAACTTTTTAGGACAGTTTTTTTTTTCTAGTGAAGCAGTTACTTCAAAAATTAATGAAATCCTTTTTACAGGAAGACTTCAAATCTAAAAGCACTTTTTGTCCATGAGTGACATGTTTGTTTGTTTTTTACCAAATTAAGTTTTTGATTTATTCACATATCCTCTCAGGTCTTTCTTAATTCAGTTCTCTTGGTTCTTACCTGTTGCAGTCACTGCTTATTTTTCTTGGCTCAGCAGTTCTTTTGTTTTCTTGTTCCTCCTCATGTACTCTCCACTCATAGAGCCTGAAGTAGTCACGAGTCTCTCTGTTGTTAACGTCACAACATCGGCAATTTTTGTGAGCTGGACTAAACCAGTGGGAAACAGCTTCTTCTATAAAGTACAGTGGACGAACTTCTCTGTAAATGTCAGTGACACGTTTAAGATCATTACCAACCTGACTGCTGGTGTCCAGTATGAAATAAATGTCACTGCAGTGGCTGGTGATGGTTCTACTGAGGGACAGAGTGCTACTGTCACCAACTACACAAGTAAGCGAGCATTTAAATGTTTTTCATACTTTGAATTAGTGACTGTCTGCTGAGAATATCTGGTAAAATAAGGAGTCTTCTATCATCATAAGATAAGTTAAATTGAAAGGAAAGTAGAAGAAGAAATCCAGATGTAGAAGAAGAAGCCCTTTGAAGTGAGAAGGTTGGATCTCTCACCGATGTGTCCTCATATAACAGCTGTAGTTGTGCTCACTCTGTGTTTGAGTAACAGCTCCAATAATGGTTTGCATTTCTTTTGTACGTCTAGTTTAGATCTTCCTCTGAACTTCCAGCTGCATGAAATGTTACAGGGTCAGCATGTTGCTGCTCGTGTGTTTTTACTGTAACTTTGAGACAGAGAAGACTTGAGCTGATATTTTAATTGTTACCCATGTAGTGACTTCTCCCTTACAGAGCCTGAAGTAGTCAGATTACTCAGTGTTACTGCTTTCACAACGTCCTCTGTATCATTGAAGTGGACTGAAGCAGAGGGAAACAGCTGCTTCTATCTTGTAGAGTGGACAGATAGACATTTAAATGAGAATCACAGTGTGAATAACACATAAATAACCATCAGTGCACTAACTGCCTGTATGCAGTACAGATTTAGAGTTACTGCAGTGGCTGGTGATGAGCAAACTACGGGAGCTGCAGAGTTAATTTCACTGTATACAAACAGGATGTGCAGGAATTCCCATGCATTTTTTGCTCAAATAAATTCTACAATGAATTAATGATTCAGTCTAAAAAATGATCAATCTGTCTCTATTAGTGTTGTATGTAACACAGGCCTTTAAGGTGGCAGATGGTTGCCACTACCTGAGCCTGTTTCTGCTGGAGGTTTCTTCCTGTTAAAAGGGAGTTTTACCTCCCTACAGTCGCCAAGTGCACAAAGGAGGCTGTTTGATTGTTGCCGTTTTCTCTCTTTTAGTGTAGGGTCTTTACTAAAGTGCTTTGAGCTAACTAATTTGGCTCTATTTAAAGAAGATAAAATTGAATAGAATTGACTTCTCATGCAATTACCCTCTACTCACAGAGCCTAAATTAGTCAGGGATCTCATTGTCACTGAAATGAAAAACTATGAGAGCTGCAGAGTTAATTTTACTGTATACACATAAGATATGCAGGAATTCAACATCTGAATGAATTTGTAATCAGTGTTTTTCAAATGCTGTCCCTTAGGTGTTCTTTACTAAATTTGCTTCATATTTGATGGTGTCATTTTCTAATTTTAAAATATATTTATGTCAGTTTTCGTGTTTTTGCATCTTCCTCTCTGTAACACACAGAACCCGAGAAAGTGAATGATCTTAATGTCAGTGAAATCAGGACGTCCTCTATATTTCTGAACTGGACTGAGCCACAGGGTCAAAGGTCATTCTATAGAGTAGAGTGGACAGATGGAACAATAAACATGAATAAGACTGTGACTGAAACTAAAGTAAATGTCACTGAGCTGACTCCTGGAGTGTGCTACACTTTCACTGTCACAGCAGTGGCTGGAGATAACAGTACACAAAGTGACGTAGCAACACTTTCTCAATGCACAAGTAAGATGAAGAGTATGACCATTTCTGATCTGGGGTCTCGTGCTCTGTACTGTATCACTGTTTCATTTTATCTTGTAGTTTATTATTTGTCAGCTTTTTAGGATAGTTTTTTTTCTAGTGAAGCAGTTACTTCAAAAATTATAGAAATTATTGTGACTTGAAAGACTTCAAATCTAAAAACACTTTTTATTCATGTGTGACATGGGTTTTTTGTTAAAAAGCATTTTATGATTTATTCACATATCCTCTCAGGTCTTTCTTAATTCAGTCCTCTTGGTTCTTACCTGTTGCAGTCACTGCTTATTGTTCTTGGCTCAGCAGTTCTTTTGTTTTCTTGTTCCTCCTCATGTACTCTCCACTCATAGAGTCTGAAGTAGTCACGAGTCTCTCTGTTGTTAACGTCACAACATCGTCAATTTTTGTGAGCTGGACTAAACCAGTGGGAAACAGCTTCTTCTATAAAGTACAGTGGACAAACTTCTCTGTAAATGTCAGTGACACGTTTAAGATCATTACTAACCTGACTGCTGGTGTCCAGTATGAAATAAATGTCACTGCAGTGGCTGGTGATGGCTCTACTAAAGGACAGAGTGCTACTGTCACCAACTACACAAGTAAGCGAGCATTTACATGTTTTCATACTGTGAATTAGTGACTGTCTGCTGAGAATATCTGGTAAAATAAGGAGTCTTCTATCATCATAAGATAAGTTAAATTGAAAGGAAAGTAGAAGAAGAAATCCAGATGTAGAAGAAGAAGCCCTTTGAAGTGAGAAGGTTGGATCTCTCACCGATGTGTCCTCATATAACAGCTGTAGTTGTGCTCACTCTGTGTTTGAGTAACAGCTCCAATAATGGTTTGCATTTCTTTTGTACGTCTAGTTTAGATCTTCCTCTGAACTTCCAGCTGCATGAAATGTTACAGGGTCAGCATGTTGCTGCTCGTGTGTTTTTACTGTAACTTTGAGACAGAGAAGACTTGAGCTGATATTTTAATTGTTACCCATGTAGTGACTTCTCCCTTACAGAGCCTGAAGTAGTCAGATTACTCAGTGTTACTGCTTTCACAACGTCCTCTGTATCACTGAAGTGGACTGAAGCAGAGGGAAACAGCTGCTTCTATCTTGTAGAGTGGACAGATAGACATTTAAATGAGAATCACAGTGTGAATAACACATAAATAACCATCAGTGCACTAACTGCCTGTATGCAGTACAGATTTAGAGTTACTGCAGTGGCTGGTGATGAGCAAACTACGGGAGCTGCAGAGTTAATTTCACTGTATACAAACAGGATGTGCAGGAATTCAACTTCTGAATCAATTTGTAATCAATGTTTTTCAAATGCTGTCAGTTAGTGTTTTTCTCTCAATCTTGTTATTTTTGCATCTTCCTCTCTGTAACTCACAGAACCCGAGAAAGTGAATGATCTTAATGTCAGTGAAATCAGGACGTCCTCTATATTTCTGAACTGGACTGAGCCACAGGGTCAAAGGTCATTCTATAGAGTAGAGTGGACAGATGGAACAATAAACATGAATAAGACTGTGACTGAAACTAAAGTAAATGTCACTGAGCTGACTCCTGGAGTGAACTACACTTTCACTGTCACAGCAGTGGCTGGAGATAACAGTACACAAAGTGACGTAGCAACACTTTCTCAATACACAAGTAAGATGAAGAGTATGACCATTTCTGATCTGGGGTCTCGTGCTCTGTACTGTGTCACTGTTTCATTTTTTATCTTGTAGTTTATTATTTGTCAACTTTTTAGGACAGTTTTTTTTTCTAGTGAAGCAGTTACTTCAAAAATTAATGAAATCCTTTTTACAGGAAGACTTCAAATCTAAAAGCACTTTTTATCCATGAGTGACATGTTTGTTTGTTTGTTTTTTACCAAATTAAGTTTTTGATTTATTCACATATCCTCTCAGGTCTTTCTTAATTCAGTTCTCTTGGTTCTTACCTGTTGCAGTCACTGCTTATTGTTCTTGGCTCAGCAGTTCTTTTGTTTTCTTGTTCCTCCTCATGTACTCTCCACTCATAGAGCCTGAAGTAGTCACGAGTCTCTCTGCTGTTAACGTCACAACATCGTCAATTTTTGTGAGCTGGACTAAACCAGTGGGAAACAGCTTCTTCTATAAAGTACAGTGGACGAACTTCTCTGTAAATGTCAGTGACACGTTTAAGATCATTACTAACCTGACTGCTGGTGTCCAGTATGAAATAAATGTCACTGCAGTGGCTGGTGATGGTTCTACTAAAGGACAGAGTGCTACTGTCACCAACTACACAAGTAAGCGAGCATTTACATGTTTTCATACTGTGAATTAGTGACTGTCTGCTGAGAATATCTGGTAAAATAAGGAGTCTTCTATCATCATAAGATAAGTTAAATTGAAAGGAAAGTAGAAGAAGAAATCCAGATGTAGAAGAAGAAGCCCTTTGAAGTGAGAAGGTTGGATCTCTCACCGATGTGTCCTCATATAACAGCTGTAGTTGTGCTCACTCTGTGTTTGAGTAACAGCTCCAATAATGGTTTGCATTTCTTTTGTACGTCTAGTTTAGATCTTCCTCTGAACTTCCAGCTGCATGAAATGTTACAGGGTCAGCATGTTGCTGCTCGTGTGTTTTTACTGTAACTTTGAGACAGAGAAGACTTGAGCCAATATTTTAATTGTTACCCATGTAGTGACTTCTCCCTTACAGAGCCTGAAGTAGTCAGATTACTCAGTGTTACTGCTTTCACAACGTCCTCTGTATCATTGAAGTGGACTGAAGCAGAGGGAAACAGCTGCTTCTATCTTGTAGAGTGGACAGATAGACATTTAAATGAGAATCACAGTGTGAATAACACATAAATAACCATCAGTGCACTAACTGCCTGTATGCAGTACAGATTTAGAGTTTCTGCAGTGGCTGGTGATGAGCAAACTACGGGAGCTGCAGAGTTAATTTCACTGTATACAAACAGGATGTGCAGGAATTCCCATGCATTTTTTGCTCAAATAAATTCTACAATGAATTAATGATTCAGTCTAAAAAATGATCAATCTGTCTCTATTAGTGTTGTATGTAACACAGGCCTTTAAGGTGGCAGATGGTTGCCACTACCTGAGCCTGTTTCTGCTGGAGGTTTCTTCCTGTTAAAAGGGAGTTTTACCTCCCTACAGTCGCCAAGTGCACAAAGGAGGCTGTTTGATTGTTGCCGTTTTCTCTCTTTTAGTGTAGGGTCTTTACTAAAGTGCTTTGAGCTAACTAATTTGGCTCTATTTAAAGAAGATAAAATTGAATAGAATTGACTTCTCATGCAATTACCCTCTACTCACAGAGCCTAAATTAGTCAGGGATCTCATTGTCACTGAAATGAAAAACTATGAGAGCTGCAGAGTTAATTTTACTGTATACACATAAGATATGCAGGAATTCAACATCTGAATGAATTTGTAATCAGTGTTTTTCAAATGCTGTCCCTTAGGTGTTCTTTACTAAATTTGCTTCATATTTGATGGTGTCATTTTCTAATTTTAAAATATATTTATGTCAGTTTTCGTGTTTTTGCATCTTCCTCTCTGTAACACACAGAACCTGAAAAAGTGAATGATCTTACTGTCAGTGAAACCAGGACGTCCTCTATATTTCTGAACTGGACTGAGCCACAGGGTCAAAGGTCATTCTATAGAGTAGAGTGGACAGATGGAACAATAAACATGAATAAGACTGTGACTGAAACTAAAGTAAATGTCACTGAGCTGACTCCTGGAGTGTGCTACACTTTCACTGTCACAGCAGTGGCTGGAGATAACAGTACACAAAGTGACGTAGCAACACTTTCTCAATGCACAAGTAAGATGAAGAGTATGACCATTTCTGATCTGGGGTCTCGTGCTCTGTACTGTGTCACTGTTTCATTTTATCTTGTAGTTTATTATTTGTCAGCTTTTTAGGATAGTTTTTTTTCTAGTGAAGCAGTTACTTTAAAAATTATAGAAATTATTGTGACTTGAAGACTTCAAATCTAAAAACACTTTTTATTCATGTGTGACATGGGTTTTTTGTTAAAAAGAATTTTATGATTTATTCACATATCCTCTCAGGTCTTTCTTAATTCAGTTCTCTTGGTTCTTACCTGTTGCAGTCACTGCTTATTTTTCTTGGCTCAGCAGTTCTTTTGTTTTCTTGTTCCTCCTCATGTACTCTCCACTCATAGAGCCTGAAGTAGTCACGAGTCTCTCTGCTGTTAACATCACAACATCATCTATGTTTGTGAGCTGGACTAAACCAGTGGGAAACAGCTTCTTCTATAAAGTACAGTGGACGAACTTCTCTGTAAATGTCAGTGACACGTTTAAGATCATTACTAACCTGACTGCTGGTGTCCAGTATGAAATAAATGTCACTGCAGTGGCTGGTGATGGTTCTACTAAAGGACAGAGTGCTACTGTCACCAACTACACAAGTAAGCGAGCATTTACATGTTTTCATACTGTGAATTAGTGACTGTCTGCTGAGAATATCTGGTAAAATAAGGAGTCTTCTATCATCATAAGATAAGTTAAATTGAAAGGAAAGTAGAAGAAGAAATCCAGATGTAGAAGAAGAAGCCCTTTGAAGTGAGAAGGTTGGATCTCTCACCGATGTGTCCTCATATAACAGCTGTAGTTGTGCTCACTCTGTGTTTGAGTAACAGCTCCAATAATGGTTTGCATTTCTTTTGTACGTCTAGTTTAGATCTTCCTCTGAACTTCCAGCTGCATGAAATGTTACAGGGTCAGCATGTTGCTGCTCGTGTGTTTTTACTGTAACTTTGAGACAGAGAAGACTTGAGCCGATATTTTAATTGTTACCCATGTAGTGACTTCTCCCTTACAGAGCCTGAAGTAGTCAGATTACTCAGTGTTACTGCTTTCACAACGTCCTCTGTATCACTGAAGTGGACTGAAGCAGAGGGAAACAGCTGCTTCTATCTTGTAGAGTGGCCAGATAGACATTTAAATGAGAATCACAGTGTGAATATCACATAAATAACCATCAGTGCACTAACTGCCTGTATGCAGTACAGATTTAGAGTTACTGCAGTGGCTGGTGATGAGCAAACTACGGGAGCTGCAGAGTTAATTTCACTGTATACAAACAGGATGTGCAGGAATTCAACTTCTGAATCAATTTGTAATCAATGTTTTTCAAATGCTGTCAGTTAGTGTTTTTCTCTCAATCTTGTTATTTTTGCATCTTCCTCTCTGTAACTCACAGAACCCGAGAAAGTGAATGATCTTAATGTCAGTGAAATCAGGACGTCCTCTATATTTCTGAACTGGACTGAGCCACAGGGTCAAAGGTCATTCTATAGAGTAGAGTGGACAGATGGAACAATAAACATGAATAAGACTGTGACTGAAACTAAAGTAAATGTCACTGAGCTGACTCCTGGAGTGAACTACACTTTCACTGTCACAGCAGTGGCTGGAGATAACAGTACACAAAGTGACGTAGCAACACTTTCTCAATACACAAGTAAGATGAAGAGTATGACCATTTCTGATCTGGGGTCTCGTGCTCTGTACTGTGTCACTGTTTCATTTTATCTTGTAGTTTATTATTTGTCAACTTTTTAGGACAGTTTTTTTTTTCTAGTGAAGCAGTTACTTCAAAAATTAATGAAATCCTTTTTACAGGAAGACTTCAAATCTAAAAGCACTTTTTATCCATGAGTGACATGTTTGTTTGTTCGTTTTTTACCAAATTAAGTTTTTGATTTATTCACATATCCTCTCAGGTCTTTCTTAATTCAGTTCTCTTGGTTCTTACCTGTTGCAGTCACTGCTTATTGTTCTTGGCTCAGCAGTTCTTTTGTTTTCTTGTTCCTCCTCATGTACTCTCCACTCATAGAGCCTGAAGTAGTCACGAGTCTCTCTGTTGTTAACGTCACAACATCGGCAATTTCTGTGAGCTGGACTAAACCAGTGGGAAACAGCTTCTTCTATAAAGTACAGTGGACAAACTTCTCTGTAAATGTCAGTGACACGTTTAAGATCATTACTAACCTGACTGCTGGTGTCCAGTATGAAATAAATGTCACTGCAGTGGCTGGTGATGGTTCTACTAAAGGACAGAGTGCTACTGTCACCAACTACACAAGTAAGCGAGCATTTACATGTTTCATACTGTGAATTAGTGACTGTCTGCTGAGAATATCTGGTAAAATAAGGAGTCTTCTATCATCATAAGATAAGTTAAATTGAAAGGAAAGTAGAAGAAGAAATCCAGATGTAGAAGAAGAAGCCCTTTGAAGTGAGAAGGTTGGATCTCTCACCGATGTGTCCTCATATAACAGCTGTAGTTGTGCTCACTCTGTGTTTGAGTAACAGCTCCAATAATGGTTTGCATTTCTTTTGTACGTCTAGTTTAGATCTTCCTCTGAACTTCCAGCTGCATGAAATGTTACAGGGTCAGCATGTTGCTGCTCGTGTGTTTTTACTGTAACTTTGAGACAGAGAAGACTTGAGCCAATATTTTAATTGTTACCCATGTAGTGACTTCTCCCTTACAGAGCCTGAAGTAGTCAGATTACTCAGTGTTACTGCTTTCACAACGTCCTCTGTATCACTGAAGTGGACTGAAGCAGAGGGAAACAGCTGCTTCTATCTTGTAGAGTGGACAGATAGACATTTAAATGAGAATCACAGTGTGAATAACACATAAATAACCATCAGTGCACTAACTGCCTGTATGCAGTACAGATTTAGAGTTTCTGCAGTGGCTGGTGATGAGCAAACTACGGGAGCTGCAGAGTTAATTTCACTGTATACAAACAGGATGTGCAGGAATTCCCATGCATTTTTTGCTCAAATAAATTCTACAATGAATTAATGATTCAGTCTAAAAAATGATCAATCTGTCTCTATTAGTGTTGTATGTAACGCAGGCCTTTAAGGTGGCAGATGGTTGCCACTACCTGAGCCTGTTTCTGCTGGAGGTTTCTTCCTGTTAAAAGGGAGTTTTACCTCCCTACAGTCGCCAAGTGCACAAAGGAGGCTGTTTGATTGTTGCCGTTTTCTCTCTTTTAGTGTAGGGTCTTTACTAAAGTGCTTTGAGCTAACTAATTTGGCTCTATTTAAAGAAGATAAAATTGAATAGAATTGACTTCTCATGCAATTACCCTCTACTCACAGAGCCTAAATTAGTCAGGGATCTCATTGTCACTGAAATGAAAAACTATGAGCGCTGCAGAGTTAATTTTACTGTATACACATAAGATATGCAGGAATTCAACTTCTGAATGAATTTGTAATCAGTGTTTTTCAAATGCTGTCCCTTAGGTGTTCTTTACTAAATTTGCTTCATATTTGATGGTGTCATTTTCTAATTTTAAAATATATTTATGTCAGTTTTCGTGTTTTTGCATCTTCCTCTCTGTAACACACAGAACCTGAAAAAGTGAATGATCTTACTGTCAGTGAAACCAGGACGTCCTCTATATTTCTGAACTGGACTGAGCCACAGGGTCAAAGGTCATTCTATAGAGTAGAGTGGACAGATGGAACAATAAACATGAATAAGACTGAAACTAAAGTAAATGTCACTGAGCTGACTCCTGGAGTGAACTACACTTTCACTGTCACAGCAGTGGCTGGAGATAACAGTACACAAAGTGACGTAGCAACACTTTCTCAATGCACAAGTAAGATGAAGAGTATGACCATTTCTGATCTGGGGTCTCGTGCTCTGTACTGTATCACTGTTTCATTTTTTATCTTGTAGTTTATTATTTGTCAGCTTTTTAGGATAGTTTTTTTTTCTAGTGAAGCAGTTACTTCAAAAATTATAGAAATTATTGTGACTTGAAAGACTTCAAATCTAAAAACACTTTTTATTCATGTGTGACATGGGTTTTTTGTTAAAAAGCATTTTATGATTTATTCACATATCCTCTCAGGTCTTTCTTAATTCAGTTCTCTTGGTTCTTACCTGTTGCAGTCACTGCTTATTTTTCTTGGCTCAGCAGTTCTTTTGTTTTCTTGTTCCTCCTCATGTACTCTCCACTCATAGAGCCTGAAGTAGTCACGAGTCTCTCTGCTGTTAACATCACAACATCGTCTATGTTTGTGAGCTGGACTAAACCAGTGGGAAACAGCTTCTTCTATAAAGTACAGTGGACGAACTTCTCTGTAAATGTCAGTGACACGTTTAAGATCATTACTAACCTGACTGCTGGTGTCCAGTATGAAATAAATGTCACTGCAGTGGCTGGTGATGGCTCTACTAAAGGACAGAGTGCTACTGTCACCAACTACACAAGTAAGCGAGCATTTACATGTTTTCATACTGTGAATTAGTGACTGTCTGCTGAGAATATCTGGTAAAATAAGGAGTCTTCTATCATCATAAGATAAGTTAAATTGAAAGGAAAGTAGAAGAAGAAATCCAGATGTAGAAGAAGAAGCCCTTTGAAGTGAGAAGGTTGGATCTCTCACCGATGTGTCCTCATATAACAGCTGTAGTTGTGCTCACTCTGTGTTTGAGTAACAGCTCCAATAATGGTTTGCATTTCTTTTGTACGTCTAGTTTAGATCTTCCTCTGAACTTCCAGCTGCATGAAATGTTACAGGGTCAGCATGTTGCTGCTCGTGTGTTTTTACTGTAACTTTGAGACAGAGAAGACTTGAGCTGATATTTTAATTGTTACCCATGTAGTGACTTCTCCCTTACAGAGCCTGAAGTAGTCAGATTACTCAGTGTTACTGCTTTCACAACGTCCTCTGTATCACTGAAGTGGACTGAAGCAGAGGGAAACAGCTGCTTCTATCTTGTAGAGTGGACAGATAGACATTTAAATGAGAATCACAGTGTGAATATCACATAAATAACCATCAGTGCACTAACTGCCTGTATGCAGTACAGATTTAGAGTTACTGCAGTGGCTGGTGATGAGCAAACTACGGGAGCTGCAGAGTTAATTTCACTGTAAACAAACAGGATGTGCAGGAATTCAACTTCTGAATCAATTTGTAATCAATGTTTTTCAAATGCTGTCAGTTAGTGTTTTTCTCTCAATCTTGTTATTTTTGCATCTTCCTCTCTGTAACTCACAGAACCCGAGAAAGTGAATGATCTTAATGTCAGTGAAATCAGGACGTCCTCTATATTTCTGAACTGGACTGAGCCACAGGGTCAAAGGTCATTCTATAGAGTAGAGTGGACAGATGGAACAATAAACATGAATAAGACTGTGACTGAAACTAAAGTAAATGTCACTGAGCTGACTCCTGGAGTGAACTACACTTTCACTGTCACAGCAGTGGCTGGAGATAACAGTACACAAAGTGACGTAGCAACACTTTCTCAATACACAAGTAAGATGAAGAGTATGACCATTTCTGATCTGGGGTCTCGTGCTCTGTACTGTATCACTGTTTCATTTTTTATCTTGTAGTTTATTATTTGTCAACTTTTTAGGACAGTTTTTTTTCTAGTGAAGCAGTTACTTCAAAAATTATAGAAATTATTGTGACTTGAAAGACTTCAAATCTAAAAGCACTTTTTTGTCCATGAGTGACATGTTTGTTTGTTTTTTACCAAATTAAGTTTTTGATTTATTCACATATCCTCTCAGGTCTTTCTTAATTCAGTCCTCTTGGTTCTTACCTGTTGCAGTCACTGCTTATTGTTCTTGTTCTAACAGTTCTTTTGTTTTCTTGTTCCTCCTCATGTACTCTCCACTCATAGAGCCTGAAGTAGTCACGAGTCTCTCTGCTGTTAACATCACAACATCGTCTATGTTTGTGAGCTGGACTAAACCAGTGGGAAACAGCTTCTTCTATAAAGTACAGTGGACGAACTTCTCTGTAAATGTCAGTGACACGTTTAAGATCATTACTAACCTGACTGCTGGTGTCCAGTATGAAATAAATGTCACTGCAGTGGCTGGTGATGGTTCTACTAAAGGACAGAGTGCTACTGTCACCAACTACACAAGTAAGCGAGCATTTACATGTTTTCATACTGTGAATTAGTGACTGTCTGCTGAGAATATCTGGTAAAATAAGGAGTCTTCTATCATCATAAGATAAGTTAAATTGAAAGGAAAGTAGAAGAAGAAATCCAGATGTAGAAGAAGAAGCCCTTTGAAGTGAGAAGGTTGGATCTCTCACCGATGTGTCCTCATATAACAGCTGTAGTTGTGCTCACTCTGTGTTTGAGTAACAGCTCCAATAATGGTTTGCATTTCTTTTGTACGTCTAGTTTAGATCTTCCTCTGAACTTCCAGCTGCATGAAATGTTACAGGGTCAGCATGTTGCTGCTCGTGTGTTTTTACTGTAACTTTGAGACAGAGAAGACTTGAGCCGATATTTTAATTGTTACCCATGTAGTGACTTCTCCCTTACAGAGCCTGAAGTAGTCAGATTACTCAGTGTTACTGCTTTCACAACGTCCTCTGTATCACTGAAGTGGACTGAAGCAGAGGGAAACAGCTGCTTCTATCTTGTAGAGTGGACAGATAGACATTTAAATGAGAATCACAGTGTGAATAACACATAAATAACCATCAGTGCACTAACTGCCTGTATGCAGTACAGATTTAGAGTTTCTGCAGTGGCTGGTGATGAGCAAACTACGGGAGCTGCAGAGTTAATTTCACTGTATACAAACAGGATGTGCAGGAATTCAACTTCTGAATCAATTTGTAATCAATGTTTTTCAAATGCTGTCAGTTAGTGTTTTTCTCTCAATCTTGTTATTTTTGCATCTTCCTCTCTGTAACACACAGAACCCGAGAAAGTGAATGATCTTACTGTCAGTGAAATCAGGACGTCCTCTATATTTCTGAACTGGACTGAGCCACAGGGTCAAAGGTCATTCTATAGAGTAGAGTGGACAGATGGAACAATAAACATGAATAAGACTGTGACTGAAACTAAAGTAAATGTCACTGAGCTGACTCCTGGAGTGAACTACACTTTCACTGTCATAGCAGTGGCTGGAGATAACAGTACACAAAGTGACGTAGCAACACTTTCTCAATACACAAGTAAGATGAAGAGTATGACCATTTCTGATCTGGGGTCTCGTGCTCTGTACTGTGTCACTGTTTCATTTTATCTTGTAGTTTATTATTTGTCAACTTTTTAGGACAGTTTTTTTTTTCTAGTGAAGCAGTTACTTCAAAAATTAATGAAATCCTTTTTACAGGAAGACTTCAAATCTAAAAGCACTTTTTATCCATGAGTGACATGTTTGTTTGTTTTTTACCAAATTAAGTTTTTGATTTATTCACATATCCTCTCAGGTCTTTCTTAATTCAGTCTTGGTTCTTACCTGTTGCAGTCACTGCTTATTGTTCTTGTTCTAACAGTTCTTTTGTTTTCTTGTTCCTCCTCATGTACTCTCCACTCATAGAGCCTGAAGTAGTCACGAGTCTCTCTGCTGTTAACGTCACAACATCGTCAATTTTTGTGAGCTGGACTAAACCAGTGGGAAACAGCTTCTTCTATAAAGTACAGTGGACAGGTGGAGGAACAAGTCCCTCATTAAATGTCAATGAGACATTTTATAATATTATTAACCTGACTGCTGGTGTCCAGTATGAAATAAATGTCACTGCAGTGGCTGGTGATGGTTCTACTAAAGGACAGAGTGCTACTGTCACCATCTACACAAGTAAGCGAGCATTTAAATGTTTTTCATACTTTGAATTAGTGACTGTCTGCTGAGAATATCTGGTAAAATAAGGAGTCTTCTATCATCATAAGATTAGTTCAATTGAAAGGAAAGTAGAAGAAGAAATCCAGATGTAGAAGAAGAAGCCCTTTGAAGTGAGAAGGTTGGATCTCTCACCGATGTGTCCTCATATAACAGCTGTAGTTGTGCTCGCTCTGTGTTTGAGTAACAGCTCCAATAATCGTTATAGTTTTATCTCTAATAGGGTGATATTTTAAAACTTCTATATTGACATTTTTTGCAATATAGGCTAGAAAAAAATAAAAAAGACTGAATAATACAGAGGATGAGATTGTACCAGTGCTGATCTTTAGTCAGATTGTCTTTATCTAATTTTTATGACTTAAATGAAGGTGAAGCTTAAACTGCAAAGTCAAGTAGCCGCTTGTGTCGTTACTTTTAAACTCCCCTAAACAATGAAACAACTAAAATCAATCAACTTCTTCTTTAAATGTTAATATAAACCTACTCAAATTAAAGCTCTACACTTTATGCCTTATCCATAATTTCGAGTAGTGAAGGAAATTAAAATATATTTACAGTATAGCTGTCCAAACGTTTGGACATTTGTTGTGTTATTAAAATGCCATTTACATCTTTATTCTACAGGGCCTGAAAAGCCTGGGAACATTAGTGTTACAGAAGGAACCAACACCTTAAGCATCAGCTGGATTTTGCCTCGAGGAAACATTAGTTATTATCAGGTCAATATATCCAATGAAAACTTAGTGTTTACAAATTCCAGTCAAACAATGGCCACAACAACCAGTTTCACCTATTTAAAACCCGGGAGACTCTATAATATCACAGTTACTGCTTTTGCTGGAAACTTCTGGAATACATCTGACCAGGTGTCATTTGCCACTGGTAAGCCCAACAACCTAATCTCTTTTCTTTATCACCATGTTTTTGAAGACCCTGAGAACAACTGTGGATACCATTAGAATGCTTCAAACATGAATAATGAGATTCTTGTGATAATAAATGTTAAATTGGGTACAAAAATATTATATTCAATTGCTGTTTTCAAATGCGTTATGCAGAAACACCTAAACAGTTAAAAACAGAAACAACAACAAAAAAACATCACATTGAAATTATTTGATCCCTTTTGTAACTGTGTAGATAAAGGTTGGCATCCTATCTGGAAACATAGGAGTATACTTATTTTATTACATTTTTATGGGACTGAACTGTTTTGTACTTCTTTAAAATAGCAAAATGACTTTAAGATGGTGTTATTTGTACCCTTTAGTTCCCAAACCTCCTGGGTCCATCATCTTTAGTAGCCGGAGCAACTCCTCACTCCAGCTGCAGTGGGCAACACCTGATGAGATGATCGGAGCTCCAGGCATCATATACAGTATCACCTATCAGGCTGTGGGTGGTCTCAGTCAAAACACAACTTCCACTCAAAATAACACTTTGCTTTCACTCCTTGACTCTGGAACCAATTACACTGTAACAGTAAAAACTACTGGACCTGGAAATTTAAGCAGCACGATTGTTCAGAATTCTTCTTTTACCTGTAAGTACAACAAAGAGAAAAACAAAGCCGTCAGACTGTCTGTTTTTAATGCATGGTTTTACTGGCTAGCACCTAAGAACAATTCATATTAATCAACATATAATATGAGTGTTAGTGTTGGACAGTTTATTGTTAAGATATAGAGAGGAAATATGGTGTGAAGAGTTTGGTATGACATGTAACATGGATCTTTGATGTAATAAGTGCAAATCATTTAACTTCGGTTGTTTAACATTGTTTTCCAATTTGTCTTTTTTTAGTACCAAACCCAGTGAGGAATCTAATAGTCAGCCCTGAATCTACTACTTCACTAAATGTGAACTGGTCAAATCCACTGGGGGTCAAATCGTATTATATATACTTAGTTGACACTTACAATGACACAGGAGGACTTATTTACTCAACAAACATCACCAATAACAGCATTTCTGTACTGAATCTAAGCCCAGGAACTAACTACAGTGTCGCAGTCAGAACGAAAGCTGCAGAAGGAAGTGAATCTACGGTGGAGAAGGGATTCAGTTACACAAGTAAGAACTAAGATATAAACTCAGTCAAACTGTTGAAGTATCAGTGCTGTTTGGTCTGTGTTTTGTCACTTGAATACTTCAAACTGCAAATTTCTACAGTGCCCAAACCTGTGACCAACATCACAGTGGAGAGTGTGACCACGACCTCCATCAAGCTAACGTGGTCCAGACAAAATGATTACAAGCCTTCCTACTCCTACCTGGTCATAGCGAGACAGAGTGGCAGCGAGATAAAGAATGATTCGACAAAGAATGAGACGTACACCTTCTATAATCTGACCTCTGGAGAGCTGTACACATTTTCTGTGTTCACGGTTATAGCAGGGGTCAAATCCACAGAGGAAAATACACAGAGTTACACAAGTATGTCTTAAAAATCTCTGAAATGTGCTTCAAAGTCAAGTCTTCCTAATCCATCTTGCAATTTATAGTGATCCCCAACAGACTGTCAGAGCTTGGTTATATGTGATATTGTATTATTTATATGGATAGCATTTTTTTTTCTTAAAGGGGAACTGATAAGAGAAAAGAGTTCCAGGCACCGCAGGCAGATATAGAAGCTTCAGTAAAGCTGAAGCCTACAATTTTCATAAAAAATTTTCCTCCCTGTTTGACAATCAGTAGCCGTTAGCTCGATACCTTTGCTCTTTAGTTTCTATCCTTTCTGTGAAAGGTCTCAACCCCGAGCCAAAATATAACATCATCAGGGTTTTAGTGATGGTATATAAACTTCTAAAAGTAAATCTTTAAACATGTTTTTGGTCAGAAAACAAGTAATTTGGTCGACATTTTCTTTGTGTTACTACTCAGCCCCTATTAGTCCAATACTAATGTTCATTTAATTTGAATGTTCTTTTTTTTCCAGTGCCTGAAGCAGTCTCAAACATTACAGCCGTAGGAACCACAACTAGCCTTTCAGTGAGCTGGACACTGGTGACAGGGAAGGTCTCCAGTTACAGTGTTGTGCTAAATAGTGCTGGACAGTTAGTGAACAGCACGGATGTAAACAATCAAACTACAAACATAGTCTTTGTGGACTTGACACCAGGAGTAATTTACTGTGTCCAGTTGATCACCAAAAGTGGACCTTTTCAGAGTAACAGTTCACGTGTCTGCGACGCAACTTGTGAGTTTCATTGACAATCTGACTTCTACCTCAAATTGTATATTCAGCATTTTTATCAACACCTATTTTAAAAATACATGTATTGTTTGAATTAATCAATCAAATAATCAAATCCTTCTCCTTCTTCAGTTCCCAACCCTCCTGGCTCCATCACAGTGCAATCTCAGACTGTTAATTCCATCAACTTCACCTGGGCCCTCCCACAGAACATGAACCACAATCAATACAACTTTAGTGTCACCACCACTAACAACACCTTTGTGACAAAAGACAACTGGTTCCTGCTGGGAAACCTCCCATCTGGAAGCCCCTTCAATATCTCTGTTGTTACTGTGGGTGTGATGGGATATAAAAGTACATCAGTGACAACAGTAAACTATACCAGTGAGTAGACATACAGCTGATGAGATTGTGATTGTTATGGTGGATTTTCCTGATTTTTTGTTATTTTATTTTTATTGAGTTTATCCTTTTTCTTTCACTCTGACAGAGTTTATTTTGACTGGTACACTTTGTATTTGTTTTTGTTTGTTTGTTTTTATTTGGTTTGTTTACTTTTTTGGGATGTAGACAACAAAATGTCATTCAGACAGATTTTAAAATGTTTGGAATCAATTGTCTGTGTACGACATGCATAGATGTAATGCAAGTGTCCTTTTTCTAAAATAGTAATATTGTTAATACTATTTATCGTATTTCTTTTTCCTCTGAGTGTGAGGAACATGTAGCAGCAATCACAGGTTTTTCATCTGTCTCATTTTCTCAGGACCATTTCCTGTATCCAATCTGACTCAGACAGAAATAACTACAAATGCAGTGACCTTGGTGTGGACACAGCAGGAGAGCAAATTAAGCTACTCTTACTGGGTGCAGGTCACCAACGAGTCCAATGTTATTGTAAACAAATTAAATGTGAACATAACAAATGCAACAATCAGAAATCTTCGTTCTGGGAGCAACTTCAACTTCACTGTCACTACACTGACAGCAGATGGCACTCAGGCAGATCCTGTGACAGTGTCTTACTTCACACGTATGTACAGTATATGTTGTCAGAATCTCTGCTTCTCCTGGAAATCCACGATACTAAACTCAAACTAAATCAGCAAAAACAACCAAAGTCAGCAACCATCAAAAGCTGAGCTTGGGTAGTTTATCATTATTCCAGTGAAAGAGAGCTGTTATAAGAAAAGTGCTGTTCATGTCCCTATAATACTGCTGTTGTTATTATAATAATAATTCCTCCTGTGTTTGTAGGGCCATACGGTATTACTGAGTTGGAGGCTGAAACCATAAACACAACTGCTATAAATCTGAACTGGACGAAGCCAGCTGAGTACAGGGATGACTATAAATATCGAGTTGCTACATCAGGCTGTGCCTACAAAAACAACACCCTGGGACAAGAAACCATACAGATCTCAGGCCTCGACCCTGGGACCAACTGTACCTTCTGTGTTTCTGTCATGGCAGCAAATGGCATTGAAGGACAAACAGTCTGCACTTCTCAGTACACGAGTACGACTCAGCTGCCCTTTCTAGTTTTCTTTGTCAGACTATCATTGTTGACATGTTTTAATCCTTTGTTCTCTCATCACATCAACAGAGCCCGAGACAGTACAGCCCACTATCTCAGGTCATTCGAATAGTTCCATCACAGTGACATGGACGAAACCTAAAGGAAATGTGGAGCGTTACAGTCTTTACCTAACACCTAATACAACTATTCAATCCCTGAACTCTTTGAATACATCCTATCAGTTTGAAAACCTGTCAGCTGGACGAGCGTACAGCGTCATGTTAACCACAATAAGTGGACCCTTCAATGCGTCATCTGAACTTGTTACTAACGCCACTCGTGAGTAGAATAAAAGTCTTCAATTTTGAGTGTAGTCACATTTATGTTAATATGTATGTATGTTTTTATTTACTTCAGCAGGTTTTGAGAATTGAGGTGTTACTGATAAAGTTTAATTTGACACTACACTAAACAACTGTAAAACAAAATTAATTAAAACAGTGAGCACTTACATAAGGTAACATGTTGCATCCCCCTTCCTCCAGTCCCTAACCCTCCTGGGACGATTGAGATCCTGAATAAAACAACGAGCTCCATTGAAACTCGATGGATAGAGGCGCCTCTGATGACCGGTGCTAATTTCTACTACCTGCTGACTTACACGTCATCCCAGCAATCCAACAATATAATTACCACAAACACCAGAATGAACATCTCTTCCCTGTCTTCTGGGACTTCCTACAACATTTCTGTGAAAACTGTGGGGGAACTGGGATTTCAGAGTGAGACAGTTTATGTCTACATGGTCACAACAAGTAAGGCTTTCATTTCTGTAAAGAAGTATTGGAGAAGTTTGGGCAGTCTCCTCTTTCATTATTACTGTATGAATTAACTTTAATATCTCTCTAATGTCTGACAGGACCACAGGCAGTGCAGGAGCTCACGGCCACTCCAGGAGAGACATACATCACAGTCAACTGGACCAATCCACCTGACTACAAGAACAGCTATAAATACTTTTTGTCCTGGAATCAAACTAATTCCCAAATGCAGAACTGCACAGTTACACAAACTATGTATAATATCACTAACCTGGAACCTGGTCAGTGCTACAGTATTTATGTCACCACAGAGACCTCTGATGAAACACGGGGTGCACCAGTAATGATCACCAAATGCACAAGTACGGACACTAAGTAATAATTCTGCAAAATTTTGTCACCTATCTTTTACATGTGAAAAATGTAATTTTGATGATTCCACTATCACCAATATCAGTGCAAGATAACTGAACAATCTGTTTTTGACAAATAAAACTTTGTCAAAAACAGATTTTGTATTTTCTTTAGATATTTGATAGAAATATTATACTTTAATAGAACTGACAGATTTGTTCATTAGAGGTGTTCTGTTTTTTTTCCCTTATTTCTGTTTCATGCTACAGATGCAAGCCCAGTGACAATCTTAGGCTGTCAAGGTCCAAACGACAATACTGCACAAATCATCTTGTCATGTACCACACCCCATGGCCAACACACTGGCTTCCAGATGATTGTAAATGGAAACAACATCAGTGCAACTGCATCTTGCAATTATACCATTTCTGGCCTTAACCACAATACTATATATAATGTGACTGTGATAACTCTAAGCCATGGAAATCCCAGCATCCCTGTGTATCGCGAGTGCTCAACAGGCATACGTAAGGCTTTGTGTAATAATATTAGTGTTCTAATGTACTTAAAAACTAGAGTTAGAGATACATAGAGAAGCCTTTTATAGAAAATACCAGTTCCTAATAAAATCCTTTTTCCTTAATGGTGCTCAAAAACATCTATGCATTCATTTGTCTGTGACTGCTTTTATTGGTTGAGCTGTAGTTGATAGTACACTTTTATTTTTTTTTTTTTTATCAAAGAGCTGCCCATGCCAGTAAATTCTGCTAGCTTGGCGCAATCGAATGGTGTCACACACAATAGTTTCATACTACAGATTGATCCAAGGATGTTTAACGACTCTAATTTTACGAATGCCTAATGAAATCTTTCTTCATTTCTCTGTTACATTTTTTCCAAACATTGTAGCTATCACTACTATTGCTGTTGGTGTATCAGTAGCAGTTTTTCTCATTCTCTTCAGTGTCCTCATCGCCTTTATTATCTACTGGAAAAGGTTTGCCACTATCACCAGTGATAAAAACATGTTCATTAAATATCCGTGTATATGAATAAATTCTATATTTACAGTTTATATACTTTATCTACTCCTGTAGGCTAGCCAAAAAAGAATCACCAGACATCCAGATTGAATCTTTAAGGTAAAATTTGTATTTTTATCATTTTGTTGTACTGTATGTATACTCCTCTAATTGCTACTTATTCTTCTTTTTTGCATTTTTTATAGAGCCAAAGTGTAAGTACAACATTTTTTAACTCTCAAAGCTTCAGCATATCTTCCAAATATTAATTCTTTCCTGAAAGCACCTTATCACTCTTGCCTAAACTTTGGTTTGAGCAGAAGTGTGGCCGTGAGTGTGGAGGACTTTGAGGCTTATTACAAGAAGCAGAGAGCAGACTCCAACTGTGGCTTTGCAGAAGAATTTGAGGTAAATCCCCAAAGCTGAATAAATTAACTGACTCTTGATTTGTAAATATACTTATTCATAGTAGAACATTTTTATTTTTATTTCTTATTTTAACAATTTGTGTTCTAGACACACTCACCAGTGTCAATGTCAGTATAACAGCAATAAATCATTCCTGGTACAGCTTTACAGTATTACTTACAGTGCTCCAAAAGCTTTTTGCTGCCTGAAAAGAGACATCTTGGAGAGGTGCAACTGAAACAAAATCAAATGTAATTACTGTTACCAGAATGAGCCAAAATAATACTGAAATGTAATGCAAAGGGCAAAAAAAAGAAAAACTACCCGGAAAAAGTTTCATTTGCTTCTCTGGTACTCCACATGTAGCCACCAACTTTTTTTCTCTGTATTTTAAAGGACCTGAAGGTTGTTGGCACAGCTCAGTCAAAGTTACATGCACTGAATGTGGAGAACAAGCCTAAGAATCGCTACAACAATGTGCTTCCATGTGAGTCACTTTAACAAATTCATCTCTGCTGCTTTGACCATAACACCCTCACTCTTTAAACAATATCATTGCCTGCCTTACAGCATCTGCTACCATTTTAGTTTGTGCCTTGAACCAAACAATAGCATGCATCTATTAATGCATAACAGTGTAGGAAAATAATTTCTAATACTTTTTTTTTTAACAATAATAATTTTTAATTCCTTTCATGCTCATTACATTTCCCTTTAATTTCATCTCTTACATTTCATTTACCCTCTTGTTCACCTCCTAGATGACTCTTCTAGGGTGAAACTTTCCATTCTCCATGGAAGTCCGTCTGATGATTACATCAATGCTAACTACATGCCGGTGCGTACTGACACTTTTTGAGGCAGCTCTCTGCCACAGTCATTGCAGCATCAGCAAGCATCCTACTGAGCAATATAACTTTGCTTCTTGACATTGCCATTTGTTAAACGTTTCTGCCTTCATGTAAACTCTGCTTTGAAAAACGTCTCAGAAAAATCCAACTTGCTGTTTCATGTGGTTGAGCTCACATTTTATTTGGCAGGGTTACAACTCGAGGAAGGAGTTTATTGCAGCTCAAGGTCCTTTACCCACCACGGTCAACGATTTCTGGAGGATGATCTGGGAGAAGAATGTGCAGACTCTGGTCATGCTGACACGCTGTAATGAACAGGGACGAGTGAGTATTAACAAAAACACCACAACTAGCAGGACAAGCATGTTTACAGTAGGGATAGACTGATCTGATATTACGTGTCTGAATCGGTCCAATACTGACCTAAATTACTGTATCGAATATTGGAGAGAAATAAAAAATGTAATCCGATCCCTTAAATCTCACAAAACTTGCGACGTGGCATAACTCAGCTCATAACCGTAGCACGTTGGAGCACGTGATAGAGCGGCTGTGGCGTGCGAGACCTGTTGGTGATCTGGTTGAGCATTTGGAGCCTCGCATGGAACCCGGCATTTCATCTCCGTGGAAGTTATCCCAGAGAGAAGTAGAGCAAGTGTTTAAGTTCATCTCTGAATGTTAGTAAATGTTAAAGCATTCCCATGTTAAGCTTATCAACCGATATACATATATGGAGCGACTGCCTCTTTCTCCCCCTTCCTCTCCTGCTGCTACTTCAATCATCTGATCTTGGTGGATGTAAGCTGTAATTTAATGGCAGGTTTACATAACCCCACTCTATACACCTGTATGATATCAGTGTGACCACAGTAATCCCACCCACTTGCTGCCCAAACTTTTTGTTTGCAATGGACAGCTAATCAGAAGAAAGTTGTCATAAAGGGAACGTGACCACGAAGGGACACCGTTTAAGACATGGGTAGTATCAACACCAGGTGTCAGATAAACGAGGGTTATTTTGATCATTCAGAATGAGTCTAATAGAGGCCAAGAATGAAACAATACAGCTGAGGAAAAAGTTAGAATCCCTGTGATCTATTCATATGTTTCCATCTATACCAGGGGTCGGCAACCTTTTTGATGATGAGTGCCGTCTAAAATGTCCTCAGAAGTCAATGTGCCATATGATTGCATTGGCAATAAATTTAATAACGCTCTATACAGTCATGTGATGTTCCCCTGTAGCTCTAGTAGGGCTGTGCGATATGACCAAAATCTCATATCCCGATATAATACATCTATCGTCCCGACTACGATATAAATCACAAAATTTTAACATTTTCTGTAAATTCTGTGAATCTCGGGCGACTTGCGTGAAGTGTTTACAGCTGGACGTCGTGTACCTGGAGTCGAGTGTTTTAACAGATGCATAAACAACACATTTTTAGTCATAAGTTGTAATGGCTGCCGTTTTCTTTGTGAGTATTTATTACACGGCGTGCTGTGGTGAAAAGCCTGTTTTAAGGTTTATTTTTGAGCTTCTGACAGCTCTTTTTAGCTTCTCATCCGTAAACACTCTGCAAACTATTTCATGTGATTCAGTTTATTTTGAAAAGTCTCAACAGGATCTTGAGCTTTCTTGTGAAAGGTTTGTATGGGAAATAAACAAGCTGACACGCGATGGTTTTACCGTCGTTGTTGCTACGACAACGCGTAAAAACATGCTCTTTTCCGTCTGTAGTGTGGTTATATTAAATATAAGAGAAAGAGAGAACTTTAAGAAATTAATATAGCCACTGCAGTGACACAAAACGTTGAAAAAATATTGCCTTAAACTTTTTATTTTGCGACACCACGAAATAAATGATAGCGTAAAATGAAACGATAGATGTTTTTACAGTGGTTTTTTTTATGTAAATGTTATTTTTACAATGTTTGCAGGTTTTTTTTAAAGCTAAAACATTTCCTTTCCAGGTAAAATGTGAGCAGTATTGGAGTTCTGGTACCAAGCGGTGTGACAACATCATTGTAAAAGCAACCTCTGAAATAACACTTGAGGACTGGACCCTCAGGGACTTTGACATTAAAAATGTGAGTGGTTTTCACATTGGTTTCAATATTGTTTTGTCTATATAGTGTCAGTGCTAAAGATAAATATACTACAATAATAGAAGAAAGCCCAACAATTACACGACCCCCTATCACCAAGCATTTGGTAACAATGGGAAGGAAGCATACTTCATACAGCATATATCCATATTTGTAAATTATTTTTGTAATAAATATTTATCATTTTTCAGAAGTATTTTTAGGAAAGGGAGAAACCTTTAGATTGGAAAACCCTATGGTCCCTGAATATTTAACATGGTTTACAGTAGGCGTCCTGCAACCAAAATAGACTACCTATTAAACTTTCCAATGTCTTAACAAATCTATGGTAATAACAAGGTCAGTGTTGACTGAAGTTCTCTCTGTTTACATCTATATAACTAATACTTTGTATCTTTGATTGTTGTAAAAAGGCACTTTTGCTTTTGCTTTAAAACATAAATCCTTGCAACACATTTTTGTCATGTTGTCCAGTTACCGTTTGAGGTATGTGGTAGTGATGTATCAGTCGAGTATGAATCGGGTCTTAGAGCCGGCTCTTTGAAGTGAACGATGGGAGCCGGCTCCTTATCGCGAGCCGTGTTATTTATTTATTCATTTTTTTCCTTTCTCTTACCCTCCCTCTCTCTTACCGAGCCCTGCGAGGGACATGGGAGAAAAAAAATTAAGATGAACTCGCAAAACTTCAAACTGGTGCAAGAACGTGTCCGAAAACGTCGGAGCACTTTTGTCAATATGTGATGTCTTGATAAACCGAGCAGATATTTGAAGTTTACACAGCTACGTTCTTGCCTTATCTTAAGTTTATTTTGTGAGCCAGAAAGTAATATTAAAACTAAGTAGCTATCGCCATAGTTGGAAACTGGAATTGGCCCGGCCTATCCCATAATTCATAGCGCGGCCCAGCCAATTCCAGTTTCCAGCAATTGCGGCATCTTCTATATTTTATTGTGTTGTGGTTTGAAGTGTTTTGTGTTTTTTCACTTTAAATTTGTTGAAACAGAAAAAGCTGAACATTTAAATAGTTAAAAGTTGAATTGTAAATAGTTGTTTTTTGTAATATGTTTATATGTTTTAAAATTTATTTTTTACATTTTATGTGAAGTGAATAAATAAAAGCATATTTATATAATAAACATGTATAAATAAAAAACCCCACTATTTTTTACATTAGTAATTCATTTTGTGCATAACTTTATATTGTTATTGACAATAAATTAATTAAAGCAACAAAACAACCTAAAGAGCCGCTTGGGAGCCGAAAGAGCCGGCTGTTTATAGTGGGCCGAGCTGAAAGAGCCAGTTCTCTAAAAAGAGCTGGAATTCTCATCACTAGTATGTGTTATTGTGTCTTGAGGATCTTCAGCTGTTTTGAGGTGCTTCGCTGTTTTGTCCTTCAGGTGAAAACAGCAGAAACCCGAGCAGTTCGTCACTTCCACTTCACAGCATGGCCAGATCACGGGGTACCAGAAACCACAGAGCTCCTCATCAGCTTCAGACATTTAGTCAGAGAGCACATGAACCAGTACTCAAAACACTCGCCCACAGTGGTCCACTGCAGGTTTGACAGAGCACACATGCAAATACACTCACAACTTTGTATTTATCCAGTGTGACCTGTTTTCAAAAATATATATATATATATTTATATATCTGTGTTTCTATGTTCTTTATGATTAGTGCTGGTGTGGGGCGCACAGGTACCTTTATAGCCATAGACAGACTGATTTTCCAGATTGAAAGAGAAAATACAGTGGATGTGTTCGGCATTGTTCATGATCTGCGCATGCACCGACCGCTTATGGTGCAGACAGAGGTAGGAATGTTCACATTCACTGTAGTGTGTTGTTTGACGTGATGAGTAATATGCCATATCTCAATGAACTTTTGCATTTGACATATGTGCAGGACCAGTATGTGTTCTTAAACCAGTGTGCTTTGGACATCATCCGGTCGAGAACGGGGACCAATGTGGATCTAATCTACCAAAACACCGCGGCAATCTATGAAAATATAGGCCCAAAAAAGGGGGCTCCCAAAAACGGATACCACAACTCATAGGCCCAGAAGTCCATCAGTTCTTCCATCTCTCTTCACTTTTAGAAAGAAACTGAGCAAATATCTGTGAAGGAGAGGCTGTGAGCACATTTTCCTGGATTTATTTTTATACCTTTTAGGCTTTTGATAACAGTCATCTAGCTTCCTGGATTCAAACTCAGATTATTTGATATTTATTTGTTACGATTTATGAATGTTGACAGTGGACGAAACTGTACGTAGAGCTGCAATAATGGATTATGTGTCTTGGACACTTTGCTATAATTGTATATTTTTGTATTGCTCAGATGTTTTATAAATGCTTCTTAATACTGTATATGACTCACTGATAATTAGATCTTTTTGCTCAGGTAGTGTGATGGATGCTGTACAGGTATTTTTGATCAGGAAAAACTTATAATAACCTTTGCCTTGTATAAAACAAATGCTGTTATGAAGACAGTGTGCCTTTTAAAGAGTTTTTTCCACCAGTTCACCAATAGGTGGCACTCTTATGTCTTCAAATGGAAAAGACAGACATCTGAAATTCAGCTGTCTGTTTGTGCATATTTTAAGCCAACATGAACTCTGCAATGTGTTTAAATGAAGGAGCCTTTTGCACATGTATGCACTGTATTGTGAATAATGCACTGGATGCATTTGTTTTCTACACTGTCTACTATGGAGATGTTTTTTTCAGTAGCATTAATATTTTGGCCAGTGCTTTGTAGACTGTTCGGATTATTTCTTTATACATACAATACTTTTATTACAATTTTATTTTTGCAATTTTACTTGCCTCAATAAAAAGCTCAGGAACTCAATTAAACTAAACATGTTCCTAGCATCTATGGTGTTTGTACTTTGACGAACTTAGTCCATTTTTTTCCTTATTTTCTACGTTGTGCATTCCTCACAGAAACTGTAATGTTATGTCACTTCCTGCTACATATCCGATCCTTGTATGGAAATACTGTGATGTTAAAATGGCCAGAGAAGTGCAGGCTTAAAGGACAGGATTTTCCATGAGGCAGATACTTTACTTTTTTAAAGATAATTTAGTAAAAGAGTACGCCTGTAGATATTTTTTAAAACGTATTTTTATTTTATCATAGTGTATTTAAAGCTATTTTAAGCATTTGGGTTTTAAATGAAAAATATGTATAATAATTACTAAGGTTTTAGGATATTTTATATGATGCTTGATGGTACAATGTGAAAATATATATAGAAAAAGGCAAGGATTCAAATTTTGTATACATTTTAACCTGTCATATGAAATGGGATTATATATATTATAAATTCTGGAAAATAGGGGCGTAATACTCCTCTTATTGTTTAAATCCCTCAGCTTCAATATGATTAAAGATTCATATGCTTGCTTTAATGTTACCTCTGGACAATTGTGAGTTTGGATCTATTTACAAAGCTCATCACTCAGAAAATAAACAAACTGCACACTGTGTCACAGCTACTGCAGCATGTCTGATAAACTCATTATGTATATAGTTTCCAAATAGTTTGAGTCAAATGGAAGGATCAAAAGGACCAACACAATACATGACTGCATGCTACAGAGCAGGATTGAGGTGTTACACCTTTGAATTATTCAATTTGAGGTTGCAGGTAGATAAGTGCACCCTCAACGGATGAATAAATAATACCATGTCTGTTTCTTACTTTGTAAGGAAAAAGCTTTTCACAAGGAGACTGACAGTTTTACAGCTCAGCACATCAGGCCTTCTGTTGCAAGACTTTGTACAGTATTGAGGTGGTTTAAAAGACCACTTTTTGTACACAGCATTGTTTTTCTACAAATGTAAGATTTTTTCAGCATGTCAGCTTAAATAGGCCTGCAGTTTCTCAGGCTTCTACTTTTTTCTCCCCCACTTCCCGACATAATTTCTGTCTCATGCCTCTCAGGTCCATAAGTTCGATGTTTAAAAAGTAGATCTGGCATTTGAATGCCCCATTTTGAACATAAATCCTGACCTGCAATTGGAAAATTAAAATAGAACAAAAGATAACTGGGTGATCCAAATTTAATAATAAAAGACCTCAAATGCTTATATGCCACAAATCCACCATAATGGATTACACTAGGATGTTTTTTCTAACCGTCTCTGAAATTGAATATAAAACAACAGTAAAGAGAAAATGAAATATTTGTCATCTGATCTAGGCAAAGGTACTAGACCACTCTTTTTCACTACAGTTTAAATATGGCCATTTCTATGTAAAGACCAGGGATTAGAGTTAGGTCCATATATATATTTGGACATAAGTTCTGCTTTTTGCCTGTTTACTAAGACATTTTCCGAATATAGTTAATGGACATGGACATAATGTGCAGACTCCCAGCTTTCATTTGAGGGTATCCACATTGATATTGGATGAAGGGTTTAGGAGTTAATTTGAGGTGTGGTGCTTGCATTTTGGAAGATTTTGCTGTGAACAGACAACATGCAGTTAAAGGAGCTCTCCGTGCAGGTGAAACAAGCCATCCTTAAAATGCAAGAAAAGAAAAGAAAAACATCCAAGAAATATTATGAGTGGAAAAATGTAGAGTTTGGTACATTCTGAGAAAGAAAGGAAGCACTGGTGAACCAAGCAACACGAAAAGACCTGGATGTCTATGTCTATCATCCACCATCATCTATGGTGGATGATGGCAAAATCATTTCCTTGGTCAAGAGAAATCCCTTCACAACCAAGTGGCCAATCAATATCCAAGTCTAACATAAAGAGAAGACTGCAAGAAAGTAAATCCAGAGTTCCACTGCAACTGCAAGCCACACATAAGTCTCAAGAATAGAAAGGCTAGGTTGGACTAGGCTAGATTTGCAGAGGCAGTGCAAGGGCTTGGGTGTGCACGGCTGCCAGTGGCACTGGGACGCTAGTGTTCATTGATGATGTGACACAGGACAGAAGCAGCTGAATGAATTCTGAGGTGTTCAGAGACATGCTGTCTGTTCAAATCCAGTTAAATGCAATCAGATTGATTCGGTGGTGTTTCATAATGCAGATGGACAATGACCCAAAACATACAGCAACCCAGGAGTTTGCTAAAGCAAAGAAGTGGAATATTCATGAATGGCCAAGTCAGTCATCTGATCTTAACCCAATTGAGCATGCATTTCACTTGTTGAAGACTAAACGTCAGACAGAAAGGCCCACAAACAAAAACCAGCTGAAAGCTGCAGCAGTAAAGGCCTGGCAGAGCATTAACCCTTGTGTGGTGTTCGTATTTTTGTTACTCAGCCAGTGTTCATGGGTCTGGTGGACCCGCTAGAGTTTTGGCTTTCCAAATTAACACTATCAAACAATTTTATGTTAAATTACTCAACAGATGTTTACTTCATCCCAATTACAAGACATATGAACAGCAAACATGGTTAATTTTTTCCCTTTACCTTTGTTAGATCACATTTATGAATTAATGTGCTTCTCGTTTTTCTTTTATATAAAATGTTATAAATAAATCAGTTATAATCAAGTGGAGTGAGTGGAAAGACACAACACATTTACACGTGAAAAAATAATTAATTGTTTAATTTTTCTTTTGAAAAAAACTGAACACGGGTCTCACAGACCCGAACACCATACAAGGGTTAAAAAGGATGAAACCCAGCATCTGGTGATTTCCATGAGTTCAAGACTTCAGGCTTCAATACCAGCAAAGGGCTTTCGAGTATTAGAAATGAAATTTTTATTCTTAGTCTTTTAATTTCTCGATTTACTTTTGAAACCCTAAAACTAAGGGATTGCGTTAAAAAAATTCCTCACACTTTTATGCAATGTTTTTATTCTACCTAAAAAATTAAAGTTGAAAGGCTACACTTAAGGTGCATTTGAATTTTTTCATTTGAATTTCATTCTGGGAAATCTGTCCAAATATATATGGACCTAACTGTATGTGCAAATATGAATTATACATTTATAATAAAAAAATTGTGTGAAAATGTTTGCTCTTATAATTTTTCTGCCAAGCTATATGAACACTTCACTGAGTCTGAGAGTCTTTATCTTTACTATCTACATTTATCTAATATGAATATTTAATGCTAAAATTCTCTGCAACATCTTGATGAACTGAGACTCTAGATTTGAGATCGAACCAGATTAGCATGTATAGATCTTATACTTTATTTTTTTCTAATTTCATTTAGATTTTTATTTATAAAAAATATGCCCAATATGTGATCTGGATGAACTTCAAATGCCCACCTCTGGGACATGAAATTAGCTACACATCAACCCCGCAAAAGTAAAAGTCTTCATCTGTCATTTTACTACAACAAAATGACATACACTGGCAGGGAACAGTGTGCTGCCTAAAGAGTATCTGATATTGCATGTAAACTTATTTTATGATTGTATATTTTTATTTTCTACATGGAGTATGTTTACATTATGTAATACACTTCATTAAAAACATAATGTATATGTCAGTAGGAAATTCTCACTTATGAAGTTTTGTTTGTCCGTTTTGACTGGTCCCAGTTTGTGTACAAGCGTTTTCCACAATAGTAAATGTAAGCAGACGTGAAACTGAATCTGAAGCGGAAATGTGTGCCGGTGTTTATCTTGTAGGTCACATGCAGCTGGTGTTGTACGCTGCTACGGCCACAGGTGGCGCCATAGCTCCCTGTGTGTGACGGGCAGCAGATGATCCAGTCCACTCCGCACTCTCCATGTTGAGAGGAACCGAGCAACTTGTTCTCCAACCGTCCGTCACAGCCCACCTACTGCCCCCCTAAACCACCCAGCTGTCTCCATACAGCACCGTGCTATGACGCTGGACTGGAAAAGAAGCTTAGGAGCAAGTGCATGATCGTTTCCCTGATCGACAAAGAGTGAGTTTCTGTTACTACAGCACACCGCTAAGCACAACTTGCTATTTTTAGTCAACGTTACTTGTATCTATACAACTAACCCATGTTTTATGAGCTAACTGCTAGTTAGCTCTGACAGCGCTGAATAACAAAATGAGGGAAAAAATTGCGCGTTTCGTGGCATCCACGCTGTAATTTTAGTCTTCTCATCGTCGCAGCATATGAAGGAATTCGTTCAGTGGTTATAGTAACGTCATTCTGAGTGTTTGGTTTGCCGTCTCGTTGGGTAGCAGCTAACCTTACTAGCTTGTTGCCTCAAGTAAACCCCTCATCGCCACGTTAGCAGAGCAGCCCGTGCCCCATGCGGCTGCAGCTTTGCTGTCACTCGTTTGCATAGCAACCACGATCCCCGCCGATGCCCAGGATGGCTGCAACAAGCGAGTGCACGTACCTGTATGTGCTGCTTTTATGTTAAATCAGTTACAGTGTTGCGTTCACTTGCTTTTGTTACAAACTGTAAATAAATGAAAAATGCGTGTTATTGTGCTGTTAAGCACATGTGGCGGAGGATCATAGGAGTATTGACTGTAGTCATTAATCAAGCAGTCTGTAACGTCTCTGTATCATCTATGTCCCACGTGGGATGCGACGTTTTGCTTTGACTTTACTGCAGAGTGCAGATAATTCAAAGCAGAGCGACGAGGCTGGCAGACATTTAAATGTCAAATATGTGCAGGACAGTCCAAGACCTCGCCAGCGTTGGCCGGCTGCACTGTTGCAAGTGTGATACCAAACGTGTAACCTTTTTCATGGGTTCACCAGGAACACATTGTAAAAGCCAGGTAGGGTTTTCTGCAAAGAACGCTTTGAAACTCACCTTAAATATTTTTTTAATCTAACGACACACGCCTCCTCCATATTAATTTGACAAGAAATTAAATGCTGTGATTGCCAAATTTGGGGTTCATAATAACAGATGTTTAGGTGCCCTACTTTCTGCAAGTTTAAAAAGTAATCCCAAGCAAAGCTGATAAAAAGCAACATATAAATACTGGCCACTTACATTAGAAAATGCCTTCTTGTTTTCAGAAATCTATAAACAGGTGATTATCAGTATATGCATGAGCGCTTCCTTCATTGGTGCCAGTCTACATTCATTGACAAGTCAGATGCTGCAGCGCAGAAATGCCAAAACAGAGTGTTTTTTGGGGTCACTCAGAAACACAGACTTCATTACATAGCTTGTTTGTTTACAAGACCACGCTGAGAACGTTGCCAGCTCCGTCATGTAGTTCTCATTAAATTGTCTGAAGTTTCTGAAAGGAGTTCCTCCCACAGCAATATCAATAAAAAGTAATTAAAAAGATCCACATTGGCATTTGTGCACATGTTAGGGGTTTGTGAAAAAAGTGCAGCTTAAGAAACAGAAGATCATGAGTTTCTTCAAGCTTTTTAAAAAAATAAGTGCGGGTCAAACGATACTCGTGGCATTTGATCTGGATGAGATGATGACTAACTGTGGAGGCTTTTCACTGCCACTTTGTCTCATCCATCTTTAATTGTGTGGTATTATGTCGAGTCTGGCTTTGCTTGTGATGAGAATAACACTGGAGTGCTGGAGTGCACTTTAGTTAATAGTTAAAGGGTTTAGTGGAATGTTTCACCCTTGGTTGAAGTGAAAATAGATAATATGTGGGAAACTGCTGCAGAGCTTTTTTTTTTTTTTTTTTTTTTTTTTTTTTTGGCCTGTCCCGTTTGGCTCTTTTGCCATCAGAATTGTTGTCTAAAGGCAAAGAAAGATGCCCAACGGATTTACTTTACCAAACTGACCATCCCAGCCTTGCCGTAATGGTCCATTTGATTCACCTTTTATTGTTTATTTTATTTTCACTTACTGAATACGGGACAGACTTGACTGGGGGAAAGAAGGGGAGAAAGAAAGAGGGAAAGAGAAACAGCTGAGAAGAGGGACGGGGGAGAAGGGCAAAAGACAAAAACCAACAGAACGGGCAGAGAAAAAAAAAATGCATATATCAATCACCTGGATCACCTGCTGAGAAAGAAAAAAGAAAGCAAGCAGAAGAGAACAAGAGTAATAGAATAAACAACATCACAATGATATATGGGAATATGACAGTAAATACTAAATGTTAAACATTATTGTGCAGCACATAAGATCAACAGAACACAGTGTGCTTTGAGGTAGGAGCCAAAAAGGGTGTAGTTTGTGGGTGTGATCACCCGTGTGTACACCTGTGAGCATGGACGCGCTTGTTTTTTGTTTTTTTAAAAGGTTCCTTCATGTAATAATCTGCTAGAGGGTGTGGGGGGGCCACAGCCCCGTCCTCCAGGGCGTGAAGCAGGTGTGGAGGAGATCAAAACTCCAGACATCCAGAGGCCCCCAGAACACAAGAGACCAAGGAAGACCAACAGAGGGGCAGCTGCGCCACTGTCCCGGAAAGAGCTGAGGAGAGTCCCAGATGAGGGCTCACTCAGCAGCCGCGGAGCAGAAGCCAGCGGGAGTTGCAGTGACGCGCCCGTGAGCTCCGCCGGCAGCCAGCTGCGCCTGAGTGACCGAGCCCCAGGCCGAGAGGCCGGGGGCACCCCACCTCCGAAGTGGCCCGAGCGAGCCCCAGGCTCCAGGCCCCGATAAGCGGCCGCCAACTGCTGCAGAGCTTGACGAAGAGGCAGTTTTTAAAGTGTGTCACTTGTTCACACTCTCTACTTCTTTATTTGCTTTGTTGCTTCAGCCTTTCTGGGTCTGCACATTCACTGGACTCAGTCTTTTAAAGAGGGTTATATAGAATGATAAACGTCTAACGTGCACTGTCGTCATTCACCATCAGATAAAAAATTGATCTGATATTGAATTACTGCAGAATGTCCTACTATGAGTGGTGGAAATAGCTGAGATAGGACCATGGCAAGCATGAGAAGGTCATTAGTATTACGTGGGCAGTGGAATTAGGTCATGAAATCATTACTAACAGAGACCACGTCTTGTTGCATATCTGATTTAAATAGAGTCTAACACCGCTCATCAGATTGACGCTTAATACAATTTTTTCCACTTTAGAAAAACAAAAATCACATTTGCTTTTCTGCGCTGATCTGTTGACACCCAAAGCCTTGACACGTCATGTGACAGTCTACCTTCCTCTAATCAGGTGGTGATATTTAATGGTGTTGGGCCCTAAGCCTATCAACTAGAACTGTGGCTTTGCTCTGTTGTGAAACACAAATGGGGGAGAGAGTGGCAGTGAAAGAAGGAAAGAGTAAAGAGCCGTTTGAGTCATTTTCTGTGGGTGGATAGTCCTGCTTTTTATCAGTGCTTTTTCTAGCAGGAAGACACAGCAACAGATGTCCCAACTTCCATGCTGTACTGTGAAGGATATGCAGAAAATACCACATCTCACTGCATCCTGTAGATCAGTCTCCACAGGAGAAGCCAGCTAGGCGTTGATGACGGGTGCTAGGTCCTCTCCGTCTTCCAGTCTAAATGCTAATCGCTGCTTTATTTGTTTTTATTTGGAAATCAGATATTTTCTCTGATCCTGATTGTCTCTGTGTATCTGAATGGCAATTTTCCAAAACACACTCTTCCCTTTAAAATGCTACTTTGAATCTGGCTGGTCTTCAAAGTGGAATTGTCCTATTCCAGGGCTGATAAGTGGCTCAGTGCTGTTTCCAGTTCCTCTGAGATTTAAATGCTTTCCCCGACATCTACTGGGGAAATCTAGGCTAATACTGCTCCATACTGAATTTTCCTCTCTGCCCCTAGAGAGCGAACGCACTTTTAGTAGCCCATATTGTTCCAAGATTCTCTTCCCCGGCAGAATTTTTCATCACAAGTTACTTTACAGATGCTAGCTGACATTTATGTTTTAAAACAGGCCATTTTTGTCACAGAATGTCACTTTTTCCAAGAAGAAAAAGTATTTATGTGAGCACAGAAAAACACAAAAATGTTTAATGTCTTCTTATTCCCTCATGGGTAACGCTTTTATCCAGATGCACACATTGTTTGCTCAGATATTATTATGTAAAAGTCAGTGGGACTTCTGTTATAAATTTGTAATTTGTAAATGTCTGCAGTTATGGTTTTATTTCCTCTAATATTAACACTGAGTAAAACACCCTACAGGTCTGGAAACAATGGCATTTTGCGTTGATCTGAAATCAACCCTGCAGAGTGAGGCAAAGGCTTGTGAAACCACGATCATGACGTTTAAATGTGGAACTGAAAACTAGATTCTCTCTTTTTTTGATGAATTGTGTATCAAACAGTGCATTCCAATTATTTTGCTATATGATTTAACAACCGACAGCCAGGATTTTAAAACTCTGGGCTCTCTCCGTGTCTCCTGCTTGATTTATCCAACACACACACACACACACACACACACACACACACACACACACACACACACACAAAGAAATAAAGCATTTGAGACTGACCTCCTGACCCTTAGAAAGTGACTTCTTACTTTGTTCCAAGGAAACTGACCAGCAGGTGTCTGTATTTAGAGCAGGTTTGACACCATACATCCACCACTCAGCTTTCTACAGACTGCCAACGAGTATTCTCGCAGTAGCTAGTGCCTCTGCAATCAATATCCACCTCTCTATAGGTTACTACATGGAGTTGGTGGTTGTGTAAATGCTGACAGCTTTGGTTAGGGCCCAGTGTGCTGTGTGGATATTGTGGGTGTAAAACTTGATTTATTTAAAATAAGTGTCCATTATAGATGCTGTTGTGTTTTGTTGACATGGAATACATTCACTGTTTTGTTATTAAATAATAAGCAGCCATATGGATTAAGCTACTGCTATTCAGACTTTCCGCTCATAATGTTTTTGTTTGATTTTGTGAATGAGCTACATTAACTATGATGCAATATCCTTTTAAAAGTCTCCATTTGTTTTACGGCTGTTTCTGAGTGGCAGGGCTCGTAAGGAGATTTTGTTCCGTCATTGAAAATGATTGGCACTGTGCGCTGCCCATGTCAGACGCTGATAATCTGTAGTTTTCTGGGATAAGCTGAAGCATCTGTGTTGAGTTTACTGCAGGGCCGTTGTAGATTTCGGACATACTTTTAACACAGCATTTTTTTTTCTGTTTACAAATGAGGTGTTGCTGAGAGGCTTGGTTACGTCATCAGTTTGTCAAATTCCACTTTATAGGGTTATCACAATCCTCTGTGCTGGCAGGATGATATTGGTGTTGAATTTTTGCCTGATGTTTTTATGACATGCGTTTTATTGGTGCCAGACAAATCCATTAATAGCTGTTAATGTAATTCTACAGCTTTGCCTTAGGGATCAGTAGTGTTAGCGTTCTGTCTGTTACTATGTCGTCTGTTTTCCTAATGAAGTAGTTAACAGGGGGAAAGTGGCTCTGTTACACTAAATGGAAACTTGTGACATCCATCTGTAGATAAACATGCCAAGTCACTCCAACAAAACAAGCATTGCCTTCACCTTTCAAAGTAACATTGGGTCCGAGACGATGGGTGATTTCCATGACACGGGACCATCATCTGACTTCAGTCTTAAAGTGACACTACACTACACTTTTAGGAGAGATTGCTTTAAAAGCTATTGATCATGAATAGTATGATTTATGCCATTACAGTGGTTTCCAACAGTGATTGAGTGTCACGCAGGGAAAAAAAATCTATGCTGTTCATAGGAGGTTGTTGAAACACTGCTGCAGCTTTTATCTGTGCTGCCTTACGCCCTGCAGTGTTTATGTGAGTCTGCTTCTAGCATTCCTCTCTGCTTCCGCTTTTCTGTCCTTATGTAAACAAATCTTGCTCTCATCTTTTTGTTGAAGGCACAGAGATTAAATTGATAAATGCTCCCATCTAACTCTAAAAAACAAAAAAAGAAGCTAAAAAACCTAAACCTTAAAACAGGCTTTTCCCTGCAGCACGCTATGTAATAAATACTCTCAAAGAAAATTACGGCAGTTTCAACTTATGTCTAAGCATGTATAGTTTCATGCATCTGTCAAAACACTCGACTTCAGGTGCACGACGCTGAGCTGGTCCCATTTTGCTGGATTGAACTGTGATTTTTCCAGTTTGTGATGCCCCTGATTTATACCAGACTGCTCAAACAATAGACCCCAAAGTAGGATGGCATGCGATTAGTACATTGGTCTTTAAGCGACATGAATACACTTAATGTTAAGTGGCCTTAGACCCAGAGCCAAATTTTGCATTGAGTTTAAATTGTGACCATAACAGACAGTGAGTCCTCACTTTGTGTCTCTGTGTCTCAGCAGACTGATTTTTATGTGTTGATAGAAGGTTATGTTCTGTTTATCTGTGCTATCTGTCTTCACTGGACAGACAGTTCCCGTATACCAAAGAACATTTTTAAATACCTGCCTCTATTACCCAATGCTCATATGGATCATAGTCTCAAATTCAACGTTAAGTGAAAGTCTTTGTCAAATTGACATTTCACTTAAAAGACAGAAGCTAACTTTATATCTGACTGTTGATGTCTAGCTATGGTCACAGCAAAATCCTTTGTGGCCTTATGTTTACCTAAGTGGGTTTGCATGGTCAGAGATGAGGGTTGTTGAAGGAGGCTGCTGATAAGAGGCCTTCCTTACGAAGGCTGTCTGACGTGATAAAAGTACCAACACAAGTACAAGTGAGGACTATTTGTATCCATTTAATCTTTAGGAAAATGATGACCTCAAGTCAGCAGAACTGTTCAAGATTGTTACAGGATAGACAGTTCAATTTGACAGGATAAAAAGGTGGATTTTTAGACTCCTAGAGGAAGTGAAGGGTTTTAAAGCACAGCTGTTACAGTAAGTCCAGAACTTTGGTTTATTGGGCAAAGATGAATAAAATATTTTCAGTTGGAATGGCAGACATTGTTAATGTTTCATGGGTTGGCTATAATGTTACAGCCAGTACTATATCAAGTTGGAAAACCTATTTCTAGTCTAGTTATTATTCACACTGTTCCTATTTTTATATTGATTTGAAGCAAGTCTGGCTGATCTGGAGAACTGGTTACATGCAACAGAATTATGCTATGAAATTACAAGATGCAATGAATCAAACATTTTTAATGTGCAATGTAAAGGATCTAGAATCAGAATAATGTTGTTGCTTTGCATCTTTTTGCACTGCAGTGATCTTTGCCCCTCATCAACCAATCAACTCAACTCAAGTTGCTAAGCAACTTGAGTTTGGCACTTTGGCATAGCTGCCAAAGCAGAGAGCTATGTCATTGGAAATCTTTTCAGTTTTCAGTAGGGAAATTTAAAATATTTCCTTCTAAAATCACAACAGAGGCTTAATATCACTGTACTGTGTAAAAGTTGTTTCCTGAAGGAAGTGCTGTAAAAACCAAATGCATGAATCTAAGGAGCTTGGAAAGAAAAGCGTCTGGACTTCTTTAAGTTGCTTGAAGACGTTTCACCTCTTATCTGAGAAGCTTTTTCAGTTCTAATGTCAAGTCAAGGTCTTTTCCAAGCTCCTTCGATTACAATGACCTGGATGACTGAGGACCATCATAGACAAATGCATGAATGTTGCTGTGGTGTTTTAATGTAGTTTCAAATATTTAGTTTCAAATGTTTAAAGCAAGACAGCAATCATTTGATTTAGTTCAAATCCATCACTAATTGCATTTTTTCATCTGTAATCTCTTTCTTACACATGTTACCTTCCTATCATTGCTTACAAGCCCAGCCTGACTTTCTGCTATGAATGCTGGCATACCCACAATGCCTTAAAATAAATGTTAATTAGCTGCTTCTGTGAAGACTAGCATACAATTTGCTGGTTAGATTCTATTCAGCACTGTTTGTTTGTAATTGTAGGGATAGTGATTGCTCTCTTTCTGACTTATATTTGGCCCACTATGTATGAATGTGATATGCGCCAAACAAAGAAGTACATCGTACACTGTGAGTCTCTTTAGTAAGAGTGTTGCATATAAACTGTCCGTTCTTTACACTTTTCTCTTGGCCTTTGGTCATGAGTTAAGTGCAATCCCAAGTTGTAATAGTGTAGTTTTTATGTGTTATGCAGTTAACTTTATTGCACTGTGAATTGGTCCCGAGAACAAATACTCTTCCATTGAAACCATGACACATTCTGGGCCACGGTGTCTTACTTCACTTGTGGTTTGCATTGTTTGTACATGTTGTGCATTTCATGATTCTTGTTGAACTGGACATGTGTGTGCTTAATAGACTGGCAAATTACAGCAGGATTTTCCTATCCTCGGTCAGAAGGCACAGGTGACTTATATGATGAAAGAGAGGGTCCACAGCAATGATAATTAGGGTTCTTTTAATCCAAACATCTCCAGAAGTGAATTCGTGTGAGTATATGTATATGTGTGTGTGGTTCTGTAAAATAACAGAAATTACAATTAGCAAACAATTAAAGTCAACCAAACTGGTCTAAATAATACAGAAAGGGTTGAACAGAAATGACTAAACACCACCCCCTGGTGGACACAAATGGGCTGCTGCACAGGGATAGACTCCATCTTGGACGAGTTTACGGACACTGTCACCTCCTATATCCACTTCTGTGAGGACAGCATTGTGCCATCACGCACCAGGGTGAGTTATAACAATGACAAACCCTGGTTTACTCCTAAACTCAAAAAGCTGTGGCTGGAAAAGAGTAAGGCGTTCAGAAGCGGAGACAGGGACTGCTATAGAGAGGCCAAGTACAGGTTCACTAAAGAAGTGGACATTGCCAAACATCAGCACTCTGAGAAGATGCAGCAGCAGATCTCAGAGAATGACTCGGCCTCTGTGTGGAAAGGTTTTAGGAATATTACAAACTACAAGCCTAAAACCCCCCACTCCACTGATGACTTGCTCTTAGCCAACACCCTTAACGACTTCTACTGCCGTTTTGACGAGCCATCAGGCAGCCTTCACACCTCCAACGACCCCAACAATAGAGGCACTTTGGACACTCATTCCCCCACCTCTCCCCCCTCCATAGAGCCATCACCACCTTCAAACTGTTCACCTGCAACACCCGCCCCCTCACCCCACACAAAAGAGGATTTCACACCACCTCCTCCGACCACAACTCTTCATATTCATGAAGCAGATGTGAGGAAGCAGTTTAGGAGTCTGAATGCTCGGAAAGCTCCCGGCCCAGACGGTGTGTCTCCTGCCACCCTCAGACACTGTGCAAACGAGCTGGCCCCAGTGTTTTCTGGCATCTTCAACTCCTCACTGCAGGCATGTCATGTGCCTGCCTGCTTCAAGTCCTCTACCATAATCCCTGTCCCCAAGAAACCTAGGATCACTGGACTAAATGACTACAGACCCGTGGCTCTGACATCTGTGGTCATGAAGTCATTTGAGCGCCTAGTTCTCTCCCATCTCAAGACCCTCACGGCCCCCCTCCTGGACCCCCTGCAGTTTGCATATAGAGCCAACAGGTCTGTAGACGACGCCATCAACATGGCCCTACACTTCATCCTGCAGCATCTGGACTCCCCAGGAACCTACGCCAGGATCCTGTTTGTGGACTTCAGCTCTGCCTTCAACACCATCCTTCCAGACCATCTCCGAGGCAAGCTTTCCCAGATGAATGTGCCTGATCCCATCTGCCGGTGGATCACTGACTTCCTGACGGACAGGAAGCAGCACGTGAGGCTGGGAAAGAATGTCTCGGACTCCCGGACCATCAGCACCGGCTCCCCTCAGGGCTGTGTTCTTTCTCCTCTGCTCTTCTCCCTGTACACCAACTGCTGCACCTCCACCCACCAGTCTGTCAAGCTAATCAAGTTCGCAGATGACACCACCGTCATTGGGCTCATCTCGGACGGGGACGAGTCTGCCTACAGGAGGGAGGTTGAACGTCTGGTGTCCTGGTGCAGCCACAACAACCTGGTGCTGAATGCCCAGAAGACAGTGGAGATTATTGTGGACTTCAGGAAGCACACAGCTCCACTCCCCCCCATCATCCTGACTGACACCCCCATCACCTCTGTGGACTCATTCCGCTTCCTGGGTACCACCATCACCCAGGACCTGAAGTGGGAGCCCACCATCACCTCCGTCATCAAGAAAGCCCAGCAGAGGATGTACTTCCTGAGGCAGCTGAAGAAATTCAACCTGCCAACACGGACGATGATGCAATTCTACACTGCAATCATCGAGTCCATCCTCACCTCCTCCATCACCGTGTGGTACGCTGGAGCCACTATCAGGGACAAACAGAGACTGCAGCGTGTTGTGCGCTCTGCTGAGAAGGTGATTGGCTGCAGACTCCCATCTCTGCAGGACCTGTACACCTCCAGGACACTGCGGCGTGCAGCCCGGATCTCAGCTGACCCTTCTCACCCTGGACACAGTCTGTTTGACCTGCTCCCCTCAGGCAGGAGGCTCCGGTCCATTCGCACCAGAACCTCTCGCCACAAGAACAGTTTCTTCCCCTCTGCTGTTGGACACATGAACAATAACCACATGATTGTCCCCGCCACTAACACATGACCCTACGCTGTGTCACTGCATCATTTCATGTTTGGCACTGATCACCACCTGCACTCATGTATATATCTTTCTACGTAGCACTCATAATTCTTATTCTCATGTATATATCTCATGTATATCTCATGCACATATCTTTCTTTCTACATAGCACTTTAATTCTTATTGTCTGCACTGAAGCACCGCAGCAATTTCCTAATGTTGTAAACCTCAACATCTGGCAATAAACCCATTCTGATTCTGATTCTGATTCTTTACTTTGGGCAGCTCAGTTCACAAGGGTAGCGCCATTTTGGTCAAATCAGCGTGAATATACAGTGTCTCGTGGCTACACGAACAGCTGGAAAACTCTACTAAGCATCACCCAATGTACATAGCTAAGTATATGATAAGTTACAACCATAGAACAAACAAATACAAGGCACTTACTTATCATTCACGCACACACACTACACATGTTCAGTACAACAGCCCAGCTCCACCAGCGCTATCAAGGTGGACCAGCGCAAACACAAACAAGGGATGGGAGGAATGTACCATCTTAGCAGTGGTTAGAGGGGGTCCGTGGAACAGTCTATATACACAAATCACAGGGGTTTTCTACACTTGTCTTTAAAGCAAAAAAAAAAGGGGGCAAGCTAAATTACTCATTCCTTGTGTATTTTTCTTTCAGCTTTTTTTGTATTGGCTGTGCGTGTTTGACCTGATCTCGCCCCCCTCTTTGTCTTTGTCCCTCAAGTGCTGTTAGCTCAGCGATTCTCTTTCAGTTCACTTCTTATTTAGGTTAGATGTACTCAAGTGTTATGGCTTCCTCGTTTGCTAAGCAGCAGGATTTTAAAGGCGCAGATTCCACCACTCCTGACCACCCTGTTTTTTCACTTGTTGCACTACCATTACGTCTATTAACATTGGTGTAATCTGCACAGATACATGCATTTTCTCAGTTTTTTATTGCATGTATTAGGGGTATATGTAGTGCAGTGCTGCTTTGCAAACTGATGCTTGTGTGTGTTTTCGTTTGTAGATTTGTGACTTATCACATGTCCCAGTTGTGTGTGAATAGACAGGTTTTTCAAGAAAAGTGATTCAAAGGGATTTCAAGGGAAAACAAATGTAAGAATGGGAGGTGAAAACACAATTTTTAGCTGTAAATAATGAGAGTGAATGTAAATGTGTAACATCAAATTAAGTTCACTTATGTGGACATTGAACTGTCTGCAGCCATATTCCTGCTATCTTGCCTCACGTCTTCCTGGATTCACATCGTACTGGGGTGTGTGTTTATCTAGTGTAACAGAAGTAGTTCTCCATAAATATGATAGTGTGACTGTGTTCCTTATGTTTTGGTAAACACAATCTCCTTTCCAACAAAATGGGATTGACAGTATCAGCATTGAATCTTTTCTTTTCATTGATCTTTTTTGAGGGGGAAATTTGATCCATAATTGTATTACAAGTCAACTTTAGCTAAAGGTGCAGGCTTGTTCTGACTTATTGAAATAAGGACTGGGAAAGAGTGGGGTGGGGCTCTAACACAGTGGTGTGACCAGGAGGAGCATTAGCGGGAGAGACGTTGGGGGTGAGGCAGGTTTGAGCGTTTGTACTGTGTGAGTTAAAGTGAAACCTTATTCTAACTTTTGCATCTCTGCAGGTGAGACAGGCTGATTCAACAAAAGCTTCTGGATGCAGTGTCTCCTGGGGCTCAGGTGAAAGGTAAGTTGAGCTTTCAGCTGCTGGCCCACTCTTTAATTTCTTAGTAATGAATACACTTAGCTAAATTGGATAGCCATCTGTTTTAGCTTCAGTTAGTCAAATGGTTTGTGTGTGCTGTTAGCATGTTACCGTCCAAGCTTGCATGTGCTTGAGTACTTTAATTGTACTTAAATGTACTTAAATTTGTGAACTGATTTTCTCAGTCCATCACCCTGCTTTCAATATCTGACACCAATGCGAGCACATTTTTACCCAGCGTTGCCAGGAGGGATAACTCACTTTCTGAGCAGAAGTAGGGCACATCTCTTAAGGTGTGAAGCAGACTCTCTGTTTCAGCCAGTTTTTATTACATTTAAGTAGAATATTCCCTGTCTACAGCTATTTGATCAAAGTGTTGGCTAGAGCAGTAAAGTCTGTGTTTGTTCTATGTTTGTGTGCGCTAGAGTTTGTACACCATGTGACTTTAGAAGAAGAGAAACCGTTAGAAGTGAGATCAGCAGGTTACAGGGTGTGTCTGATTCGCTTGGTTCAGAGGGGAATAAGTGAGGTTTCACAAGGACAGCTGGCTGGACAGCAGCTGGATGGATACTTCTGAGAGATGGGCAAAGCCCTAAAACAGGCAGTTTGCCTGGGGAACATGGTGGTCTCTTATACAGAGGCAGGATGTAATTACTAGTTACTGGCTTTTTTCAGTCTTCTGTATTACACTGTGTATTTTTGTCTCTCCTGGAAGGATAAAAATATCTTTGTACACGTTTGCTGTACAAATTACAGATTTCACTTAGCTCTTTTGCACATCTGTCTAGAAAGGGTGACCGTGGATTTTTATTTACTTAACAAATGTAGCCTTGTTACTGTGAAAAATGTCACTTTGATGTTGTGGGAATAATAATAATAATAACACAGTAATCTTACTTTACTTTTAGTGTGCTGAAATTGTGTTGTCATTATGTAGGTTAGAGGTACTGCTTTGTGTGTCTGTGTAGCCCTAGGGTGGTAGTTATAAAAAGAGGCCAACTCGGTTCAGTACGGAAAAGCTCAGAGATTCAGCCATGCTAAAGTTGTTTACGTTGGCATGTGCTTGGAGCATGTGCTTTAACAGCAAATTACACATTAACCAGACAAATCCGGTACCTAGCAGCTTACTCCATGGCTGAACAGTCAGCGGGAAAATATTTAACTATTTCTCTCACAGATAACACAATTATGATTTGACTTGCGAAATATATGCATTTTTCAAGTCACGCTTTAGTTCAGTATTCATTGTAATACAATAATATGTGAGCCAATCTTTATATTTTGCTTTCAAGGAGCCAGACTTTCTTCTAATTTTTAAAGTGGTCCCATTTGTTCCCATTTCTTTAGCTGATTCAGTGAAAAAATGCCAAAGATGGCACAATTTGACAAGCACAAAAGTAGGGCTGAACGATTATGGAAAATAATCTAATTGCGATTTTTTTGCCCCAATATTGCGATTGCGATGCGATTATTTTTTAAGGTCTTTGTCTTCTGTATTATTAAACAAAGACAAGCAATACATCATATAGTATGGCCAATACTATATTACATTAATTTTAAACTGTTCTTTCCTGGAAGACAGACCTCTGTTATGATGACATGAGGTGATGCATGAATTGATGACTGACATTTTTATTTAACTTCTTCAATCACAACAGTATATTTGAACATACACAATAGTTTATTTTTAGCTTACAAACATCTGAGCATAAAGTGCTGACAAGGAACCCTGGTGTAAACATTAAAATGAAAGTCAGTACAATGTGCAGATTGCAGAAATATACATAAAAAAAAATCAGTGGCTTTACCACACTCAGTTTTTCGACATCTGTGAACTACTAGACAGTCATTCAATTAAAAAATAATATTAAATAAATAAAACTAATAAATAAAAAATACACACATCTTACTGATCTCTGCAGTCAGTAACATTACACATAAAGTGCAAACATAATAGCAATTGTATAAACACACACACAAACACGCCTTTAAAGTTTAAAGGCGTGAAATTGGACGGTCTAGTTCTGATTAGCGTCACCGCTGTCTCGGTGGAGTTTAATAAACTCGGCCGTCTGCTTCTTGCTATCTAAAATATAACCAGACACTGGCGTAAATTCTCGACTGTCTCATACTTCTGTTTAATAAGTTTTCTGTTTGACGTTTAGTCAGCTGTGTGAAAACCAAGGAGGAACCCACCCGGGGGATTAATAAAGTTTTATTTTATCTAATCTAATAACTTTAATCTCAGCCAAACCGATTTACTCACGAACAAACAAAACACTGAAAAAAGCCCAACAATAACATTTTTAGGTTGTCTAAGTGACTTATATATTACGCTTAACCCGAGCAGCGAAACTCCGCGGTGATCTGAAAATGATGTGCCGGGAGTTGTGCCGTTCTTGGCCGCATCAGTAATCCTCGAGCTCCCGGCTAGCTGTCGAGCTGGTGGGTAGCAGACGCCTCTGAAAACGTCGAAGCACTTTTGCAAATATGGGATATCTTGATAAACCGAGCAGATATTTGATGTTTACACAACTACTTTCTCGCCTGAAAATATGTTAAAAGTTTATTTTGTGACCCAGAAAGATTAGTATGAGTAATTTTAAAACTTAGTAGCGGCCGCCATTGCTGGAAACTGGAGTTTGGCTGGGCCGCACTATGAATTCTGGGATATGGTAGTAATTTGGACAGCCTTATAATCGCAGTATAATCGCAGCCTTTGCGGTTAGAAAATTGCACTTGATCATGTCGCGATATTATCGCAAATGCGATATATCGTTCAGCCCTACACAAAAGAGTGTTTTGCAACAGTGAGGTGATTGCCAAAGAGCTATTAGCCAAAAACTTGGCAACACCTGGATTTATGTGTTGTTTGTGTTGTGGGGCATGCTAGGGAAATAATCAAATTGTGTTGCTATATCATGGATATTGTGAAATGGGGCTATCATGTAAAAATGTATCCATGTTATCACAGACATTATGATATACCACAGCCCTACAGTGTGGTGTTGACTTCTTAAGAGAATGGAACAAAAAGCAGCGATTCTTCTTCTTATCCTTCATGAAACTGCAAGGAAGTTTGCCTAAAAGAGTTCAGACTGTGTTGACGAATAAAGATAATCATACCAAATACTGACTGGTTAGAATTGTACCAACTATTTTTGTCTTTGTGACTTGCATAGAATACAGAGTAATCAAACATGAAATTATTAGATGTGATTGGGCCAAGTTACTTAATTAAACTAAAAAAAATAAATACTTACTTGGCTCTTTTGCAGTTTAATTGCATGTATTGAGTCCAGTTGCAATTTGGATTTGAAATCTATTAACTGTTCCTGATTAACTCACATGCAGCCACTTTTACACCATAATTTAGTAGAATTAATATTTCCTACTTCTGACAACTATTTTTGTGGAGAGTAAATTATCCAAAAACTATATGATTATCATTTTAACACCAGATTGCATCACAATACACACTGGGTAAAGATGTAAAGTGTACAAGGAGAGAAACACAAGAGCTTTTTATGGCATAGAAGTGGAACATGAATGCAATTTTCTCAACATTTCCACTCTGCCACCTCAGCTTTGTTTGTCTCAGTCATTCCACACACGCAGGGCGGTGATCACATTTTTGTTTACTCAAGTGGGGAGAAGGCAGACTGTTGTAATATTCTGTATCCAATATCTCTGTCAGTTCAAATCTAAAGTTAAGTATGCTTGAATGATGAAGATGTGTTGTAGGAAAGTCCTGAAATGCCAAATGCTGCACATTTAACCTGTTAGATTTTTCACACAAAAATCTAATCGTCTAAATTTCCAGCCAAATAACAAAAGACCATAACAATTAATGTTTTTCTTTTTTTAAAAATATGGAAATTGTTAACAGTGGGATGAAATCAATATTTAGGCTTTCTTAATGCTTAAAAACAAGCTGCTTTGAGCGACAAATTACTGGATGTAGCATAACATGGTTGATTTAATGTTCTACATTAGTGTTCACAGGCTTAGTGGTTAGAACTGACCTTTCAAAACATGAAGGTCCTGAGATTGATCACCATCCATTGCCGATCCTTTCTATATATAGTTTGCATGTGGGTTTTTTTCTTGTTTGTTTTGTTTTTTCTGTCTCCTGCGTGACTTTCCTTTTATCAGCGAAATTAATTTTTTCAAAGTGCTCTTCAACAAAACCTTGCTAGAGAAGTAGAGTTGGTCCCCTGGTGCCAAACTCATCCTAGTTATTAGGACGGGTTAAATGCATCAAATGAATTTCTCTGCAGGGATCAATAAAACTTAATTTAACTTAGAGTAGGCTTCAGTGTTACACAATGTTTGCCTGGAGTCATTTCATCAAAGAATAGTTGTACAATCAGGAGCTGACCTTGCAGTAATTAAAGAACAAATAAAATCCAAATTGGTTGTCAGATAGAATAAATTTAAGGAGAGCTGATAATGGCATCTGCATTGACTACTGTAGAACACCATTCAGAGAAAATAGCACCCGACAGTCTTGTTTAATAAACAAAATAAGACCTAAGTTAATGAGAACAATACTCAGTAAATGTGATGTATATTTATTGTGCTTCTCGTGATTTGAAGAGAGGCCAGAGTATTGGTGACGCGTGGAGCCCTATAAGAACTGCCTACTCGGTATGAAACAGCATAATATGAGCAGAAATGATGCACCACTATGTGCACGCAGTTCAGTTACAGTGCCATTATAAATCTAAGTGGCTGAGGTTCTTGCACATTGGCAAATAAAACAGAAACTGTTTACAAGGCTAAACATAATTAAGGCATGTGTAAAACTATCGAAGTAAAGAGTTTGAAGTATTACTATAAAACATTAGCAAAGACTTGAGGATATGATTAGTACTCCGGCTGTTTGTGTCAGTGAATAGCTGAGAGCTCCTGCCAGCATCGTAAGTGTTCGTTATTGTGGGATTGATGGGGAGACAGAAAGAGGGCAGGTGACAGACGAGAGACGAGAAAACAAAGTGGATGGACGATCTGTGAGAAGTGTTCATCTGTTGATTTCCCCTGAAGTGTTTCAAAGGACAAACCTCCTGACTATAACATGATGCAGTTCTTCTCCAGTTATGTGCATAGTCTTGCTTTTTACTGTCCTTTGTGTCATATGTGGGATTTATATCCGTGACAAACTGGTTAAATGAGGTCTCGTACAGTAAATTGCATTTTTATTTATGGCTGTACAACACTATTTTTTTTTCTTCTTCTTCTTCCTTTTTTTGGTCTCTCAGTATAATTCAATTAAATACTGGGCAGGATGAACAGAAGTGTAGTCTGCCCTCATTACACTATGTTAATTTAATTCCTCATGTGACGGGACTATCAAGTGACTGTTTGGACAAAGGGAGGAACTTGTAGCAGGTTGACCCAATTACTTCTCATTAAATGCTTTACAAACCACAAGCTGTGGCACTGTCCATTCAGTATGCATATGAGATCACCCAGGGGTCCAGTACAGAGTGAACTGCAAGCAGCATTTTTTTTTGTCCCAGAAAACGAGTTTTGCAGCTTGTAAAAGTTGTTTTGAACTCTGCTTGTTGTTCTCTTTTACTGTTCCTCACTGCTGGAACGAAGAATTAAAGGAGCTCCATGCTGATATGAGGAGGGTAGCAGGTCAGGGACTTTGTAACTCAGTTTTGTGAAGATGATTCCAACAAATTCAGTGTTGATTAATTTAAACAGTGCTCTCATTCAGCATTTGTACTGTTGGAGGTTTAAGAAAAATTGTTTGTTTTTTTTGGTTGCAAGTTTGCTTCTTAGTTTTATCGTAGAGGACAGGGAAGTACATAAAAACTGCTTTGCCTGAAGCTAAAGGAATTATGCAATACCTGAAAGTTGGCTCATAGATGTAAACAAAATCTCTTATTTCATGTGTCCACTACTGTGCAAAAGTCTGAAGCCACCCTTCATTTCTTTATATTTACCTTTGAAGGAGCCATGGAAACATGCTGCCAATGCACTAAAAGCATACTTGGAAAGTGTTCCACTGTGTCTTTTTCTATTAGTAATAAATCAGCCATCTAAGAGCCTGAACTTAACATTAATGAACCAGCACGGGATCATTTTGACAGAAAATGGAGCAAAAGGAAGCTGCTATCCAAAGAAAAGCTTTGGAATATCCTTCAAGAAGTCTGGAGAACCTTTCCTGAAGACAACTTAAAAGAAATGACAGTAAAGCTTGAAGAATAAAGGTGTCAAATATTGACTTTCAAGTCTGTTAGAGTTGCACAAACTCTGTTTTTACCTTATGCACACTATTTCCATTTATGTTTGCACATTTCAATAAATTGCTACATCTTTTTCCCTTTGGCTTGAGACTTTTGCACAGCAGTACATATAGCTTTGCAGTAGCTGTGCTTTAATTTGCTTGTGTTTTTTGCTGTCTAGATTTCCTGTAAACCAGAATGCACTGACCATGTAGATATCTAGCCAGCAACATTGATCAGGCATAAGTGTTTTTAAAGTGAACAGTGTGTAACAGCGCAGGCTCAAAACTTGCATGGAACTCTAACCTTACTGCTTATTTTCCCTGGAGCATTTGCATTTTCTCCTGTTTGTTCATTGATGAAGTCACGTAGCTCTAACACTTCTTTCAGTTATTGTACTGACTATCAGTCGGTTCATCTTTTGGCCATGACATACCAAGCTGGTAAGAAATCAGCAGAAGTAGGAGAGTTTTATCAGGTTGAAAACAGACATTCCAGTGAAAATGGATTATTTATTGCAGAAAGTATGAGACATAATTTGGTGTTTGGAATATTATAATACAGGGAATCTGCAATCAGCTTCTGCCCTCATCTGCTCTCTGGGTTGTTTTTTGCATTACCGTTATCTATCTGACACCTTGTCATCCGTTATCTCTTGACATCTTAAGCCACGCAGCCTCCCTCTCTCTGCTGGCAGGCATCTTTGTTCCAGTCCCTCACACCTCCTGTCTCTCCAGCAGAGAGAGACAGTGTCCCCTGAGGTCCACACTTAGCCAAGCTCATAACCTGTGCTGATTTATCACACAGGTTCATTTAGGCTCAAAAACAAACTCTGCCGTTGTTATAAATAACATATAAAGAAATTAATGAAAGGAAACAAAAATCCGATGCTACTAAAATTAACCACTTTCTCTATGTTACAGCTTGAGCTAAATAGATTCCTATATATAAATATGTGTTGGCATGATTCTGATTGATTACATGCAGTGATAAGAGCAACTTTAGCCAATGCACACATTAAATGAATCCAAAAAAAAGTTAGTGTGCACATTTTTTGGGTGCAAGATAAGAACACTGTTTTGCACAAATTAGCGACTGAGGCTGGCTTATCTTTTTCTTCATTTAATTTTTGAGGTTTCTTACAGCTTATTGTTACCTTTTCGTACAGAAAAGGGTTTGGTGCTATAAAAATGCTGTTCTAAAGCTGCAGGGCATTTAATTCACCACAGCAAGTTGAAGTAGAGCAAAAGACTGTATCTAATTTGTGGTGCAGTAATATTTAATTCAAGATGCAAAGGGATAAGAAAATTGGCTCACACTGACTGCTTTTTCATGGCTTTAGTTCTTTTTTTGGAATAGAAATGCAGAGACTTGGAACTGAACAGAAGGCAAGGACAGATATGATTAGAATGCCACTGACAATAAATTCATTCTCATTTGAACTGCATATTTTGACTTTGTTTTTTTTAGTTTTTTTTATTTTAGTTTTCATTTAACAATGTGAAGAAGGACCTAGGTTATAAGATTGCAGTGGTGGAGGCTTGGCTTCCCATAGCCAGAGTTTAGATTAAATATAGAATACATATGTGTTAATATGTGGGGTCATTTTTTTTTGTCTGTACTTCTTATCCCGTTTATTATCAATAATTATGCACCCATTGCTTTTTTTACTTGTTTTATCATACTTACTACCACACAGCACACTAAACTTAACTACACTCAAGTGTTTTTGTAGCTTTTAGACCATGGGTGTCAAACATAAGGTCCAGGCGGTGAAATTTTCCTTACTCAGTCTCTACAATTAAATTCTCTCCCCATGATTGTTCAAACTACATAAAAGGAATTTAGTAATAGATTAAATGACAGGAAAAAATAATCAATTATAAAAATGTATCTTTATTACAATGGGTCAAAACTTTTAAAAAAACCTATTTTCTGCGAATTAACAAAACCTTCATGCTTTATAATTATATTACAGTCAACATTTAAGCCCAAAGAGTTGTGCTGACATATTTCTTTTTTTTTTTTTCTTTTTTTAAATACAACAGTTTCTATATTAGGTTGAAAACTGAGATATAAGGTTAAAATTGCACATATTTTTCTTATACAAAACATATCTCAGGGATTAAGCTTACTTACTGATATTGACAGAAAGGAGAATTTCACTGATCTGGACCACTTAAGATCAAAGATGTAAAATGAGTTTGACATCCCTCCTTTAGCAACAAGGTAAAGAACATTCAGCATTGTTTCACTTCACTCATTTCACCCTGCTTTATTAGGAAGGGAGAAAAAACAAAGCATTTGGCCTTTGCATTCCATCTTAAGACATTAGGACAGTTAAAACTGGGGTTGGTCCTGTAGTTTCAAAGTAAAATGCTGTTGACCCATCTTCTTCCCAGACATAGTCTGGCATTGTATCAACCTGAAATGGCTCTTGCTAGCAAAGGCTGGTAAAGTACAGTACAGTATCTCCCCCAAGCAAATCTTCCCAGTGACTGAAAACATCACCCACCAGGTTTTATGTTAGCAGCCCAACTATGCTAGATATGCAGGATTCATTGTTGAACTTTGATGGCTATTCTGAGAGGGGTTTTGGGAAGTTGAGTGTTAACTCGATGAAAGATTCTTTGTCTATTATGACTTAAAAAGATGTTCTCTGTAGCACGGGCCAAGCTAACGTAGCAACACCAGCACAGACAACAAAAGTAGCACATATTACCAGCTCCATATGCACACTGCCATATGGTGACAACACACACAGCTATAACACGTAGGCACAGGTAATACACATAGCATCTGTGGATTACCAATGCAATCTCATGTTGGCAGTGTTGGGGAGTAACGGAATACATGTACCGCCGTTATGTATTTAAAATACAAAATATGAGTAACTGTATTCCGTTACAGTTACCATTTAAAAAGGTGGTATTCAGAATACAGTTACTTTGTTGATATAAAGAGCTTACACGGCGGTATTTTCCTGTTTCATATGTTCGGCTGTGCCCTCTCTATTTTTGGTTTCCACGCCCCAAACAAAACACGCATTAAGACGCTCTAATGCCTGTGTCTCAATCTCGTGGCCCATGTCACCACTACTTGCGGCTTGCATAATGACGTGAAGAAATATTTTTAAAAGTTATTCACAAAAATAATTTAATATGAAGGCAATAGGCAGAGTGTTACATTGCCCTAAAGAATGTAGCTTCATGGGCAGTGTAGTCCGTGCTGCAGGGAGACTGCACTGCCATACCTGTTATGTGTTTGTGAGCGCGAGGGAGGGCGAAAAAGGAGAGTGGAAAAGTACAAGTTGTCACCGACCAGAAGCGGGAGATGGAAGCATGTAAATATAATAATAACCACTGCAGCCAAAAAGACTGTGCCTGATTAGGCAAGTTGTAAGTAAGCTTAAGACTCGATTGTACACTTTTTTCGTGTTTTTCTCCGAAACAATAAGTTCCTTTGGAGCAGCCTTTCAACACAAGTTGACCCAGACAACAAAGTAAAGCTAGTTTTCAGCTACGAGCCCGACATGAACCCGACGTATTAGCCAGAGATCCCTTTACTACGGTTTGGAGCCGCGGACCTGTTTTATATACGGATAGTTTTCTATACGAGATCGCTGCAAAAACTGCAGCCTTACCTAATATCCACCTACTGTCACTCATTTTATATTAAGATTTAAAAATCTAGTTGCTATTGGTATGGCGAGTAACCTTCAGTAAAAGTAATAATTCACACAGCAATAGTACATTCATGTAGTTGTAAAAAGCATGATAATATATTAAGTAATCCAAAGTATTCAGAATACATTACTCTCATTGAGTAACGTAATGGATTACGTTAGGGCTGCTCAATTAATCGAATTTTAATCACGATTACGATCTGGGCTTTCAATGATCATTAAAAATGACTGAGCCGATTGTTAGCCCCTCCCTCATTTATCCGCGACACCTTAAAGGCCGGTCCGTGAAAATATTGTCGGGCATAAACCGGTCCATGGCGCAAAAAAGGTAGTAGACCGCTGATTAAGAGGACCCGAGGGAAGCTCGGAAAGCTAAGCAGAAGTTATTTGGAGAGGAGAGTGACTGCCGTTGGTTGAAAAGAGAGGTAAAAAAAAACTTCAGTGGTGTTGCACACTATTTTATATTATTTTTTAAAGTCATTATTCAATACATTGTTATTGTTAACCCTTTAGCCGGTCAGAGCAGCACGCTCCGTTTTGTGTAACTATTTTTAAATCCCTGTAGAACCTGAACCGCGTAAGCTAGCGCAATAATTAGTTTTGCATATGAAACCAGAGGAGTTGTACTTACATCTTATGCCATCAGCTTGTCCTCGGTCACAGTTTCCTTCCACATAAAGCTTTGCAAAAATTGCATAAAAAGCGTTTGCAGGAACAAAAACATAATATTCCAGAAACACGCTTTGCTGATCCGATCAGCTGTTCCTAACACTTCCCACAGTGAAACAGACATCAGCGCGAACTATCGCATGTCCGCCATTTCCTGCCCGAAACCGGAAGTGATGTCATTTTCGTGGAAAATGTAGTTTTTTACTTGTAGGCCTTAAAAGCCTATACTGGTCATGTTTGACTTTTCTGAATAGTTGCTGGGATGCTTAGAACTCGAATTGCACTGCTGGAAATAGTTTATTTTGATGCACCTGCTGTTTTCTTTGCAAATTTGCATCATAGGATTGTTTTTGTTTTTCCTGCAGTATATAAAAATTGCTGCATCGCCAAAATAAAACTATGAAGACACTCAAAATAAATTTCCTGTTGTTGTAAACTATTTTTTGCAACTTTTTTGTATTTAAAGTTTTGAGGGATAAGCCTCTTAAATTTCTCCAAGTAGAAATATATATGTAAAAAAACAAAAACGATTTTCAATTTTTTTGTAGTTTATTGCACTTTTTTGCAATTAATGTAGTTACTATGGACTTAATGCATACATATTATTAAAATATGGGCTATAACAGTTGTATAGCAACTTGAAATGCTCCCACAAATGGCACTACAACATGTAAAAAAATAATATAAGCTCTGGCGGACTTGGTTCTATAGTAGGTCTTAAAGGGTTAAATAAATATCGTCAAATAATCAAGATCTCAATTTCAGTGAAAATAATCGTGATTATCATTTTTGCCATAATCGAGCAGCCCTAGATTATGTTACAAAATACATTTTGGGGCATGTATTCTGTAATCTGTAGTGGAATACATTTTAAAAGTAACCTTCCCAACACAGCTTGTTGGGCGTAGTTCTCACTTAAGTTATTAGTATTTTTTTTTTTTTTAATAGGTCACACACAGATATCTTAAAATACATGTGCTAGTTATGATGAGTGAAAGTTCGGTGTTTACAAACAGCAGAAACTAAATGGCACAAGATTGAACAGAAGGATTTGTACATAAGGCGGTAAAACTTGAATGCTACTTAAAGAGGGCTTGAAGTGAACCTTTTTAGCGTCTCTAAAATGCTATGATTGTTTTCGTTCTTTAAAATAAATCTTCATTATCTTTGCACGTGGCTTCTCTCCTAGTCGGCCTTAATCATGTTTGAGTTATTTTGTTAGTGTGTTTGTGTTGTATGTGCTGGGGCACGTACCTTATTGAGGTGTCAATCTGCAGATGTTAATTTTCACATACTTTTTTAGATCCATTAATATGTCAGGTTAGTCTCACCGTCACCAGCAACATCCTTAATCATGCTAAAGCAGCATTGTACATGAGCTTCAAGAGGAGGAACATCAGAAAAAAGAAAGCAAGGGAGAGCGTGTCAGAACAAGTCAAAGTCAAGACTGCAGCATGTCACAGTCAATTATTGAGGTCGTCTGACAGTTGAAATAGTAAGCTAGGCCCTCTGTTTACATGCACATGTCCATATACGTTTGCATGATTGTTGATGTCCACATTTTTTTTTTCTCTCCATCAAGGCTGGCCCAAGGCTACTTCTCACACACTGCATCCCCTGGCCTGGATCCAGCATATATGGAGCCAGCTGGCTTGATCTGTCTGCCAGGTCAAATATGGCTCCAGTGTGTGTCTTAGGACCTGCTTTCTTAGTCAGACTTATTCTGTGAAAGCAAAAACAAAAACTGCAATTGTTTTTGTATAATGTCAGTCTGGAGTTTCTGAAAAGAAATAACTGCTAGTTAGTGTTCTCTAGACACCTCGTTTCTTTGAATTATTGTGATGATTATTTTTTAAATGTATTTATTTTTTTAATCAGTCATGTTAAAAACACGTGCATGCACACACATCCACACTAAGCAACAAGAAGACAGGGTTAATTTACTTGTTGTTTTGAAAGGTAGAGGTCGGTAGAGGTTACGTTTTTCTATAGAATAATACGTCTGTGAAAAGAGTGGAAATGTGGAAAGCGATTGTTGGCCTGAGTCTGACTTTTCACACTGAATATGTTTTGGATCTGTAGTTGTTTTGATAAAACCAAAAAAGTGGTTCAATTTCAATTTACAGATAAATCTATTGGGTTAATCTTTCTTAAGTCTCTAAAGTTTGCAGCCATCCCCTTTGTAGGGACTCCTGGTCTTCTTTACTCCTTCATGACAGAAGCCTCTGTTCTAAATTGTGTTTATCATGGTTTGATGTTCTGCTAGTCTAACCTGAAGCACTGGGAACATTTGAAACTCTTTGACTAACTGGCAAATCCTAAGCCCTTCTTAGCAGGCCAGGGAAATAACTTATAATGTTTGATAGCTTTCCCGACCTTAACATAAACTGAAGTGATCGGGAAGAATAATATAAGCACATAAAATACTACCATAGGGTGCAACTGTTCACCTTGCTGCTTAAAATAGGGTAGGGACCACCCCAGTCTTTTATAGACCGAAGTGGACTTTCCCATTTAAGGTAAGATCAGATGGGAAATCTGGTTGGGAGGCATTTTCTCCATTTCAGTTCCTTAAAATATGCCAGCACCCCCACAACACTCAGAATAGAACACTAAACCACACATCCTCCCACAGTTACAAAATTAGACTGTCTCTGTTTGTTTCCTACAGTGACAGAAGACCTGCAGTAGTTCTACCTTTCTCATGTGCTGTTAAACACAATAGCTAAAATTGTTTGTTTAAAGAGTCAGTGTGTAGTTATCAGCAGTTTCTAAGGCACCCTTGTGTTTTGTATTCAGGAAGAAGTTCTAAATGTTCGTGAAGCTTTTGACCATTGACTATATATATATATATATATATTTTAAACATGCTTGATTGATGCTGAAATATCCGGGTCAGCTTGTAGTTGAGGATGGAAATTACAGAGCGCTTTTAAATCTAAGCTTTGCAACATTTAAGGAGTTTTTTGTTTTCTTTAATAACTTTTTCTTCTCACTTTTGTTGAATATGCAGAATGAATTTGGACAAAATGTGACCTTATACCTCACCATCTTTCATGACAGTTTTTAAGCAGTGTTTTTTTTTTTTTCATGTGATGTGGCTGAGGATGAGAAATTATACATGTTCTTTTCAAATAATAGGAATATAAACTTTTTGAGCAGTCCCTAAGCAGGAGTAAAAGAAAAAAAGGTCAATGCATGTTATGTTCGGCTCATACATCTAGGTCATGTGGTCATCCAGTTGTTACAGGAAAATGACGGTTAACATGGCTGGGGGCAGTGAAGGGAGGATGGATAGAGCAATGGAAAGATGGGGGAGTGTATGGACTTAATCTGTGCCATCGTATTAAGAACAGCTGGTTTGATGCTGGCTTTCTGCATTTTGAGGCTCTGGCACATAGCAGGGCCAATGTGTGTTGAGGTGTTGGAATACAATTTAGGTTACTGGAAGTTATATGGACCAAAATAGAAGCTTTGTTTTTAATCTGAACACAGCTAAAAGAACACCATTCCACAGTGTCCTTCATCAGTGGGTCGAACCACTGTTGTATGAGTCTGTGTTGAATTTTGGCTATTTCATTTTATTAATTCCAGAAACATTTTTCCTTCTCTAATAATGTAGCTGCTAGTGTTGTTGACTGGCCACTCTTAAGTTGTGAAATTTAAGGTGTATCTCTGTGTCTGGTGACATGCAGTTCTCAGTGTAGCTGGCATAAGCTGAATCTATCCAAGAAGTATTTGCATTAACTTCTGTTTGTTCTGAGTCACAGGACACTGGAGCCTATCCCAGTTGTCATATTCAAAAGGTATGTTACATCCTGCACACGTCACCAGTCTATGTCAGGGAATGTTTACTCTTTTTTTTAACATGCCGTAAACTAGAGCTTGGACCAGTTGCAATTTTCTTGGCTAAATCTGAGTTCCAGTTTTTTTCCAAAGTGTGACCTACCAATACAGGTTTTTTGCCAGTTCTGGTTTTCTTTCTAAGAATGACAACTGAGTAACTTCCTTAATTGAAGAATAACGTGTTCATAGTAAAAGAAGTTAAACTTTACAATTTCTCTCAAACTGCAAGTAAGTTACAGGATCTCTTGTCACTTAAAAAACAAAGCGTGTGGCTACTGGAAAACCGAGCAGATAATTTCTGAAAATGCATTGTGTGAGCACATTGAGACTTCTATGTGCGATTCATGGTTGTTATATCAGTCGAGCAAATGAATAACATACAGGTTAGAACATGTATACGTCTTCCACTCCCCTGCCTTCCCAGGCGTGATTACTAAAAACAAACAGGCCTCATGTGCTTTCATCTCAACAAGGTAACTGTGGGTCAGACTCTTCTGTTGTTGTTGTTTTCTTTTAATCTGTCCTTCTCTTAGTTTAAGGTTAATGTACGACACTGGAATATGTGTCATTGACTGGCCTGGTGCTGTTACCTTACTCTTATCTTTTCCACAAGATGTTGATATTAGTGTGTAAATATTAGTCTAGCACCTGTGTAGCATTTGTGATAACTGAACCTCATGTTAGCCTTGCCTGGCAAACTTTGCGTTGTGTGCGGTGAGTGTTAAGAGGTGAGTTGCGTGCTGTGTTCAAGTATAATGAAGGTCAGTCAAGGGTTAGAACTGGCTAAGCGTGAAGAAAACCCTTTGCCTTTGTATTCTCATGGGTTCTGATCCTGTGACATTTTGTCTGTTGTCTCTGAAATACTGTATCAGTGTGTGTTGCTCACACTGATACAGTACTAATGCCACTGATTTGTGGCATTAGTACTTCTGAAGGGCAAGGGGAAGCTGGCCTGCATGTCAATCAGAGCTTAGCATTTTGTGCTGAAATGCAGCAAGTGCACATCAACCAGACTAATGGATTTTTTTCTTCCTTTCATTTTTTTCAGTTACATTTGGGAGGGTGTTTATTTGGTCTTTGTGTTTTGTACTTGTATTTTTTTGTAAGTATACCAACCTATTGACTAAAGAGGAAGAAAAAAGTGAAATGAGAATAGAGAAGTGGACTAGGGAAGTGCACCAGCAGTGGGTAAGCTTACTGTAAAATAAAACGAGCATTCGGTGTAAATGGCAAATGCGTGCGTGTGTCTATGTGTACGCACAAAAAAACCCCCAAAAGAAAAACAAAAAAAAACCCCTTGCATTCTCTCTTTCCACTGAGAAGGCAGTGGGCAGATCTACCCAATGCACTTGTTTGTTTGTTGTTATTTTTTATAGGGAATTTAGTAATAATTCCCTTCAATGTTTTTAAAATTGTTATTGAAAGAAGTTTTGATATGTGTTCTGTAAACTTTTGTCATCGTGCCAGAAGTAACTTGAGAACCCCAGTGCATATCAGTGATTATTAGTATTGTATAAATTCCCTTTGAAGAATACTCCAACCTCACTAGCCTCGTTCCAACTGCTTCTCAGAACAACTATAAACGCTTTGATTCCTGCTGTGTTCAGATAGAGTGTCTTAAAGGGGTCTGAGAGGTCATATGCTGGCCCTTACTGGAACCTTCTAAAGAATAAATACGGTCAGTGTTTTGGTTTGATACTTTTGTGTCTTTTTATACAAGTGAATGAAAAGAATGCTTTTCCTAACTTATTTGGGTGTTTTGTGTAAAATCACAGTGCCTCAGCGCTAGTGCTGGAGTTGCTTGTTGGAGAGGAGCCTTTTATCTCTCCTTTGGCACTACATCATGTGCAGATGTAATCCTCCCTTCAGTTTGCAGCAGCAAGGCAGGCGCGCATGCAGTCACGTATGCGTAGCCTCTCTCTCTCTCTCTCTCTCTCTCTCTCTCTCTCTCTCTCTCTCTCCTTTTTTTTTAACTTGCTTCATTGAAGAAACACACATTAGCACTACTGTTTCATATATGCCTCACTGACAGGGTGACATGAACAAACACATTAAACATGCAAGGATGCCACACCCATGCTCCGTCTGCTCTGCCACTGTCCTCATACTCAAGTCTTTTTCCTAACTAATCCTTCCCTGCAACAGTGAGAGCTAGCTGCGATTGGTTTGTCCTGTCAGTATTCATGTCTGCCTACATATTAGTCTGACTCGGGGGATGTACTGTAAGTGGTATTAATACTGTGTGTGTGTCCATCACCATGCAACATGGCAGGCCATTGTGTTTTGCTGTTGTGTAATGCTCAAGCTTCAAGCTCTTTTCCATGCAGTCTGCACCCCACTCAGGGTTCAGCGGTGTACTACATATGCACGCATGCACTGCAGCAAAACATTAGCTATTTATAGCTCTGACCCACAAGGACAAAAAAAGCTTCTTGTTGAATTGATCTTCTTCTGTGTCATGTCTTGCTCATTCATACCTGCTTTTTTTGAAAGAGCGATGATGCAAAGGTGGGGGAAAAAGTGAGTAGAAGAGATTGAATGATTAGAAAGCAGCAGGGAGTCAAGAGGTTGAAGGAATGAGTCAGTGGTGCAGAATAGGCAATAGAGGGAAGTAGGGAGTGGTTTGACGAGCACGCGGATGTGAATGCTTTTGTATTTTTAATATGTGCGAGAATGCACTTGTAGCGGGAGGTCCTCAAGTAGTTCTCCAGCACTTAATCTAATTTCCAGTTTTACTCATTTCTATAGATTCAGGTGAATCGGTGGAGTCTGTAATACCTATATGTACATTTTCTCCTGCTGCACCTGCATGTGTCTAATCACAGTGGAATAACGTGGGAGAGTTAAAGATGAATCAGTCTGTGAAAACATTCTTTGAATGAATTTTATATAATCTGTTGTTCTTCAGTGTTGTAATTGGAGGCTTGTAGGCGAGACCGCTATGTAGGTGGGGAGTCTACTGTATGTGTTTGCATACTGAGAGAAAATGAATGGGATTATATTGATCTGAGTGGGACAGAGTGTAGCTGCTCAGACAGACCCAGGTGGTTCCGCTCTGCCTGTTTTACAGTCCGCTCTGATTTGCTACGATCAGCTCGACATCTATTTGGTTGAGTAAAACGATCTTTCTGGAAACTGCTGTGACCCTCAGCAGCCGTTAATAACGTGCTAAGAATAGTTTGCAACTTGTCAATCGTTTCTGAGCTCAGTGGTGGCGAAAACAGGGCATGCATACAGCATGTGTACACCCGTATAGATTCGTGTGTGTGTGTGTGTGTGTGTGTGTGTGTGTGTGTGTGTGTGCTTTTTTTTTTTTTTTCTTTATGTGGGCTTGGTGGTCTGTAAGTATGACTCATCCACTGCTATAAATTAACAACAGCACAACAACGACTTGAAGCTACAGAGCTAAAGCTTGATCCTGTACACATGTGCAGTTGCTGCATTTGTCCCTTTTTGTGGGTGGAAATGTGCAACTGTTTAGAAGATAATTCTTTGTGGATATCTAGGGAAGGACTGATGAAGCTGTGTTTTTGAAATGGGGAAAATAAGAATAGCGTTTGTGTGGCTGGACACAGTAGATGTCTGTGGTCAGACTAACTGAACTTTCTTGAGGCTTCCATCTGTCATTTACTCTGACAATACACAGTGTGAACTGCTTGTCACTGCCATGCACAGTGCCATTATGTGAACAGGCTTACATGTCCTCGTACAGTAGGTCTTTGTTAGTGTAGGAGACAAGTGAAAGGGTGGGGGCTCTTATGGATTGACATAGACGGAGAGAAGAAGTGAATAAATATGGAGTTTGAGGGTCAGTGAAACGGGTTGAAGATCAGATTCAAAAGAGAGGGATCTGTAAAGACAGGATATTTCACTATTGGTAAATGAAAATATTGGTTGAACTAATGCATGCAGGCTCAGAACTTGAAAGTTCCCTTTTGTTCTAGCTACAGATTTCTTTCTTTATCTTTTTCTTCCATCCTTTTTACATCTACCTTGTCTCCATTTTTTCTTTTATGCGTCTCTCCCCTGCAGAGGAGAAGCAGGCCGCCAGGATGAAGGAGGAGAATTTGTTTCATCGGAGGTATTCGCTGTGCCCCAGTGCTACCTCCCCGCCCAAAATTGATCCCCGCACCCTCACCAGGAACCTCTCTTATGGAGGAGACAACGACTTCTACAACCTCAGCCCAGGTACAAGGTCAAGATGTCACAAGTGACAAAACGTGATATTTTGTGAAATAGTGGATTCCAGTGTCTGGGAAAGTATGGCGCACTGTGGTGAAACATACTTATGCCATATTAATCAGCAAACCTCAGCTGCTCTTTCTTAACTGCTTTGTGCACTGCCATGCTTTAATTGTTTGTCAGCAAGTTTTTTTCATTTATATGTGACTGTGTGTTGTGGGTTCCCACCAGGCAGTGAGACAGACAGGAACGGTCTCTCCATGCTGAGTAATGAACTTAGTCCTGTCTTATCACCAGGCAGCAAGGTAAGAACTCAGTTCCTGATTGGGCAGGTCCTCAACAGTTGACTATTAATGTCTCATTGGGTGAGAGCACACTGTTGCCTTTTGTGATGACTAGTTCTCTCTGATTGCTCATTGTAGTAGCAGAATGAGACATCTGTGAGAATTTTATTATAGGGAAATCCAGCAGCTGTTTAGGCTTATTTTCAGGGGGTGGTTAACAAATGGGTCACTAAAAAATATAGAAGGAAGGGAAAATTTTACATTGTGTTTAAACAGCACCAACACAACAAGAATAAATATAAAACTGTGGGATTTGAAATCTCAGGCCAGTGGTGGGAACTGTGTCCTTAGGACCACAAGCCATGTATTTGACTCCCAGACCTATTTTGCCCCGGTGCTGTTTATGTTGTATTAGTGCTAACTATCCTATCTGTCTCCGCCCTTATAAATATGAATTAGGAGTGGTAAATAAACATTTCCAGTGGCAGTGGGTAATAGTCCTGTCTCGTCTCCTCTCCTCATGTTGCTTTGCCTCGTCTTGCAAGATTGCCTATTTATATGTGCAATAATTCACATGCACAGCTGCGTCTCCCAACCTGAAGTCACCCCAAAATACTGAGAATAGCCTTCCCCTCGCATGTTGTCATTTACCCTGGATTGTCGTCGTGTACCACATTTGAAAAATGGCTTTCTCTTTGGATGTTACAGAATGCCTGTGTGGGCTCGATGATAATATTGGGTTAGTGCATATAGAACAAGTGGTTAAGTAACTGCACATCACAGTGAAATTGCAAATTACTTACCACTGTGATTCTAATGTCTGTTTACTTCAGTTCACCCCTTGTTGTTTAACCAAGGAAGTTAGTGGGTGTGTGGTCAAAGCGCCACAAATGACTGCCTGCCAAGTTTCCTTGCTGACTGAAAGGGCCACCCACCCCTCTTTACAAACCTTTGAAAACAGTAAAATATTGGGCCGTTCCCAACTAAAACAAATAAGGTTATTTAAACTTTTATTAACCACAGATTTATTTAAACTAAAATCCCTCCCAACAGGATTATTTGTCCATCATTTAACTCTGTCTTTCCTTTCTGTCTTAACTCCCGCCTCCAGTCTGAGTCCAGGATGTTTAATGGTGTTGAGAAGGACTGCCCCTCCCCCACCGAGAAGCTGGCCCGGAAGGAGTCGCTCAAGGTAGAGGTCACATCCTTGCTTGAGATGGTCAGCAGCTGTGTTGACTCATGTGCATGCTCATTTTAAACATTGCAGTATTCAAATATTTAAATGTTTACCTTTGATGTTAAGTCTTTGAATGTTGAATGCTAGAGTTAGTTTGACTCTGCTTCCACCTAGTGTTAAAACTTTGATATCAGTCCTTTGTTCAGTTCTGATCTTTCATTATTGTTTGCTTTTGTTTTTATAATGTTCTAAAGGTCCAAAAGCAGAATTATAGGCAAGAGAAGAAGCGAGCAGCTAAAGAACTGTCCACTGCACTTAAGGACCCCAGCGTCATCATCATGTCCAACTGGTTAAAGGTGTGACACTATTGCAGTAACAGCCAGGATAATAATAACCTTGATGTTAAACTGATGTCATTACATATTGACTTCCCAGTTTCCCTCTTACTTTTCAATGCTCTTAATATTTAATATGCTGCAGTTGTGAATTAACATATTTCATTTTCTTTACTTTATTTAGTTGTACTCTAAATTGCTTCCACTCTCATCCCTTATGCTTCTTTAGATCCGTGGCTCTTTAAAAAGTTGGACCAGATTGTGGTGTGCCTTGAAGCCTGGGGTTCTTCTGATCTATAAGACCCCCAAAACAGATCACTGGGTGGGTACCATCCTGCTCAGTGCATGCAAGCTGATCGAGAGACCCTCCAAGAAGGACGGCTTTTGCTTCAAGCTGTACCACCCACTGGATAAATCAATCTGGGCTGTCAAGGTCAGACATATTTGTAGGTTTATTCTGTCCAATTAAAATTATGTAATCAAAAACAGTTAGATTTTAATTGACAAGTTCACTCAGCATTAGGACAATTTAATATTTTGTGTATTTAGACAGTTAAATCTGATTTTATTTTTGTTTGTGTAGTAATAATTTTATTTGATTTTACTTTGTGTGGGGAAAAAAATCTGTCTTGGGTGACACCTAGTGGTTGTATTAAAAAGAAACTGGCTGTCTTCTATTTTCCTCACCGTAAATGTGATTTCTAAATGATAATTATCTCGTTTAGTGCTGCATAATTCTCATGGCCCTTGGGAGAGCCATTTGTTTCAATTGGTGCAACATGAATACACAACATGAAGCATGAGTCAGTATTTGATCCATATCCTCAGGGTCCCAAAGGAGAGAACGTTGGCTCCATCACGCAGCCTCTACCCAGTAACTACCTGATCTTCAGAGCTGCATCTGAGTCTGATGGTGAGGCATCTGAAGGTGCAGCTTCTTACATGTTTGATGAAACTATATATATGCAACCAAACTGATCAACCCTTCTTCCCCTTAAAAAAAAAAAAATCTGCTCTCCAGGTCGGTGTTGGATGGATGCCCTGGAGCTGGCTCTGAGCTGCTCCAGCCTCTACAAGCTGACGGCCAAAGCTGGGAAAGAAGGAGATATCAGCACGACTTCAGAGTCCTCCCATATACTGAACCTGCTGCAGTCCACGGCACTCACTGATACAGAGCTGCTGCAGTAAGTCATAAACTCACACAGCTAGATCCACGGACATATGACTGATTTCAGTCTTTCTTTTATAATTTGTTGTTATTGGATCACCGATGATTCCTGTATTCACGCTTTGCATAATTTCCTTAGGCATTAATAAAGTATTCTGATCCTGATTCTGATTGTTGACCATTTGCCCCATTTTGTTTTTCATATCACTGTCAGAAATTCCCATGGTACTCTCACTTATGTGATAAAACAGCTAAAGCCCAAGAACGTCAAATCCAGATTTTATTTATTTATTTTATTTATTCTCTATACATTTTTAACTAGGAGATTTCAAACTGTCTGTTCTTTAAATTATCGTAGTTTTGTAATGCAACTAGGGAAAAAAGTCACTTTTAGTGCACTTGTATGTAATCAACCTTATTTAAAAACTCTGCTAGGCTTATAAGAAACCATAGATTCATCACGATTCACACAACATTATACCAAATACAAATACCCCTGGGTATGCTTGGCTGAACTGAGGGCAGGATCTCACCTTACAGATAAGAGTTTTGCTGGACTAGGACCTGGGGCAAAATAGTGCTCTGTTTAGTTTAGTGTTTAGTTTTTGAATCAAACTGTTTAATGAGCTGCATTTTTCAGACATGGTTTTCAGAGCTACTTGCAGGCAGTGAAGAGACTGGAAATATTGGACTGAGGCAGAGTGAGGCAGATATTATGCATCATCACATGGATGATAAAATGCTGGTTGATGTGTCATTGCTTGGCTGTTTTTGACCACAACTGGGATTTGTGGTCTCCCAAGGGGCGATCGTGGCTCAAGAGTTGGGAGTTCGCCTTGTAATCGGAAGGTTGCCGGTTCGAGCCTCGGCTCGGACAGTCTCGGTCGTTGTGTCCTTGGGCAAGACACTTCACCTACCGCCTACTGGTGTTGGCCAGAAGGGCCGATGGCGCGATATGGCAGCCTCGCTTCTGTCAGTCTGCCCCAGGGCAGCTGTGGCTACAACTGTAGCTTGCCTCCACCAGTGTGTGAATGGGTGGATGACTGGGTGTGTAAAGCGCTTTGGGGTTCCTAGGGAGGACTAGTAAAAGCGCTATACAAATACAGGCCGTTTACCATTACTCTCTTTGGCTGGCTTTTTCCATGCTGTGTCACATACAGCCTCTGTGCTTTCTGGTGGTCAGCTCAGAACAGTGGATGAAGAAACATGGATTCTCTGGAGACATTATTGCTGAATCCAACGTTGGATAACTTCACAATGTTTGGGACAGTTTATTTTTAAATCATCATTGAATCATAACCAAGCAGTTTCCAGAACCAAAAAATGAAAAAATTAAATAGACTTCAACTGTTGTGTAAACTATATTTTAAAAAATAAAAATGTATTTTTGTTGGTGGCAGTCTCTGCATTTAATGTAGATTTTTCTTAGTAAGCAGTGCATTGTGCTATAGGAAAAGTGTGGGCACAACTAATAACGATAATTCTGGCTCATTACCAGCATGCACAATAGCAGGATATGATGGCATGCAGCCATCGTTAGTCCACCCTTGCGTTTTCTGTTGTGACATGTCAGAGTCTGTTGAGCATGTCCTGATTGTGCCCTTCTTTGTGACTCACGTGTTATCAGCCTTTATAAAGCTGGAAAATTGGATTCTGCAAAGTTTTGGCATTTTGCTCGAGTGAGTGGATACAGTCTGACCTTGTGAAAGTGGCTAAAAAAATGCATTTTGATGAGATCTGGGTATAATGGGGAAAAGGGAAGGATACAAATGGTAAATGACCTGTATTTGTATAGCGCTTTACTTAGTCCCTCTGACCACCACCAGTAGGCAGCGGGTGAAGTATCTTGCCCAAGGACACAACGACCGAGACTGTCTGAGTCGGGGCTCGAACCGGTAACCTTCCAATTAATGCCACTCTTTTGCACATGTCTCAACCAACTCTGTATATTTTTTATATATTTTATTTTATTGTTTACTCTATTTAATTTGTAAAATACGTACACACACACACACACACACACACACACACACACACACACACACGCAGAAAAACATATTTAGTATACACATCCAGTAATGCATATACTATTATATATTGTACATATATTTATTAGTCTCAGATTTAGCCAATCTTATATTTTGCTTGTTTTACGTTATTGTATTTTTGCACAACTCTGTTGCTTGTGAAGCTCGCACACAAGAATTTCACTCACATGTACTGTACCAGTGTACCTGCACATGTGATGTGACAATAAAAGTGATTTGATTTGATTTGATTACAAGACGAACTGCTAACTCTTGAGCCACGATCGCCCCCACAATTTCCCACAATGAGGATTGTGGGAAATGCCTTCCATTTCCCATTTATGTTGTCAGAGTAACTATGATTATTAGGCATTCTGAGACTTGATCAATGTCTATGAAAAACAGTCATTGGACTTGATAGGCTTAATTTCACAGCTTACACACAATAGAGCGTAATCAGTATACAACTTTGAGTATTTGCTGTGAAACAAAGCAGAGTTGGGGCTTTTGTATGAAGTTAATCAATAGCTGAAATCATAAGGTGCCCTGTTTGCCGCTGAAATCCTATTTGCAGTATAACTATGTGGTCCAAGTGTGTTTAATTGGTTATGTAGCCCTCATTCTGATCTTTTTGTGTATGGTTTACATCCAACATTAGAAGCCTCACTCCCCCTCACACCTCCCCTTTCTCTTACCTCCTCCCTCCGGACATCCATCCCAGCATTACCTCCTCTCCAATTCCTCTCCCATCCAATCACAAAAGCCCAACCAGTCACATGACTGACAGAGGAGCAGGAAGATGGAGCACAATATGAGCCATACACCACCCAGACAGAGACGGTAGCAGCACAGCCATTGCAGGCATGCACACAGACACACGTATGCACACGCATTCAGGAAGCAGGTTTGCCAGAGTCGAAGAAACAGAGCGTCACCTTTTTTTCTTTTAGGGAGTAGAGTGAAAACATTCACACACGCACACAGGAGAAGAGACAAGGACAGGCTGCATCTGTGATTGGATTTACTGGTGGTGTTTTGATCCTTGAGGAAGAGTTTGTCTGTATGTTTTAAGACTTTGAGGTAAGGAAAGCTTATTTACCTTTGGGTGTGTTTGGATTAATAAGTAACATTAACGTTAGCTGGAATGTGACTGTTCAGGTTTGGCAAACCCTGGGGCATTTTGAACCTGTAACTATCTTTGTTGTTGGACAGGCTATTTCCCTGTATGCTGTGACCACAATCCTAATACTGTATGTTCTTGTGGAAGCTTGCAGCACAATGCAGTTATTTTCCACTGTCCCAACGGTTGCTCATGTTTGTTAGGAAACAAAGCTTTGGAAATTGCTGGCATTGATTTTGCATGATGTAGGACTCTGCAGTCTCACTCCACAGACTTCCACTGTCTGAATTGTAAAATGGCTGTAGGCTGTTCCTTTTTAGCTACCAACCTCATAAATCTCTCCCTCCCGCCCCTCACTCTCACTTCTTCCTCGTTCCTTCTTTGACAGTTCACAAGCTGATGTATGACTTTCTTCTTTTTCGTTTTCCATGTTTTGTTCCCTTTTTTCTGATTAAGTGATAGCAGGTCTGAGGTCTGGGCCTTTTTATTGCCGATTGCAAAATCACACAGCTTGAAAACACTAACTCGGCACAGCATGAAGTTTAAGATGATTATTTTCTCGAGTTAATTTTTGGGTTAGTGTAAGCATTTGCTGCACAGACCATATGTGTTTGGATAGTTGTATGTTGTTTTTGTTCTGTACATGTACAAGTTCTGTGACTGAATTTAACTGTTGGGAAAATGTAATCCTTAACCCTTAAAAACCACTCAAATTAGTTATCTTGGGGGGAATTATGTAGTCGGTAATGGTGTGAAATCTTCAGTCTTAGTCACCAGCAGAATCTGTCTTTCTTGATGTGGGATTTTTGCTTGTATCTGGTTCTCAGTTAGTGAAATGGAGCAGTTAATTGAGAGTGAGGCAGATATTATGCATCATCACGTGGATAATAAAATGCTGTATAATGTGGATTTTTTTGTTTGTTTGTTTTTCTGTTTTTCCATGTGAATCCGAGCACACACAAATCTGCTGTATACCTAATTCCTCATGCTGTTGCTGCTGATGGCAATAAAAAAGTCAGCGCAGGTGTGCCATAGGACTGAGTGCTGCTGATTTACATGTTTGTAAATGATCTTGTTGGCAAAACCCCAGTGAGTCTAAAAACTCATCGTTTTACATTGTGTGCTGACAAATACTTAGTAGGCGATTGTCCAATTACTTTTGGGCCCTTAAAATTTGTGCACGCTGTTAAAATGCACGTGTTTCATTTGCAGTGGTGCTTTACTGTAATATCCATTGTTGTTTTAAAATGAATGTGCTGAAGCACAGAGCCTACAGGTAGTTGAGTATTGTCTGTATATACAATACTTGCATGTTTATATATTAACTTGTTTGTGCATCTTTATTGTAGCCACGTAAATTCAAACCTAATGTTTAAGGGGTGGGATATGTGGACGTGAGGATTTGTAATCTGGATGTCCTGTCAACCCTTGAGGTCAACAAAGTTATTAACATCCATAGTCTCTAAAGTAGCAGACATACTCATCATAACTGTGAGGAGGATACAAGAGGACATCAGTTAAAAGCCATTTAGAGCTGTAATGTTCTTGGTAGGTAATTTCTTGTTCTTTAGAGACTTCTCCACTAGCAAGGCAGTCATCAAAACTTTGGCTCAAGTGACTTTTGAAAAGTCACTTGATCTTATGCATCATAATGCACAAGTTGAAAGATCAAGCCAGTGAGAAGCTATCAGATTTCTCCTCTGCAAGGGCTATTCAAGAGCCGGCATACAGCAGCGATAAAATGGCTGCTTATCATTATTATTAATGTAGTTGTAACCTGTTTGCTTATCTGTTCACTAGGTTGAATGACACAGTGCTGCTGGGAAATCACCACATGGAGCATGACGGCTTTTCAGATAAATCGGAGCGCGAAGCTCATGACGACTGGGACGCTGCAGCCAATGAGAACGGTGGAAGACTGACGGAGGAGAGCGATGTGGACCAATCAGATGAGCTGTCCCCCGGGCCACAGGCCACAGCCTATGTAGAGCAGAGCACAGAGGAGATGGCTGAGGTGAGGCTGATTGTTATGTTTGCCTTGCAGTTCTGTTCGCCATCCTGATTACTTTTCTAATCTTACTTACGCACAACTACCTGCCCTCTGTGCATGTTCCTTTAGGCTGGCGAGGCATCCCAGGTGGAGACTGTATCAGAGGAGAACAAGGGCCTGATCTGGAGCTTGCTGAAGCAGCTGCGGCCAGGCATGGACCTGTCTAAGGTGGTGCTTCCAACCTTTATCCTGGAGCCGCGCTCCTTCCTGGACAAGCTGTCTGACTACTACTATCATGCAGATCTGCTCTCACAGTCAGTAAATCTTAGTGATTTCACTTAAGAACATACAGGGTGTATCACAAAGAATCACCTGATTTCAAAGTGCTTTAATACTGCAGCTGTTCAACTATAATGATCAAAACACATACTGTTAGAACAAGCATGAGTTTCATGCAGGTAGGTAGCATAACAGCCGCAGTGGCTGCAGTCATTCCAGACATGCTTGCAAAATATGGGCTGAGTTTGACTATAGTACAGACACGTGCCTTGAATCTAGAGGAAGACACATTGAACACCAAGTTTTGTGGTGCTTTATTATAATACCCATTGTACACATAATGCAAAGTGGTGTGTTTGCTTTATATTTAGCCATGTATTTTAAAATTTACTGCACTCTTCTGTTTCCATTACTTACAAAAAATATAGTCTTTTGAAATCAGGTGATTCTTTTTTCCGCATTTATAGATTGTATGCATGTCTTTTTTATTTTTTTTATTTTTGTTTCTTCACTACAGAGCCTCACTGGAAGAGAGTGCATATGGTCGGATCAAGCAGGTGCTGAGGTGGTACTTATCAGGTTTTTACAAGAAGCCCAAGGTAAGCTACGTTCACTCCAGTCAAGCTTATATAGTTCTGTTATCACATTAGCTGTACTGTATGACAAACCTAATTACAAGATGCACATCCATTCAGTGCCTGTTAGAGACTACAGTGACATCTGTTTTTAGAAGTAATGTGAAAGCTTTTCAGTGCATCACTACTATTAAATAAAATGCAGTATGTTGTATACTACAAGCCGGTGATCTTTTAAATAACATTTCACCATGAATCAGAGCAGAATCACTAAAAACTTAAAGCTTCAACTATTTAGTGTTTCCTAAATTTTTAAAGTCTGAATGGACACTCATCAGTCAGTTATAGATTTGCACAACCCATCAACCTCTATCATGTGGCTTTACCAGTACCACTGGAAGATTTTCTAAGTGTTAGCAGTTTTTGGCTGCTTGACAAATGTCTCTGTTCAGGGTCCATTTGTGCTGTAAAAATGTCAGGACGCACTTCCCACTGGTTAGAAATTTATTTCCTCTGTGGCAGCAGAGCTTCTGGGAATCTGAGCCAGCAGATAATGTGTGTCGATTAATCTGGCATTGCTCAGCACATTTTCAGCTGACTACTTTTGTGAAACTGTAGACTGATAAATTCTTGAGAAGCTCTCATCATAAGGCTACCAAACAAAAACTTTGCTCTGCTGCTGGAGTAATTGCATAACATCTATAGAACTGTCTGTTGTAGCTCTCTGGATAAGTGGTGCTGCACTCCATAATATTGCTTATTACGTGAAACAGGACAGAATCAAGTTATTACTTAAGAATTGTGCTCAACAGTAGCATAACAAAAAATTAAAGTAGCTTGATGTTTAATCTGGGAAATAAATCTTCTTTGTTTTGGATGATGCTTAAAGTGACACTAACATTTCTCTGTGTGTCTGCATTTACAGGGTCTGAAAAAACCTTACAATCCAATCCTGGGGGAGACATTTCGCTGCTGCTGGCTCCATCCAGAGACCAACAGCTGCACTTTCTACATAGCTGAACAGGTTAAATCAGACTCGTAGATAAGTGGCGAACCAGAACTGGACATGACTCTTGTCTCGTGTGAAATATCTTGCACAAACACACTGTTTCGACAAACACACTGAGCAAACACCTATGCAGCAAGTGTAAAATTAATAAGTGCCAGAGGCAATGTTCCTTCTAATTTTTCATGTGTCTGAGCGAACAAACTCCCTGAGCGGTCCCTTGGACCACTGTGAGCGACAGCAGACGTGTGCACTGTGGTTACGCCAGCATCGAATCCATCCAAGTTACATGGTTTATTAAAATAATCACATTACAGCATTTACATTTATGTTAGGCTACTTTTAATTAACTGCTTTAGCCCACTTGCAATGAAAATTTAAAAAAATCTTATTCATGACCTGTGTAGTATGTTAACACTATTGGAAGTAAAAATAACTTGAACTCCAATTTTGAAAACACAACTTTCTTTTTTCTTTTTTTTTTAAATAAAGCTCTGACTTGTATTATGAGTCTGTGGTCTGGGAGAGAGTCCTGTAACTCTGTCTGCAAAATACAGTATATAATGACCAATGTTGGGCAATTAATTATATAGTTACTTCTTCAAAAAAGTAACTGAGTTATGCAAACAACAAAGTTTTTTGCAGCTGTTTACCTAAAAATGCAGCCAAGGTGTTTTTTAAACAAACATTTCAAACTATTTACAGAACAATCAGGTGTTCTGCATCAAATTTGATGCCACACAAATTATTTGTGCCACTCCAAAAAATAATTTCTGTCACTATGAGATAAAGAAGAACAACAGTCTGATACCTGCAGGCCTGACAACAGGAGATGTGTAACACCTGTAACATTCAGCAGTCGCCTCATTGTTCTGACACACACAACAAAACTATTGACTACACTACACACTAACTACACAAGATTTGCGCTAAATGACGCAAATCTCTCACATCTCAAAACACTCCTAAAACTTCCCCTTTCCTAAACAACTAACAACTGTCACTTACTGACTAACACTGCAAAACAGAATTGTTAAAGTTTTAATTTTAATTTCAATTCAGGTTAGATTTTTTTTTTTGTGCGCAACGCAGATTTTCTGTGTGCAGAGACCGTGCCAGCAGTGCGCAATTGCGCGCACACGCAGCTTAGAGGGAACATTGGCCAGAGAGTATCTGACAGTTTTTGCCTCGCTCTGCTGCTCAGATTTCGTTTTCTCTCTCTGTCCTCTGCCAGGTGTCGCACCATCCACCCATCTCTGCCTTTTATGTCTGCAATAGGAAGGATGGATTTTCTATTAGTGGAAGCATCCTGGCCAAGTCCAAATTCTATGGTACAGTCAATATTTCACGATCTAATTCATTTGTCTCAGCCAGATGATCGGTACGGATTCAGTACATGTGTACGGTTATAAAAAGGCATGCAAGGACACCGTCACGATCTGGCCCAGTCTATGAGAAGCATTGTTAACCACATATTTCTCTGTTTTCCTGCTTTTGTAGGTAACTCTCTTTCAGCTATTCTAGATGGCAAAGCCCGGCTGCTATTCTTGAGCAGGGATGAGGAGTATGTCATCACCATGCCCTATGCTCACTGCAAAGGTAATAAATATGCATTACTTTCTACTCCACTAATCGTTCCATGTCCTTGTTGCTATGTTAGTATTAGCAGTATCTTTCCATAATCTTCTTAATACTGCAACATCTCTTTGGAAATAAGTAATATGTTTTCAGTGCCAAAAATTCTATGCGGTGGTAAAGGGTAGAGATGGCACGATACCACTTTTTTATGTCCGATACCGATATCATAAATTTGGATATCTGCCGATACCGATATGAATCCGATATAGTGTTTTTAATCAATAAAACTGTTTTTTTTTAATACCTTGCTGCATTTTGTATAAGTTCATACTCAAGTTTAAATAAACAACAACACTAAAGCTTTTCTGTTATACCTGTATATAAAAATTACACTGCACCCAAAATATTTCATAGTTCAGCAATAAATTCAAATTCAAATTTTATTTGTCACATACACAGTCATACACAGTACGATATGCAGTGAAATGCTTACACAACTGCTCGTGACCTAAAGAAAAAAAAGGCTATGAATGAGATAGGAAATACATATGAAAATTAAAAAGGGTAAATTTAACTAGAAAGGAATAAAATAAAATATAAAAATTAAAGTTAAAAATGAAATAACTGTACAACAACCAATTAGAATGAAGGGTAAATTTAACTGGGAAAGAATAAGATAAAATATATAAATTAAAGTTGAAAATAAAATAACCGTACAACAAAATACACAATACACAAATACACAGTATAGAAATATATAAGAATGTATGAAGAAATATAAATATATATATATATATACAATAACAGCAGCTGTACAAGTATTAAATGGAAATGAAGAAATATAATGTCCAGTGTTGTGCAATCCACATTTGTAAGTGTCTCGATACTGATACTTTCTATTCTGGTATTTTAAAGAGTACTTAGGAGAAATATTCAGCAACCTAACTAATAGGGCTGCAAACTCCCAGCAAAAAAATAGGGAACCACCCTCTGCCTCATGATGCTTAATCGACATAATCAACTTTAATTTGACGCAGTGTGAAAAAAAATGCACAGAAATAAATTATTTTTCAAGAAATATTAAATAGATTCAACATCTTTCTTCAACAGAATTGCAGACTGCACAGATGGTACCTTCCCAAAGGAAAAAGTACTATAGCTTACTAGGGTATATTAGACTTAATAGTTACTATATACAGTAATGGACTTCTATATATTTTACATAAGATTAAATCTTTGGGTGTAAGATTCAGATAATTATTTAATAAAAGCTAGACATTTTAAATGAGAATAAGAAAGAAAAGTATGTCTTTGTGTCCCCTTTCCCCTGTTAATGCCCTATCGGCCCCCCTGGCTAAACTTTGCTAGATCCGCCCCTGCACAGTTACCAGCCGTCAGCTACGTAGAAAAGGATCCTGGTCTAGAAAGTAATATTAAATAAATTCTAACAACAGCTTTTCAAGCTTAAACGTGCTGCTGTTGTTCAGCCACTGGTTTCCTCTTTCTGGTGCAAAGTGGGCCAAAAACAAAGAAGAGACACGGACTCGCGATAGAAAAGCCGATCAGCTGATCATTAATCGGTTTCATGATTAAAGTAATAACAGGAGAGGGAGAGAGAGGCAGTCGCTCCATATATTGGTTGTTAAGCTTAACGTGGGAATGCTTTACAAACATTCAGAGATAAACTTACACACTTGCTTTACTTCTCTCTGGGATCACTTCCTCGGAGATGAAATTATAATTATAAGCAGTTAAATCAAAGAAGATATGAGATGTTAAGTAATTTATAGTTTTGCAGTAAGCACAGATACGGGATCATCTCCAGTTTTTCAAGGCTCAACTTTGTCTACAGATCAGTTGGGATAGTGTGAATGAGTGAGCACTGGAGGATATTAGTGGATCTGTAATGTGCATGGCATCTAATAAGTTGGGTTTCAGAAGTGGAATTCACAAACAAATGACCTGTATTGTCTGAAAATAATACCTTTTGTTGCTTCTGATTTTTGTTCTGCTGTACCACGCTGATTGTAGCCAATTCTGTTTGAGCTCCTCATTCTCACAATATAATTTACCAATCATTGCAACAGCACACACATGACAGGAGGCTAGAACACAAGCTCATCTACCGTGTTTACAATGAAATCTGACCAAACTGACACAATCTGTGTGGGCTGTAAATATTACAGCCATCTGTTCTGGCCAATATGTCTGATGTACTGGAAATCAAATGAAGCTCTGCTTCGCTGTGAGCACGAACTCTAATATGGCAGACAGTCAGAGTTCGAGATGGATGATGGATGAGATATATAAATCAAGGCAGGTTTAAGTTTTTTATTTTGGGTCTGCTTCAGGATTTTTAAAATTCTTTCCTTCATCTTGTCTCTCAGGAATGCACTCACTGCAGTTGCCTACATGATAAATTCTACCAATAATTTATGAATTTCCTTCTGCTGAACTTGTTGATCTGATGCTGCAATATTGTCTCTCTCTCGTAGGGATTCTGTACGGCACTATGACACTAGAGCTGGGAGGGAAAGTTACCATTGAGTGTGAGAAAACCAAATGCGTAGCAGAGCTGGAGTTTAAACTGAAGGTATATTTTCAGAAAAAAGAAATGAAACATTTGTTTAACTGGTTGTTTTATCTAGTCAGCTGTTTTAGTAAAGGTATTGCATTTTCATTCTGTTCACTTCAGCCTTTTCTTGGAGGTTCTGGTTCTGTAAATCAGATCAATGGAAAGATCTTTGTCGGAGAGGAAGTACTGGCCACTGTTGATGGACACTGGGTAAGAACCTTAATCCTCTTGATCTCGTATGAAGTCTAAGGAGCTTGAATACATCTTTCAGCATCATTTGCTACCACACACACCACTCTTTAGCAATTAGTAATTAGTAATACTCTGTAGTACAAAATAGATAATCATAGGTTTAGGAGCAGCTGGAAGGTGCATAAAGTAAAGGATCTCCTCTGTATTGCTCTCACAGTGGCTTTGAGCATCAAAAAGCAAAAGTAAAGAAATTCAGTATTGTTATTTTGTTTTCTAGATGACTTTTTGGGATCTTTTGGGAATAGTTTCCAGTAGTTTCCAGGTTGGATTGAAAATAAGGGCAATGTCTTTTTATGTAGAGTCTTATGGATGGTTGTGGTCAATTAACTTTAAAAAAAACGTTAAAAGGGCTAAACTTTTGTTCAGGACAACGAGGTATTTATTCACGAGAAGCACTCAGGCCAGCAGGAGATTTTGTGGAACCCAAGTCCAGAAATTCGCAGCGGTCGCCTCAAGAGACAAGTGGTCCAGTTAGACCAGCAGGGAGAATTTGAGTCCGAAAGGTAAAGCACAAAGATCATCTGTGTTAATTGTTAATTTGAGTGTTATTGAGTCAACAAATGCAAAACATTTGTGCTAGCATGATAGCTGATAACTGTAATAGTGGCTTCCATTTAACATGTGTCAGTGACCCAATGCTCAGAACCTTTAACTGCAGACGTTATTAGATATCCAGACGAGGTTGTGGCTGGGATGTCATTATATCTCATTATACACAATTGCTTTTGACTTTTTAGTGACAATTCATTGGCCAGTGTGTTTTCCCCATTTGCATCTGATTGTAATATGCTCTTGGCAGACTGTGGCGGCATGTGACCAGTGCTATCATGGATAGGGACCAAGTGCGTGCCACCCAGGAGAAGTTTGTATTGGAGGAAGCTCAGCGGAGAGACACCAGAGAGAGAGGAGACAAACCCTGGCTTCCACAGCTTTTCCATCCGCACTCTGTCACCTCTGAGTGGACCTACAAGCACATGGAGTATGAGCACACTCTCACACTCTCTCTCTCTCTCACACACACACACACACACACACACACACACACACACACACACACACACACACACACACACACACACACACACACACACACACACACTAGGGCCTTTTTTATTCAGCTTATAAGTGTAGTAAAAGGTGACCTGTGAAGGAAGGGGTCAGAAATGGTGTGAGAATAAATACTGATATGCCACAATACATGTCACTTGAAATAGTCAGGTGCTGAAAGCTGATAACAAACATTTATATTATATATATAATGAGAGTAAGAGTATTATGAGGTATATAATACAGGACACCAGTACTGAAACTGGTACAGGGGTTATTGGTCAGTCACAGGTTGTTGCTAATTACTGTAATAAACTTTACAACAGGAAAAAAATCAAATAAGTCACTGTGATCTAGCTCACCATATCTCAGACATGACGCAGTACTGCAGTTTATGGTTTATTTATAGTATTTATAGTCCTTTGGTTGTTGTTTCACAAATGCTTTCATGCACGCTCATGCATATCTCCTTTTGTAATGAATACGATGGTTGGGGGCTGCAGGAAGACTTACAAGCACTGTGGTATCAGCAAGTGGGGACAAGCAAACAAGGATGTGAGGAAGTTTAAATTCCACTGGTTTATTTTTGCAGCACGCGACCGTGGGAACCTGAGCGCTGTTTTGTTCAGTTTGAGAAGGATGGCGTGATTCAGACGCAGGAGAAAAGCCAGAGACAACACAACGGACTCTCCTACAGTCACAGCTGGGCCAGTCAACAGAAGGTTAAACTGAAATATTTACTGATGAGCCTTTCACTGACATTTTATCAGAATGATCTCTGAGCTTCTTTCTTCATACTCATACTTTGTTGCTGCAATGTCACTGACAAGCGTGATAAGCCCCTTATTTTTAGCCACTTGATATTCATTGCAGTTTATCCAGATAGCCAGTGTTGTGTCAGTTGGGAATTTTCCAAATTGAAGTTTGTTGCACTTCTCCTCTCAGGCTGAGGTTAACGGGAAGCATAGGAAGGCGAGCAGTCAGCCGTCTAGCTGCAGCCAGAACACTGAGAGCAGCAGCACTACGCCGGAACCCACACATGAGTCCTCGGACAATGAAGGTGAGGTGTATGTGACCCCCTCCCCAAAATAAAATAGCTAAATAAATCTAACCTTCTGGTGTCTTATCATTGGTCTCTTGTCTGTTATGTACCTAGGCTATTCTAATCAGTGTGCCCGGTGCAGTAAAGAGATAAAGGACATTGCCATGTTAGAAGCTTCCATCACATCTATAAAGAAGACACAGCAGGATATCCAGAGGTGAGAGTAAACCAACTACTATTTGGACTGATTGGGACCTGATGAATGTAAAAACAAAGAATGACCAGATTTTCTTTTTTTTTTTTTACTGATTTTTCTTTCTGAGAGAAATGAGATCCACATATGAGGACATTCATTTAAAATTTTGATAGAACAGTGGCAGTATAATGTCCTCGTAAGTGGATACCAGGCCCTTGTAGAGCAAAATTTTGTATTTTGGTCTAAACAACCCAAATTGTGATGTCCACATATGTGGACTCCAGGTCCTAGGAGGTTAAGTTGTCGCAGATAAATATAACAAAATAAAACCGGTACCAAAAAAAGAAGATTTATTCATAACACACGGGAAAAGACCCAGGGAAACAAACCATAAATTTCACAGAGAGAGCCTCAAATCCCGTGGCCTGGAGGTTGGGGACCACTGGCATATAGGACAATGGGGAGAGAGCAGGGCAGTGACATAAAGCAAAGAGCCTGGGATAGACTGGAACCTGGGCCCCTGCATTAGCCTCTTTGCATAAGGGACACCATATGCCAAGCCCATGTTAATTATATCTGGTCCCCATCTGCGAGGTTGTATAATTAAGAGAAAACAGCCCTGTAAAAAGATGTAAGCAGATTGGTTTTGAAGTCATTTGATAATAATAATGGATTGGATTTATATAGCGCTTTTCAAGGCACCCAAAGCGCTTTACAATGCCACTATTCATTCACTCTCACATTCACACACTGGTGGAGGCAAGCTACAGTTGTAACTACAGCTGCCCTGGGGCAGACTGACAGAAGCGAGGCTGCCATTTCGCGCCATCGGGCCCCTCTGGCCAACACCAGTAGGCGGTAGGGTAAAGTGTCTTGCCCAAGGACACAACGACCAGGACAGAGAGCCCAGGGATTGAACCAGCGACCTTCCGGTTACAGATGTGCTTCCCAACCCCCTGAGCCACAGTCGCCCCATGAGCCACAGTCGCCCCATAGTAGTAAATGAGTAGTAAATGTACAGCACAGTGTAATTGACTTTGCCTTTACACGTAACACAGCTTAGTCACAACATGTCATTAGACTGTCTCAGATAGTAACAGGTTTAAACTGTAGCAACCAACATATACACATCCACGGGAAAAAGAGAGGAAATGAGAGGGAGCACTATGTTTGTGAATCAAGTAAATCACCCTCTACCTGGTATCATCTCAAAAAAATATGTGAGCAAAATTCCACCTGGTCAAAAAGCCCAGGAGGCCAACAGCTGCGATCCACCACCAATCCTCCCGAGAGTAAACCAGCTACAACACATGTTACAAAGAATGGGAAAGAGACCCGGACACACATGTCTCATATCAACTACAGCCTGAGAGCCAGTTCTCTCTGAAACAATGTGATGCAAGACTTAAGGCAACAGAGCTCATAGCAGTGATTAAGAATCGGTGAGCTGCCTTAAATAAACACAAAAGCGATGTATAAGATTAAAAAAAATGTTAACAAAAACCGCTGAATGCTACAGGAGACCATCCAAGGAGCTCAGGAAGTGATGAAACAATTTATGTTCGGATGAAGCTGTAACTCATCAGAAGCACACGTGCATCCGAAGCCGCTGCAGAACTGTTTGCACAGTTAATTGAAAGGTTCACATAAATGCACACGATACAACGCAGCTGACTGGCAGTGATGTGTGGGGAGCAAGCTGCTGTTCTGGAAAACATTAATGTGTTGCTTGGCAACAGTCTAGTCCCAGTCCAGCTGTGTAACTATTTGTGTTAATGGAGTCTAATATTTGCTTTAATAAACTATTCTTAAGTTTCACTTCTTAGTGTTATCTAATGAATCCCACGTACAGAACTGATGTGTTCCACCTACTCCAATCAAACATTATCAGCTTATGATGATAATATTATGTTTTCTGTTTTTTTATATTGATTTTTACAGTAAAATCCAAACATACACAAGAAATTCTTAAAATAAGAAAGAACACAGTGGTAGGAGTTATGTTTTACTGGTGGTGTTTATTTCTAATGCGACGACGACTTTAAACATTACAGCTTAAGTGAAATTAATTTTAACTTACTAAACTTCCTCTAGTAGTTGCAATTCCTGCAGTATAAAAGAGACTGCAGCATATTAGAACCGGGTATTAAGAACAGTTCCACATGTTCTCCATCACTAAATGAGTACATGCAAATTACCATGGTGATTTAGCCAGGAAAAGAGAGCCACTTTTATGGCACAGAAACTGAGATTTTATGCTTGCTAACCATTAGTTTTGTTTCGTGATACACCTCTCTGGAGCACTCGTGTAGATGTTTATGTACTGACAGATGTAGTGATGATTCAGGCACAACAAATAGCTGTAAGCATAGTTGTCTGTGATATAGTTTAATTGGAATTAAATGCTGGAAAAGTGCATTTATGCTTGTTTTTAGTAGGTGTTTGCATTTTCATTCATTGTTATCATATTTAGTTTTTGGCTTGTGACCCTTAAAACATATGCAGGATGTGACTAGAGCGACTTGGGTGTTCCTAAAGTATTCAGAAACTAAACACAGTTAAGCAAATGTTTAAGAAAAAAAATCATTAAATGAATATGTATTATTTCCGACTTCAGTCACCCTGGGACATCTTGAGAAATGTAGGCTGGGATTCATGTTGTTTTTATGAATTCCTGTTGAAATTCGTTCAAACAGTTGTTGATCCTGATCCTTCTCTTCCTGCAGGAACCTGGTGGCTCTGAGTCGTCAGATGGCTCGTCAGAGGACAACAGACGACAGCGTGTCGCTGACAGGCCGTCAGTGTCTCATCCTCTGCGTTCTGCTCCTCTCCCAGCTCCTGCTCAACTACGTCTTCACCTGAGCCAGCTCCTCGAGGAAGGAGTTTCCCCACTGGCACTGATCTGGCATCGGAGTCCTCTAAAAAGCACAAACTCTAATTAACAGAGGAGGGCAGGGACCTCAGATCAGTGCTGGGAGGGCAACTTTGTCCCTTTCTTTTCACTTCAAGGAGCCTGGACCTTACAGCAATAAACACAGCCACCGCCTGTCAGTCATCAGCAGAGAGAAACGGCACCCCCTAGTGTAGCCAGACTGAAAGAGCACCGGCACCCAAGCACTTTGGACAGGAGAGGAGGACTGAAGGACGAGCACGGTTCAGAAGATTTCAAATAAAGGAAGAAATGTATGACTGAGAATAGTCTGAGAATGATTTAGTAAGAACAAATGACAGAGAGGATGTTTCACCATTCCTTAGTGTCTTTTATATTCCCCTGCAATACTGTTTATCTGTGAGTGTGCCTGTACACGTGTTGTCTGTACCTACAATAGGCCCTTTGGGCACAGGCAGATCACCACTTGGACTTCTTCTTCCCTAACACTCCAGATTTTTGGGCCTTAATGCTGAAGCCAAAATAAGAAAAAAACAAAAAACAAAACAAAACAAAAAAAACCAACCAGAAGAAATGCAAATGAAGAAGGAAACTCTTCTCACAGTGCAATTGTGTGTTTTGTATCGGTGTACACTAAAATGCACTCCGTCTTGTCTGCTATTGATCATGCATTTACCAAAACAGTATTTATAATCCGAAAGGACAAAGAGTACTTGTTTACAGGCAGCACTGCTTCTGTTTGTAGGAAGGAGAATTGGAACGAGGCAGGGCCGAGAGCCAAACTGAGTGTCTTTATATTTGTGTGCCTGTAGTGAAGTAACTGAAGGGATGATAGGACAACACCTATTGGTCTAGACCATGACACTAGTTTGTACAATCAGTTACATGAAGAAGCATGGAGAGGATGAAACAGAGGGAGTAAATACAGAGAGAGAGGAAAACATAACTAATACTTTGGCCTAATAGAAGGGGTTTGTGTGTGCATCTCGGACTTCAACATGTTCAAGTGACTGTTTTAGATGTAAACACTTAGTAATGAGTTGTTCTTTTTTTTAATCTTTTAATCAGTTTGTATATATTTGTCAGGCCGTCTATTTCAAAAAGAGATTTCAGAATGTATTTATTGTGTGATTAACTTTGATTTTCCTAATCTAAATCAGCTTGGACGACAGAGACCAGGGGTGACAATCGATCTCCCGGGGCTTGTGTAGGTTTGTCATTTTGTATATGTATTTGTGTGAGTGCATGTATGTGTGTGTGTCCGTGTGATGGAGCACACAAGAGCGAGGACGCCTGTATGGCCACGCTAAACCAAGCCATGTCTGATGTTGATTTTTTACTGGTATATTAGTCCTTGAATTTGAGCCTCATCACCAGTACCAATCGGCACAGCAGGAGATGACGGACAAGCAGAAGAAGGAAGTCGACTCTTTGAATGCTTAATTTGTTTTTCTTTTCATTACTATTCTCTTTTCTACACTGCTGCCATGTTGTGGGATTCTACATGCCAGATTTTTTTTGTCATATGGAACAATGTGATGAAAACATGATGATTGCCTGTTTTCATTCATATCTATTGACTACTGTAGCACTACAGTAAAATGTTTTAACCCTGCCTCTGCTTCTACCTCTCGTTAATATTTAAAATCATATCCAGTGATATTCACAGTGTTGCAAAATAGTTTTCTTTGCAATTCTCCCACTAGAGGGCGATGTTGATGTAGGTAAATAAATTTCAACTGGGACTGTATCACATTTGCAAAGCAACTCCCTTTTATGTAACTAGGCTGAGCTGTCAGCCTGATAAATCTTTTAAATGACGGTGGAGTGGGGTCCTTCAAATATATAAAGCCTTTTATTCGGTCAGGAAAAGGCAAATTGTGACGCACATTGTGAGCGCAGCTCCTTTAATTTGTTACTGTAAAGCATATTTAAAATGATGCATCTCACCACAAATCAAAACCAAGGTCTCAGTTTCATCTTTAAGAGATTTCTTTGCTTCATTGTGTTTGGGAGGGGTACCAAAAACTTTGGGTCGCATCTGTGATAGTAACTATGTTCAGCCCTGAGCTCAGGCCTGAGAGTACAACTTGACGAAGTAGAAGTCTTTAGCTAGAAACCACGTGGATTTATATCTCTGCCACAGTGAAGTCAGTTACCCTCTCCAGTGAGGGTACCTGAATTGTTTGGGGTTCAAGAGGCAGGACTATTAAGCACTACTAACATAAAATCAATGTAATTTTTTTTAAAAACAAACAAATATCGGAATTACTTACTTAAAGGAAACTACGTTTGTTAAAATAGTATGAAAATACTAATACTGCTGTTGTGGTTACTGCTCAGAAATTAGTTTGATTTCTTCCGTTCGAATTCACTGCACATAATGCCAATTTAAAAACAAGTCTCAGTTGCTGGACAAAACAATTTGGTGTGCCTCAATGTGAAATAAACTTTTTGTCAATAATAATAATTATATCCATTTAAAAATCCCCTTGTTTGATAAGCCTACATCTAATTGTGCTGTTATAGCCATTATATTCCATATAGTACAATTTAAAAAAAAAAAAAAAAAAAAAAAAATAGTGTCCTAATGAATTTCAAACTTTGAATCTGTGCTGATAATTTATTTTTCATTGTAGATTATTTGCTTTTTTTTTTTTTTTTTTTTTTACACATACATGGAGCTTTTGGGGAATCGGTGTATTGTTTAAACCTTAGTGGACACTTATTTGGTGAGACATATCTATCTAAATCTATACCTTGATATAGATATAGATATATCTATATAATTAGTCTCAGGATGTTTTACCAATAGTAATTACTAACCTCTGGGTGCCCCTCCCTAAGCCTGGCTCTGCCAGAGGTTTCTTCCTGTTAAAAGGGAGTTTTACTTTCCCACTGTAGCCTGTAGTGCTTGCTAATACATGGTCTTCAAATTGTTGTGGTTGCTGTTTGTTTTTGATATAATAATTTTAAAAAAAAGAAAATAGTAAGGTCTGTAGTCTGGAACAAAAAGTGGCTTTTGTGAATTGTCCATCCATCCGTCTTCTTCCGCTTATCCGGGGCTGGGTTGCAGGGGCAGCAGCCCAAGCAGAGAAGCCCCACACCTCCCTCTCCCCAGCCACCTCCTCCAGCTTGTCCACGGGAACATCAAGGCGTTCCCAGCCCAGCCAAGAGACCATGGCCTCAGATTCGGAGGTGCTGATTCTCATTTCCGCTGCTTCCAACTCTCTGTGAACCATGCCAAAGTGAGCTGGAGGCCATCATCTGATGAAGCCAAGATTTCGCAGACCAGGGGGCCTCTGCTAAGCATTCCCAGCACACCCTCACTATTAGTTTTGGCATGCCAGGTCTTTCCGGTGTCCTCCTCTGCCCTCTCATCCACCGGGAGAAACACAAACATACAAGCAGCAAGCCGAGAGGATACCAAGACACCCACCCCAGCCTGCCGCCTCTCACTAGGGTCAACTCCAGAGTGAGACAGAGTCCAGCCCCTCTCCAGGGGACTGGTTCCAGAGCCTAAGCCTAATGTTGAGGTGAGCCCAACTATATCTAGCCGATACCTCTCAACCTCACGCACTAACTCAGGCTCCTTCCCCACCAGAGCGGTGACATTTCATGTCCCAATTGCCAGTCTTGGTAACCGGGAATCAGTACTGCCCACCGCCTGGCTACACCCAACTCCGGGTGGTGAACCTGCAGGAAGATGGGCCCATGTCCCTTTTTCAAGCTGTGCCCGGCCGGGCCTCATGGACTAAGACCCAGGCACCAGACTGTGAATCCCAGATTTCTCTGGGATTTTGTTTTGTTAAAAAATTTAATAATTTTGTTTAAACTGTGATAAAGAAATGGAGGGACTGAAAGTGTCTTGCTTGTGTTTTTGTCTAATATTATGTATTATATTGTGCTTTGGGTGAGTGCGGAGATGCAATCTAGTTGTTTGCTAAGTGTCAACTCAACAGATAAGAGACAGGACACTACTGGTTCTGCTGGAGGCTTCTTCCTGTTAAAAGGGAGTTTTTCCTTCCCAATGTCGCCAAAGTGCTTGCTCACAGGGGGTCATATGATTGTTGGGTTTTTCTCTGTATCTATGAAGCGCCTGTTGTGTTTACAAGGTTCTATAATAAAGGAAGCAAATTAGTACATGCTGTTACCCTGTCAGACCAGGGGTGCCGCTAATGAGGCTGGGCAAGAGAGAGGGGAGAAGAAGAAAGTACAGGGTGGGCCATTTATATGGATACACTGTAATAAAATGGGAATGGTTGGTGATATTAAAGTCCTGTTTGTGGCACATTAGTATATGTGAGGGGGCAAACTCCTCAAGATGGGTGGTGACCATGGTGGTCATTTAGAAGTCGGCCATCTTGGATACAACTTTTGTTTTTTCAATAGGAAGAGGGCCATGTGACACATCAAACTTATTGGTAATGTCACAAGAAAAACAATGGTGTGCGTGGTTTCAACGTAACTTTATTCTATCATGAGTTATTTACAAGTTTTTCTTTGTTCACAGCCATTGACATGTCGAAGAGGTTAACACGTGAGGAGCGGATCGAAATTGTGTTGATATCTGGTGAACGCAGTAACCGGGTGATTGCAGCAGATTTCGATGCAAGACACCCTACGAGACCACCCATCTCCCATGATACAGTCAGCAAACTGCTTGCTAAGTTTCGTGAAACTGGTTCAGTGTTGGATTTGCCAAAATGTGGATGCAAGAAAACTGTCACTAATGAAGAAACATCAGTGGCTGTCCTAGCTTCATTCAGCAAGAGCCCACAGCGTAGCACTCGCCGCATGTCACTGGAGAGTGGCATTAGTCGAACATCCCTTCGGTGGATATTAGCTACTCACAAATGGCACCCTTACAAACTCCAGCTACTGCAGCATCTCAACGAGAATGACCCAGATCGGCGCACAGAATTTGCAGAATGGGCAAAACAAAAATTGGAACAGGACCCTCAGTTCACGCAGAAGATTTTGTTCAGTGATGAGGCAAACTTTTATGTGAATGGTGAAGTTAACAAACAAAACCACCGCTGTTGGTCTGACACTAACCCGCATTGGATGGATCCCTCCAAGACTGTTGGAACAACAAAAGTGATGGTTTGGTGTGGTATATGGGGTACATTCTTCATCGATGGAAACCTCAAGGCCACTGGATATTTGAAATTGCTACATGATGATGTGTTTCCTCTTTATGCACTGAAGCTGGCACGTTCCCTGAGTTTTTCCAGCAAGATGGTGCACCACCACATTATGGGTGCCAGGTCCGAGCATTCCTAGATGATTGGTTGTCGTGGGCCAGTTGAATGGCCCCCAAGGTCTCCCGATCTGACCCCCTTAGACTTTTATCTTTGGGGTCATCTGAAGGCAGTTGTCTATGGTGTGAAGATGCGAGATGTGTAGCACCTGAAACTACGGATACTGGATGCCTGTGCTGGCATTTCTCCTGCGGTGTTGCTATCAGTGTGTGAAGAGTGGGAGAAGAGGGTTGCATTGACAATCCAACACAATGGGCAGCACATTGAACACATTTTATAAGTGGTCAGAAACTTGTAAATAACTCATGATAGAATAAAGTTACGTTGAAACCAAGCACACCATTGTTTTTCTTGTGACATTACCGATAAGTTCGATGTGTCACATGGCCCTCTTCCTATTGAAAAAACAAAAGTTGTATCCAAGATGGCCGACTTCTAAATGACCACCATGGTCACCGCCCATCTTGAGGAGTTTGCCCCCTCACATATACTAATGTGCCACAAACAGGACTTTAATATCACCAACCATTCCCATTTTATTACAGTGTATCCATATAAATGGCCCACCCTGTAGAGAGAGGTAAAAAAGATGGAGTGCCACTGTAAAGCCTGAAATAAAGTGTTGAACCCAGACGTCGCCTCCGCTGCCTGATTACAAACTGATGAAACTGTGACCCAGTATGTTGCCGCCCTCAGAGCATTAGCTGTGCCATGTGGTTTTGGAATAATGGAGGGTGAAATGATTCGGGATCAACTTGTGGCTAATGCTAATCTCAGTGTTGTTAAAGATAAATTGCTGCTGGAGGAGGACCTTACATTGGACAAGGCAGTTACTATTGACCCTGTGCACGAGAAAATGCTAACTTCCTGGTTTGAGACCGGATGTGGGGTGGTACATTTCCGGTAGCTTTACTTTGCGGTCAATCGCTACTGCGAAGATATACTCCAAAATCATGTCCAAAACTTGAAAACGGAAAGATCGCGTTAAGTTACAAAGAACAGAAGGTGGGAACACTCACCACTGTTGTGTCATAAAAAATCTAATGATCAATTTTGACGTTTAAAGAGTTTAGATCGATCAGTTGTTTACATCACTCAACACAAGCAGAACTGCATTACTGCAGCAGAAGACACATCGTCCACATTCAGAAGCACATCTCTGTATAGTGACTGGTCTTATGATTTAAACAGGCAAATGTTCAGCATTCAAACTACAGGTGAACTATAGTCAAACCAGATGTTTCCCCCGTTATGTTGATATCAGCTAGTCAAGTACACACCTACACAGCATGTCAACAAACCATGAAAAAAGCCACACAAAAAAATTAATGATTGCTGGTAAGGGTTTCTATACATTAGTATTTATGAAGGGTATGTTGTGACTTACCTTCAAAATTACAGCGGTCCCTCGCTATAACACGGTTCACATTTCACCTCGCTGTTTCGCAGATTTTTTAGTGCAAGTTTGCATGCTTATTTTCCCTCCGTGACGTCTCTCCTGTACAGTACAGAATCGCTGCATCGATCGCTAGCAGTGTGACTCTGAAGTGCAGTACTGTATGTCCACGATGTCCACCAAACATTTTGCACCGTCAAAAAATAAAATTGGCTACTTGATTTCACCTATCGCTGGTTATTTTTTAGAACATAAGACCCACGATAAACGAGGGACAGCTGAGAAATATAACATTTGAATCCCTTTTCGCTTTTGCTCTGAGGCGCGGGGAAAAAATATCGACAAGTCGATGAACATCATTTACAAATATATTGGGTAAATGCCCAAGACATCTATAGAAATGTCAATCGCCGCTTCATTCATTCATTTGCTTAACTTTTTTTGGACCGTAAACAGGGCGTGAATAGGACACCGGAAACAAAGCTCCCCATAGGAGTTTCCGCACCGGAAGTAGCATATGCTAACGTGCACATAGTCAATTGCGTGTCAGGTGGAGGCTGCGGTCAAGAATGCTACACTCCTGTCTGCTGCGCCCACGGTCCAGACTGCTGCAGTACAAGCTGTGGAGGTGAAGGACGCACGACTTCGGGGAAAAAGAGGAGCGCGACCAGCTCAAGCTCGGGGACCTACATCTATTAATATGCCTGTGCACTAACACTTCCTGTTTTTCAGTCTGGCTGAGCACTTAGTTTGTGAGTCAAAAGTGGCCTTGCTCTACAAGCCTTCATTATTAAAGTACATAAAACAATATAATAAGAAAATAAGGATACTAAGGATATTAATTTCATGACACTTCCCATTATGCACGTTCTGTGTCATATAGTTTCGGGATCATTGTACAGGAGTTTTTCTACTAGATAGAGTGTACGTGGGATTTAAGGCTTTGAGAAAACTTTTGAAACCTTTGTCCTCCACAATGGAAAAAGGCGGGAAATCAGTGGCAATCATATTAGCCTGTCCCGTTTTGATCTTTTGCCATCAGAATTATTGTCTAGAGGCCAAGAAAGATGCCCAACGGATTTACTTTAACAAATGGACCATCCCGGCCTTGCCGTATTGGTCCATTTGATTGACCTTTGTTTTTATTGTTTATTTTATTTTATTTTCAGTTGTTACAAACAGGACAGACATGACTGAGGGAATGGAAAGGGAGAAAGAAAGAGAGGGAGGGAAAGAAAAACAGCGGGGAAGCACTAACGGCTAAACTTCCAGTCCACGTCAAGTGTCATTCACTATCAGCACTCATTGATTCTGGAACAGAATAGCACTTTATTTTATTTTATTTTATTGATTAGCATTCAAATATCTCAGTGAAGACAGAACAAAGATCTACCACAAAGCAAGAAAGCATGAGACAAGGCTAATCAAAAGGTATTGGCTGAAGCATTTGCTTATTACGCCAACCCTTTTAACAAAAGATCTTTTTGCATGCAGCTCCTGTACACAGGGCTCGAAGCAAATAATAAAACAAAGCAAAAACAAAACAAACAAACAAACAAACAAGAAAAAAAAACTTTCCACCTTAGATAAGTAACTACATCAAAGCAAAAGAATCAAGAGTTGTTTTTTTTTTGCTCTTTTCATTCTTGATTTATATATTTTTCTAATACTCTATTTTTAAACATGTTTTTAAACAAGGAAAATGAACTACACCTTTTTAAATCACTGTCATAACTATTCCACAGGTTAACTCCTCTAACAGAAACACACCTCTGCTTTATATTTGTCCTTATCTTGTTTTTTTTAAAGAAATCTGTTCCCCTTAAGTCATATTGACTCTCTCTGACTTTGAACAGCTTCTGAGTACTGGGGCAAAGCAAGTTATTTTGTGCTTTATACATTATCTGTGCCCTTTTATATTCAACTAAATCATAAAATTTCAGGGTATTCAGATTAATAAACAAAACGTTAGTTGGTTCTATATAGTTTGATTGGTTTATAATTCTTATAGCTCTTTTTTGTAACTTGAAAATAGGAAGAGTGTTCGTTTTATATGCATTACCCCATATCTCCAGACAGTAAGTCATTATTGACTCTGAGTTAGTAAAACAACTGTATTGCCGTGGAACCATTGCCTTACGCGTCACGGTCTTATCTGAACAGCGCCTCCCCGACATCACGCATGTTACTGAACCGCTCACCCTCACCCTGTCTGGCTATCATTCTGAGGAGATTTGTTTTTCACGCCATCCACACACCGCTAGTTCTCGGGCATCCCTGGCTCCAGCAACACAACTCCCTTATTAATTGGCAGAAAGGGTGCATCACTGGCTGGGGGGAAGAGTGTCATATGACCTGATGGGCGATCGTGGCTCAAGAGTTGGGAGTTCGCCTTGTAATCGGAAGGTTGCCGGTTCGAGCCCCGGCTTGGACAGTCTCGGTCGTTGTGTCCTTGGGCAAGACACTTCACCCGTTGCCTACTGGTGGTGGTCAGAGGGCCCGGTGGCGCCAGTGTCCGGCAGCCTCGCCTCTGTCAGTGCGCCCCAGGGTGGCTGTGGCTACAATGTAGCTTGCCATCGCCAGTGTGTGAATGGGTGGATGACTGGATATGTAAAGCGCTTTGGGGTCCTTAGGGACTAGTAAAGCGCTATATAAATACAGGCCATTTACCATTTACCATGCCTTAAGGCTGCCTCACCTCCTAGCACAACAGTCTCTGGTCCAGAGCCACCACAGTCTTCCAATTTAACTAATGTACCTGTTTACCACGATCTCGCAGAGGTTTTTCAGAAGGACCGGGCCCAGTCTTTGCCACCCCATCGGCCCTACGACTCTGCCATAGACCTGCTACCAGGAGCTCCTTTACCCACCAGTCGCCTCTATAGCCTCTTGCTGCCGGAACGGGAAGCTATGGAGAAATACATAACTGAATCCCTCGCTGCCGGCATAATCCGGGCCTCTTCATCACCCATCGTGTAGAAAAGAAGGATAAGACCCTTCGACCCTGTATTGATTATCGGGGCCTCAATAACATCACGGTCAAAAATAAATATCCACTGCCTCTGCTCACATCCGCTTTTGAACTTATCCAGGGAGCAACTGTATTCAGTAAACTGGACTTAAGAATGGAAGACAGAATTCAATACCCACCTCGGACATTTCGAGTACCTTGGTATGCCTTTTGGCCTCACCAATGCACCTGTAGTCTTCCAGGCTCTGGTCAATGATGTACTAAGAGACTTTATTAACCGATTTGTGTTTGTCTACCTAGACGACATTCTGATCTTCTCCTCTTCCCAAACTGAACACGAGGCCCAGGTCCGGCTGGTGCTGCAACGCCTTCTCGAGAACCGGCTGTTTGTCAAAGGCGAGAAATGTGAGTTCCATGTATCCACTGTCTCCTTCTTAGGGTACATCATAGAACAAGGAAATCTCCGACCCAATCCTGTGAAGGTAAAAGCTGTAGTGGACTGGCCGGAGCCAAACAACCGTCGCCAGTTGCAACTAGAGATGGCACGATACCACTTTTTTATGTCCGATACCGATATCATAAATTTGGATATCTGCCGATACCGATATGAATCCGATATAGTGTTTTTTAATCAACAAAACTGTTTTTTAAATATCTTGCTGCATTTTGTATAAGTTCATACTCAAGTTTAAAACAACTACACTAAAGCTATTCTGTTATACCTGTATGCAAAAAAAAAAAAAATTTCATAGTTCAGCAATACTGATCAATCTAATAAACTTAAACCTACACCATCCTCCCTATTCTGGTATTTTAAAGAGTACTTAGCGTAAATATTAAGCAACCTAACTAATAGGGTTCCAACTCCCAGCAACAACAAAAATAAATAAATAAAAAATAGGGAACCACCCCTCACGCTCCACCTCATGATGCTTAATCGACGTAATCAACCTTAATTTGATGCAGTGTGAAAAAAAAAATGCACAGAAATCAATTATTTTTCAAGAAATATTAAATAGATTCAACATCTTTCTTCAACAAAATTGCAGACTGCACAGATGGTACCTTCCCAAAGGAAAAAGTACTATAGCTTACTAGGGTATATATTAGACTTAATAGTTACTATATACAGTAATTGACTTCTATTCATTTTACATCAAATTAAAACTTTGGGTGTAAGATTTGGATAATTATTTATTAAAAGCTAGACATTTTAAATGAGAATAAGAAAGAAAAGTATGTCTTTGTGCCCCCTTTTCCCTGTTCATGCCCTAACTTTGCTAGATCCGCCCCTGCACAGTTACCAGCGTCAGCTGCGTAGAAAAAGATCCTCGAGTAGAAAGTAATATTAAATACATTCTAACAACAGCTGATCAAGCTTAAACGTGCTGCTGTTGTTCAGCCGCTGGTTTCCTCTTTCTGGTGCAAAGTGGGCCAAAAACAAAGAAGAGAGACGGAGTCCCGACAGAAAAGCCGATCAGCTGATCATTAAGCATTTTCATGATTGAAGTAGCAGCGAGAAGAGGCAGTCGCTTGTTAAGCTTAACGCAGGAATGTTTTACAAACATTCAGAGATGGACTTACACGCTTGCTTTACTTCTCTCGGGATAACTTTGTCGGAGATGAAATGCCGGGTTGCTAGCGAAGCTCCACATGCTATCCAGACCACCGACAGGTCCCGCATGCCACAGCCGCTCTATCACGTGATGCATACTGCTCCAAGTGCTAACGTTCTGAGGTGAGTTACGGTGTGTTGCAAGTTTTGTGAGGTGCTTTCGTGATATTTAATGGATCGGATTACATTTTTTATTTTTCTCCGATATCCGATCCAGTAATTTAGGTCAGTATCGGACCGATACCGATACGTAATATCGGATCGGTCCATCTCTAGTTGCAACGCTTCCTAGGCTTCGCCAACTTCTACAGGAGGTTTATACGGGACTTCAGCAGAATTGCCTTACCATTAACCCAGTTATCCTCTCCCAAGATTGTTTTCCAGTGGAATGACGCCGCCCAATCAGCCTTTCAGGAGTGCAAGAAATGGTTTGCCTCAGCACCCATCCTGTTCCAGCCTGACACTACTCTTCGGTTTGTGGTAGAGGTCGACGCATCTGATTCGGGGGTGGGGGCCGTCGTCTCCCAACAGAAGGAAGGTAAGCTGCACCCCATGCCTTTTTCTCCCGTCGTCTCACCCCTGCAGAACATAACTACGATGTTGGCCGAGAGCTGTTGGCGATCAAGCTCGTCTTAGAAGAGTGGCGGCATTGGCTGGAGGGCACCACTCAACCCTTCGTTGTCTGGACAGATCACAAAAACTTGGCCTACCTCCAATCAGCGAAACGTCTCAATGCTCGACAAGCCAGGTGGGCTCTATTTTTCACTCGCTTTCACTTCTCAATCAGACCCGGTTCCCAGAACGTCAAGCCTGACGACCTCTCCCGTTAGTTCTCCGCTGCTGAAGACAAGGCACATCCTGGCCCCATCCTGCCGGCAACCTGTACTTTTTTTCTTTGCCTGTCCCATTTGGTTCTTTAGCCGTCAGAATTGTTGTCTGAAGGCCAACAAGGATACCCAATGGATTTACTTTACCAAGTGGATCATCACGGCCTTGCGGTATTGGTGCATTTGATTGAACTTGTTATTATTCATTTTATTTTATTTTATTTTCAGTTGTTACAGACGGGACAGACATGACTGGGGGAAAGGAAAGGGAGAAAGGAAGATGAAGGAAAAGAAAAACAGTGGGGAAGAGGGACCGTGAGAAAGGGCACTTAAAAAGAGAAAGAAAAAAAATCTCCTCGATCACCTGTTGAGAGAAAAAGAAAAGGAAAAAGAAACATAATAAACACAGCACCACGCATTAAATACTAAATATTGAATGTTGTTGTGCAGCACACAGGACCGACAGCGCACAATGTGTTTTGAGGTAGCAGCTAAGAAAGGTGTAGTTTATGTCTATGAACAGTGAACACCCGTGTGCACACCTGTGTGGATCAGCGTGCTTGTATTCAAAAGGTTTCCCCATGTAGCGGTCTGCTAGAGGGTGTAGGGAGCCATGGATGTCTAAGTTGTGGAATAAAATTGAGGCACAGGTGGCCAGAAGGGGACAGAGGAAGCGGGGGGGGGGGGGGGGGGGGGGATGCCTCCCCTGCACCCTGGTGACACACCTGCATCCCAGGGCCCTACTTGTGTGGGTGGGTGTGGTGGAGCGGGAAGAGGGAGGCAGTTGGGGATGGGGAGGAAAAGAATTGAGGGGCAACAAGCCCCTCCCTGGGGCCAGCTCCCCCACTGACCCCAGTAAGCACCCCCGTCCTCCGGCACCCACCAAGGGAAGGGGGCCCAGGCCCATCCAGGCCGGGGTCTATGGCAGCAGCACCGCCAAGCCCCACAGGACCCGGGGCAGCCCACCCAACCCCACCGCAGAGGAAACTGTACCCACCCCAACATTCAATAATCTCCCAGACTACACAGGACAATAGACACCCAGGTTAAGTTTATTCTCCACCTCTGCTATGACTGTCCCCCATCTGCAGAGTGGACTCCTGCAAGGATGGAACAACCTCCCTGCCAGTTAAAGAGCCCCCCAGTTAGGCCACTGCACCAGAGGCCCCCTGCGCCAGGGCTGAGCACCAGTGCACCCACCCGCCCACAACCTCAGCGACACACCAATGAGGACCGAAGCCCCCAAGGCCCAGCCAGAGCCCTAGCACGGAGGCGACGCACCCCCGAACCCCAAGCACCTGCCCCGGATCCACTCAGCCAGGCTACCAGGCCAGTAACCTACGTCCGCCAGCACAGACCCTCTCCCAGCCCTGCTTCACGCGGCCATGAGGAAAACACCTTCTAAGAGCAATCAGGGCCACTAACCAGGTTATGACCACAATCCCCAGGTTAAGCCCTCCAGGGATAACATCCCTAGGGTTTTCCCAGATGCCCTAAGCCCGTCCCAACCTCCACATCAAAAACAATAGCGAAGGCGGGACGAAACCACGACCCCCTCACCTAGGTGATGGAGCCGATCAAAGGAGCCCAGAGGGATTGATCTAATGTGGTGGCAGAGGCTGTATCGAGACTAATGTGATCTATTAGATGGTTTCTATATTGGCTAGAATTAAGATTATTTTTATTTTTCCAGTTCAAGAGGACCGTTTTCTTGGCAATGCGTAGGGCAGTAAAAACCATGTGGACTGTATTAGTTTCTGTAGTGACATCATCCAATTTGCCCAGCAAGCACACTAAAGGGAAGGTTGGAATTTTACATTTCAGACACTTTGACGTCTTCACATATCTCGTGCCAAAACCTCTGAACTGGTGGACAGAACCAAAGAGTGTGAATGTAATTGTCTGGTGTTTTGCCTTGACAGTGTGAGCAGTTGTTGGAAGCCCATCTGGAACATCCGATGACCTGTATAGTGTACTCTATGTAGTATTTTGCATTGTATTAATTGCAGACTGGGATTTCTAATCAATTTAAAGATTTTTAAGCATACCTGAGACCAGAAGTTTTGGTCTAAGCTGACTGACAAATCTGCTTCCCACTTTGCAATAGGAAGGGATATTGATTAATCTATTTTAGAAAGTGTTCTGTATATTTTAGACAATAATTTAATTCAACTTGACTGAGGTTAAATTTGTTTTTTATTATGGATTTAATTTGTTGATATTCTAAAAATCTTTTCTTGTTGATCCCATATTGTATAACTGGTCTGTTAAACGGAATAAAGTCTGTTCCTTCTAATATATTGTCATGTACTGGGCTTTACGGCTTTACGCCACTAGGACCTGCTCTGCGGCAGGGGGCTGTCTATATCCTGTTCTATGTCTTAGCTGACACACACGTTGTTGAGCTGTTATAACCCCTGCTGGATGCACGTTCAATAAAGCAGCGTCACAAGAAAGCAACCGAGTGGTCATTCTACATGGTGTCAGAAGTGGCCCGGACCATCGCCGAATAACGCCATAGGGGAGAAAACAGCAGAATGGCTAAGTTTAATCCCCCGACGGGCTTCCCCTTCGATAAGCCGACGGAATGGCCCGACTGGAAACAGCGTTTCGAGCGCTACCGGATCGCAACGAAACTCCACAAAGACGAAGGACAGGTACAGGTGAGCTGCCTAATCTATGCGATGGGAAATGAAGCAGAGAACATTTACAAGTCACTCACCTTCTCCGCCGATGAAAGTCGTGACGACTTCGCCGTCGTAATGAGGAAGTTCGACGAGTATTTTTTCCCGCAGCGGAACACGATACATGAAAGAGCATGTTTTCACCAGCGAGTCCAGCGGCCAGGCGAAACGGCGGAGAGTTTTATCCGAGCCCTGTATGACCTCTCAGAGCACTGTGAGTTTGGTGCATGTAAAGAGGAAAATATCCGCGATCGTATTGTGGTCGGGATACGAGACAAGGACCTCTCCCGCAGGCTACAGCTGATGAAGGACCTCACGTTGGCACAAACGACCCAGATCGTCAGACAGTCAGAGGAGGTCGCAGCGCAGGTCAGCTTGCAGGGAGATGCGGGAGGCTCAGTACAGGAGGTACGGGATAAACGGAAAAGCATGGACTGGAAATCACAACAACAGCGAGGTAGGCTACCCGCGAAAACAAAATGGGCGGGGCGTGACAAAAAATGCGGTAAATGTGGGAAGACACAGCACGCCAGGGATGAAAGGTGCCCGGCAGCAAAATCTGTTTGCCATGGATGCCAAAAAATTGGACACTGGGCCAGGGTGTGTCGTAACACCAGATCAGTGAATGAGGTTACAGAGACAGAGAAAAGAGAGCAGGCCTCATATTTTCTAGGCTCAGTGTGTAATGCAAACGGAAATAGTGAAGCATGGACTGTGCAGCTACTGCTAGACTCTGCCCCAATAGAATTTAAGATTGACACAGGAGCAGATGTCACTATCATAAATGAGGACACGTTGCACACTCTTGCTCATAAGAGAACGCTAGAGCCTTCAGATCGCCCTCTAGATAGCCCAGGAGGAGAGCTGCTATGTCTCGGTTACTTAAAGGCCACAATAAGTTATAAAGGCAAAGACTACCTGTCCAAGGTGTATGTGGTTCATGGACACAGAGTCAGCAACCTTCTCAGCCGCTCCTTGTCAGTGCAGATGAACCTGGTGAGAAGAATTGATGAAGCAACGATCACACCCACCAGGAACCAACCACTTTACGGTGAACACGGAACACTAAAAACTGAGCCAGTCAAAATTCAGTTAAGGGACGATGCTGTGCCATACGCGGTGCGTACGGCACGCCGTGTGCCTTTCCCCATGCTGCAGAAAGTGAAGGAGGAACTACAAAGAATGGAGAACCATGGTGTCATTGAGAGGGTGACCCAACCTACCGAATGGTGTGCCCGAATGGTGCCTGTCTTGAAGAAGACCACAGCAAAAGCCAGGATCTGCGTTGATCTGACAAAACTGAATAAGTCTGTCAAAAGAGAGCGCTATATCTTGCCTACCACTGAGGAAACGATGTCCAGGTTGAGTGGGGCAACGGTCTTCTCCTCGCTGGATGCAGCCAGTGGATTTTGGCAGATCCCATTGCATCACGAGAGTTGCAAACTAACGACATTCATCACGCCATTTGGCAGGTATTGCTTTAAGAGGCTGCCCTTTGGGATAACGAGTGCACCAGAGATCTTTCAGCGAAAGATGTTGGAGACCTTAGAGGGGCTCGAAGGTGTGGAGGTCTTTATGGATGACATCCTGGTCTATGGGGCCACCATGGAACAACACGACACCCGACTTGAGAAGGTGCTGCAGCGCATTGAGCTAGCAGGATTGAAGCTCAACCGAGAGAAGTGCTCCTTCAGACAGAGCCAGCTTCGCTTCCTAGGGCACCTGATCGACCATTCTGGGGTCAGGCCAGACCCTGAGAAAGTGAGCGCCATTCTTCAGCTGCCATCACCAGAAAATGTGCAAGAGCTTAAACGGATCCTAGGAATGGTTAATTACCTGGGCAGATATATTCCTGCTCTTGCCACAATATGCCAGCCACTGTACGAGTTGCTTAAAAGCAAAAACAGTTGGACCTGGGATCACCCACAGCAGGCAGCCTTCGAGAACATAAAGAGAGCGCTTACATCAGCACCCGTTCTCGCCTTCTATGATGTCAACAGACTCACAGCCGTATCTGCCGACGCCAGTAGCTACGGGCTTGGGGCTGTGCTGCTTCAGCTTCATGGCGCAGAGTGGAAACCTGTTGCCTACTGCTCTAGACGCCTCACGGAGGCTGAAACACGCTACGCACAAATCGAAAAGGAGTGTTTGGCAAGTGTTTGGGCCTGCGAGAAGTTTGATAAGTATCTATGTGGCTTAGATCGCTTCAGGCTTGAGACCGACCATAGACCTTTGGTACCCCTGGTCAATAGCCGGGACCTTGACAATGTTCCATTGAGGTGTCAACGCCTCCTGATGAGGCTCATGAGGTACAAGCCGGAGGCTGTCTATGTCCCTGGCAAAACGCTTGTCATCGCCGACACGCTGTCACGGAGTCCACAGACTTGGGCTGAGGATGACACTAGCACTCACAGTGAAGTGGACTGCTACATAGCCACCGTGTTACAGGGCATTCCAGCGTCCCCAAGCCGAATGGAAAGCATTAAAGCAGCCACTGCAACGGACGTTGAACTACAGACCGTCATTACGTACATTCGCAGGGGTTGGCCTGCACACGGAGCTAGTGTGCCATTGAACATTAAAGCGTACATGAAAGTGAAAAACGAGCTATCAGAGGCTGACGGCCTGGTTATACGAGGCTGCAGAATTGCCATTCCAAAGTCGCAGAGAACAGCCATTCTACACAAACTACATGAAGGGCACCAAGGCCTCACCAAGTGCAGGGATAGGGCTAATTCATCTGTGTGGTGGCCGGGGCTCTCCACTGAGTTAAAGAATGTAGTGCTGCAGTGCCACACATGTCTGGCCCAGAGGCCAACACAGACAAAGGAGCCGCTCATCCCCACACCTTTGCCAGATCGTCCATGGCAAAGGATAGCCCTGGATCTCTGTGAACACAACCGGAATAATTACCTCGTTGTGTCGGACTACTACTCACGTTTTCTGGAAATACTTCACCTACCATCCACGACCAGCGGCCAAGTTGTTCAGAAACTGAAGTCGACCTTTGCTAGGTTTGGGATCCCTGACGTGGTGGTGAGTGACAATGGCCCTCAGTTCTCCAGCTCTGAGTTCCAGGCCTTAGCGAGAGAGATGGATTTCGCCCACATAACGTCTAGTCCCCACCACCCACAGGGAAATGGTCACGCGGAGAGGGCAGTACAGACTGCAAAGAAAATCCTCCGGCACGACGACCCACTGATGGCGCTAATGTGCTTTAGGTCTACTCCCTGTGCCACTACAGGCACAGGATCAGGACGACCCTGCCTACCTTGGAGAAGAATCTTCGACCTAAATGGCCAAACAAAAGAGAAGTTAAACGAAGGGATGCTGGTCAGAAGGCCAAGCAGGCGTTCTACTTCGACCGCCGCCATGGTGCTAGGCCCCTACCTCCACTTCGTCCAGGGGATGCTGTCCTAACTAAGCTGGACCAGGAGAAGGCTTGGACAACACCGGCCATCATCTCCAAGGAGAGCGTCACTCTGAGGTCCTATCTCGTTGCCACACCCCAAGGTGCGATGCTGCGACGGAACCGCCGCCATCTCCGCCTCGAACCTTCTCCACGGGCTATGCCACAACCCCTTCCAACACCCACTGTGGACGCTGAGGAGCCGCCACCTCAGTGCACTGGTGCGTCCACTCCAGAGACCCCACATTTGGCCCCTAGTCTTGCCCCAACGCTCGCACCCACTCACGCTGACGTACCGACTCTGCTACGCACGAGGTGCGGCCGGGTACGTAAGCCAGTCAGCAGGCTGGATCTATAGACATTGGGGTGATGGGACAGAAGGAAGGACTGGGGAGTGGGAATGTTGTATTGTTGCTGTTTTGCACTTATGTTTTCAGCTGCAACCAATACTGCTGTTACCTGGTTGAGTTAATTACCTTAAAAGTTTGCCATGTTTCATGGGTCCTGTTTTGTGGACACTGCCCTGTTATTGGACATAACATGAAAAGGGGGGAGATGTCATGTACTGGGCTTTACGGCTTTACGCCACTAGGACCTGCTCTGCGGCAGGGGGCTGTCTATATCCTGTTCTATGTCTTAGCTGACACACACGTTGTTGAGCTGTTATAACCCCTGCTGGATGCACGTTCAATAAAGCAGCGTCACAAGAAAGCAACCGAGTGGTCATTCTACATATATGTTTCAAGTATTTAATTCCTTCACAACTCCAATCTGGAAAATTAATCATATTGTTTTGTAATATGTCAGGGTTGTTCCAGATACATATGTATGTATGTATCTGTTTGACGTTGAAGGGGCGTCATTAAATTCAAACCCTGATGGTATAAAATATCTGCTTATGCTTTGATTAGTCGAAGATCAATTGCTGTCTGCGTACGGTGGTGATCTTCCCACGCGTGTGTTCATTAAAATCAACTGTTTGACGAAGCTCTTCTGGACCATGGTTGTTTTTACTCTCCTCCTCAATATTTGAACCCTTAACAATGCCCTCTGCAGCTCTCCACCTTCCCTGAAAAGATGTCTTTTTTGTACACTTATGCAATTAATAAGGGGACGCAAGAACTCTCTAATGTTGGTCGATAATGTTGACAGATAATTGGAGATGACAAAATCTGCTCTACACAACTGCTCTGTAATCAGAATTTCTGTGTTTTGTTCAACAATTAAATCCTCCACAAAGACTTTTATTTATAGAGCCTCAATTTTATTGTCACAAAGAGACGGAGAATGGTTGTTCCCCTTTAGCACTCGGTTCTGGAGTTTACCCTTTACAGCATCCAGGCCTGACATTAATTGTTTACCGCTGTGAGGTGGCACAAAATCTGAATGCTGCTGAGTTTAGATGTGTGAACTGCTGTGGCGCTAAATGACAGAACACTCACTAAACTTATGAGATGCGTCTTCTGTGTGTAATCGAGAGCTCGAAGTCTCGAACTCTCTTTTATTTCTGCTTCTTTTTTTCAGTCTTTCTCAGATTTATTTCTTTTGTCTAGTCTGTCTGGCTCTCCTCTCATTTCTTCTTGTCATGTCTCCACACGTTCATACATGCACAGTAAAGCCTTTCTACAGTTCTGCACAAAAGTCTGTGTTCAGTGGTGAGATGCACCCATCGGCCCCTGCTGACACCTCTGTACTGGTGATATACATCACACCACTACAATGTAACCTACTATAATAATGCTGTTGACATGTGGTCACTCTACAGGACATGCTGACATAGTTAACACATATGTGTGCTCCTGCTCAGAGGTAAACCAGGGCAGCTATATTTTTCCATAAAGCTAGATTTAATCTAGGCCGTTAACTTTTAATGTTAGCATCTTGGTGAATTTTAAAGCACAGAGGCTTTCGTTTCTGAGAAAACATTTTCTGCTGTTTGACAGCTCAGTACACCCCCCTTGTGTTCAAGTCACAGACCACTGCCTTTCCCCAGATTTACATTTCACCTTACATTTGCACAGCCTACTTTACCTACTCATTGAATAATGAGTCTACCCTTCTCTTATCCCCGTTTACACTGAAACAATACATGAAAAACCTTTCACTGAGACTCTGGATAGGACTTTTGTGAAATTGCATCATGTGTGTGATGGTTTATAAGCTAAGTTGTATAAAAAATAAAAATTAAAACCACCTGAAGCTGCATCGCTGTATCACTTCTTTAGTAAAAGTTCATGCAAAACCATAGAGAGAGGCTGTGCCCTGAAACGAGGCGCCATCTGGTGGTTAAAAGTGGGTCTCAGGCTCAGAAAGGCCCCTGCAAGATTCTGGGTGGAGGCTGGACCTTTAGACAGACAGGCTGTGTGTGAGTCCTCTGCTGCAGTCCAGGCTGAAACAGTGGACACTTTCATTTGTCATGTCTGCGAGGTTTGTATTTTTATTTACTGACTGAAGATTAGTTTGTTTACGTTGTTGCACAGGCAGCTGAATACAGGTCAGAACTTTGCTGCTTTTCCCATCTGTAAAAAATGTTTTCACATCTGTTATGTGCAGGTTGTTCTGTGGATTTCTGCTCCTTGCAGTGTTCCTCAGTGGACTGAATGGATCAAGGTACAGTGGTATAAACCAAACTCTGCTGATGTTTCCTCTATTTGCGTGTGCATGCGTCAGATGTTTGCATAGCCTGTCTGACACTTTCTATAACAGACCAGCTGTAAACCAGGAGCTCTCCACTATTTTCAATGAGCTGTGGAGTTTGGATGTGAATCGCATGACACCTGGGATAGACTACATGATCTCTGTTCAGGTGAGAAATCTTTTCTAGTTTATTTAGCGCCTGCTATGTCTTGTGTTTGTACAAAGACGTGTTCTGTGTTTGAATTGCCTAGGGTAGAGCAAGCTTTGTAAGTCAGGGCAGCCACACGGTGCAGGATCACGCCTCGCAGCCGCTCTTCTCCAACGTTAATGAGAGCAAACTGAGAAATATAACCACTTTCTCTAGTAAGTGTGTAGTTGTGAGCACTCTGAGCTTAAACATTCAGATCGTGTTTGCAGTCATCACTGTAATAAATGGGATTTCTGGGCTCGCAGGCTTTATGACACTGCTGGACAACTATGAGCGGTCTACTGGCGTGACGGAACAAGTCACCACAGAGGAGCTCACAGAGATGGATCTCTTCTTGGACGCCGTCTTAGAGACAAAAGTCATGAAGGTATGCGTCACAACAAGCTCTGTCGAGCAGAAAGTTTACATTTGAGCACTTTAGTTACTCCATTCTGTTGGAGAAACCTGGTAGTTTCAGTCTGAATGTCTCCTCACAGCAACAAGAGAATTGTTTTTGGTATTGCACAACTTTCTATTGTTTCCTACAGTTCATGGTTTTGAGGCTGCAGCTGAACTCTAGAGGGAGTTTTATGTTCTTCCTGTTGCACTGCTGCTCTGCACACATTACTTCAAGTCATTACAGAGGCAAAATAACATCTGTGTGCAGCTGTGGAATGTCGCTCTGGCCTCAGCAGTCTCCCAGAAGGGGATCACTGCAGGAATGTGGACATGATGTACTTTTTGTAGGTGGAAGAAACCCCACGCTTTTCAGTGATCTCAGCGGGGACACATGAGACAAATTCCTCACAATAACCCCTCCAACAGCGGAGATGCTGTGCTTTTCTCTTCAGAAATAGCACAGCATCTCCTCCTCTCCTCTGACTCTGGGCACACTCAGGTTTGCAACCATGAAGAAGCCAGAAAGAAAATGGAGGAGGATGTCAGATATTAGAGGATTTCTTTTCACAAAGTTTAAATGAGAAAACAAAAAAAAAAGAATCTTTAATAACACAGCTAAAGACAATATGATTCACAGAATCCTCGCAGAACAGAACACAGATAGGTGAGGTGCACAAAGTTTATTATCATCCCCAGCCAGTTGTGGCTTCCCCGCCCAGAGCCTGGTTCCTTGGGAGGTTTCTTCCCACTTAAAGGGCTTTTTTCCCTGTAGCCAAGTGATTGCTTACAGTGGTATTGTTCTGTAGGGTCTTTCCAGCCTTCCATCTTCTTTTGCTTATCCAGGGCCGGGTCATGGGGGCAGCAGCCCAAGCAGAGTCAAGTCCAAGCAGACCTCCCTCTTCCCAGCCACCTCCTCCAGCTTGTTCGGGGGAACATCAAGGTGTTCCCAGGCCAGCTGAGAGATATAATCTCTCCAGCGTGTCCTGGGTCTGCCATGGGGCCTCCTCCCAGTGGGACATGCCCGGAACGCCTCACCCAGGAGGCGCCCAGGCATCCTTGTCAGATGCCCGAACCACCTAAACTGGCTACTTTCAATGTGAAGGAGCAGTGGCTCTACTCTGAGCAGCGAGTAGCCAATTTCTTAAAGATGGGAACCACTACCCCGGTCTGCCAATCCAGGGGTACTGTCCCTGACCTCCACGCAACATGGTAGAGGCATGTCAACCAAGACAGGGTCTTTACCTTACAATATTCAACCTCTTCAGGTGACTGGTGTTGTGATTTAGTGCTATAAAAATGTATTTGAATCGAATCTTGCTCACTTTAGGGGCTGCTTCCATCTCACCCAATCTCTAAAATCTTCTTCTGTCACACCAACCCTCTGCATGTCCTCCTTCACTACATCAGTGAACTTTTTCTGCCTTCTCTAAATCTTCAGCATCAGTTTTTCCAACATATCCTATCCTATAGTATTCCTCCTCTGGACATGTCCAAATCATCTCAACCTGCTCAACCTGAGTTGTCCCCCCTGATGTACTCATTTGTAATCTTCTCCATCCATGGTGGCAGTGCCACCATCTCCAAATCATACATCACAGCAGGCCTCGCTGCCATCTTGTAAACCTTCCCTTTCTCTCTTGCTGCTGTCACAAATCACCCTGACACTCAACTCCACCCTCCCTGCACCCTGTTCTTAAACACATGAAACTTGCACCACTGGATGAACCAGATGACTGCAGGTAACATTTGGACAAAAAGTCTCATGACTCCATCTTTAGGGCTTAGTTAAATTAAATATTTAATAAGTTAATTTAACAATTAAAGACATATTCATCCAAAAGACACTCTTATAAAGTAGATTAAATATAGTGTTGACATAACATCTAGAGGTATGATTTGTTTTTTTAAAGAGTTAAATGTTGTAATTACATGAACAAAAGTGCTTTATTTCCAAGATGGCATCAGGGTTAAGATAAGATAAGATAACCTTTATTAGTCCCACACGTGGGAAATTTGTTTTGTCACAGCAGGAAGTGGACAGTGCAAAAGTTATGAGGCAAAAATTAGAATACAATAAGAATAAATACAGTACACAACTGTACAGAATAGAATAAAATAAAATACTATATACAGTAGAATAAAATAAAATAAATATACAATAAGATAAAAATAGAATACAAATACAAATACTATATACAACTGAGTAAAAATACAACGATGACAGAAAGGATTATTGCACTTAGTATTATTGCATATGTATGGATGTGTGTGCTTGATCAGTTAAAGTCTTTATTATGGAGTCTGACAGCAGTGGGGAGGAAAGACCTGCGAAATCTCTCCGTCCCACACCGTGGGTGCCGCAGTCTCCCACTGAAGGAGCTGCTCAGTGCTGTCACAGTCTGCTGCATGGGGTGGGAGACGTTGTCCATCAGGGATGACAGCTTAGCCGCCGTTCTCCTGTCACTCACCACCTCCACTGGGTCCAGAGGGCATCCTAGAACAGAGCTGGCCCTTCGGATCACCCTGTTCAGTCTCTTCCTGTCCCCAGCAGAGATGCTGCCGCCCCAGCAGACCACGCCATAAAAGATAGCAGAAGCCACAACAGAGTCATAGAATTTCTTCAGGAGTGGGCCCTCCACTCCAAACGACCTGAGTCTCCGCAGCAGGTACAGCCTGCTCTGCCCTTTCCTGTAGAGGGCGTCTGAGTTATGAGTCCAGTCCAGTCTATTGTTCAGATGAACACCAAGGTACCTGTAGCTGTCCACAGCCTCAATGTCCATACCCTGGATGTTCAGTGGTTGCAGTGGAGAATGCTTGTGCCTGCGGAAGTCTACCACCAGTTCCTTGGTTTTACTGGCGTTGATCTAGAGGTAGTTCAGCTGGCACCAGTCCACAAAGTCTTGGGTCAGACCTCTGTACTCCTTGTCGTCCCCATCAGTGATGAGGCCGACTATTGCAGAGTCATCAGAGAACTTCTGCAGGAAGCACTGGGTGGAATTGTGGGAGAAGTCTGCAGTGTAGATGGTGAAGAGGAACGGAGCCAGAACCGTTCCCTGTGGGGCCCCCGTACTGCAGACGACCCTGTCCGACACACAGCCCTGAGTCCTCACATACTGTGGTCGGTCGGTGAGGTAGTCCAGGATCCAGGTAGTGAGGTGATGGTCCACTCCAGAGTTCACCAGCTTGTCCTTTAGAACCGAGGGAAGAATGGTGTTGAAGGCACTGGAGAAATCAAAGAACATGATTCTCACAGTGCTTCCAGCGGTCTCCAGGTGAGCGAGGGAACGATGTAGGAGGTGAATGACGGCATCATCCGCTCCAATGCCAGGCTGGTAGGCAAACTGAAGTGGGTCCAGTGATGAGCTTATTAGGCGCCGAAGCTGAGCCAGGACCAACCGCTCCAGGGTCTTCATCAGGTGGGATGTCAGAGCCAGGTCCTTGGGGCGTGAAGTCTTTGGCACTGGTACAACACAGGAGGTTTTCCAGAGCTGTGGGACTCTTCCCAACCTCAGGCTCAGGTTGAAGAGGTGCTCCATCACCCCACACAGTTGGTCCGCGCAGGACCTGACGACCCTCGAGCTGATGCCATCTGGACCTGCTGCCTTCTTGCCATTAATCCTCCTCAGTTCCCTCCTAACCTGGGTGGTTGAGAGAGACAGGCTGGAGCCTTGTGTTGAGTGTGTATTGGATGCTGTTGTTGGGGGTGGGGGGGAGTGAGCAGGGTGAATAGAGGAGGTTTTAACACCTTTTACGTTTTTATAATTATTTTAGGTGTAAAAGCTCAAAATAATGACATAAATACATCTGTTCATGTTATTATCACAATAATATTATTATTATTATGGCAAGTCAAGTTTGGATTCATAAATATCATCAATGATGTTTCTCCACAGCGGGCTCATCAATACCTGGTGAGAAAAGGTCAATCCAGCTCTGACTTGAGGCTTTTCAAGAAACAGCTCAACTTGATCTGATTCCACCTCTACCACAGGCAGAGAAACACAGGGTGAGATCTCCTCCTGCCAACCATCCCGCTTTAACTGTGTCCAGTTGTTAAATTCATCCATGAGATTCTGCAACACTATAATTTAATATGCATTTCTTTGGTAAGAAGTATGTGTGTTTCTGTTCTTAAATTGATCATCACCAGCCTGGACTCCAGTGGATTTGAACATGTGTTTGTTGGCGAGACAAAATCAGGAACAGAAATCATTGGTTTTCACAACTGGGTCCAGTTCTACCTGCAAGAGAAAAACCAACACTTGGACTACAAAGGATATAAAGCCAGGGAGCATGATTTGGTAAGAATAACAGTTCACCAGACAGAAGAGATTCATTTCCTTCGCTGGTAACATAACCATTAATGTTCATGCTTTTGTCACAGCCTGATCAAGATGACCACGTTCTCAACCTCCAGTTCAGCTGGCACGGTGTGGTGAAGCCCGTTGGCAGTGCCTTCATCGGCACCAGCCCCGAGTTTGAGATGGCCGTCTTCACCATCGTCTTCCTCATGAACACGGAGAGAAGCACCACAGTTGTGGTCAACATTGACCAGTGTCAGATGGAGCTGGTGGTGATCAGACACGGGCGCTCACTCGGGACGGCGTACCCCAAACTGCTCAGCAGCAACGGCAGACATGTCAGGCAGCACGCGCACTGATGTGATCCATCATTTTATTCACTTCTGATAAAAACTAATCTTTGTTCAGCAATACGTGGCCTCATTGATAAGGAACTGACCTGCCTAATGTACTGCAAAGGACATTTACATGTATTTCAAGATCACTGTGACCTCAGTAGCTTTCAATAAAATGTTACTTTGGAGTTCAACATTTTTATTTTGCACAGGTTTTTTTTTTTTAGAAAACAAGTCTTTCTAGGCATTTACATTTATTCAATGTAATATATATAGAACATAGAACTGTGGCATGACCCTTGTGGGGACAGTAAAAGCGAACAAAAGCGAGATCCCGCAAGTGATGAAAAGTAAAGAAAATCATGTGTCCTTCCTCCCTGATGAGGCTTCAAAAAAGAAGGTTGTCCTGCTCCTGTCATCCATGCACATACAACCAAGCATAGGACCCACTGAAAACCTGAAATTATTGGATTTTAAAACCAAGCAAAGGTGGTGTTGATACTTTTAACCAGATGTGCACTCATATGGCTGTGGAAGAAAAAACAAGAAATGGCCCCTTTGCGTCTTCTATGGCATGATCATTGTTGGTGTGAACTCGTGGATCATTCACAATAAGAATGCAGTGAAGAGAGGTGACAACCAAATGCAGAGGAGGCATTATATGCAGGCTTTGGCACCGGCACTTATCAAACCATTGGCAGAGGCTTCCCTCTTCAAATCTGACACGTCAACTCACAGTCCTGATCTGTAGCATCCTCGACATCCCTACCCTTGTCACTCTTGCAGGTAAGGCAGGACCAGCAGTAGAAGAAAGTAGTATTCCCTTAGTGAGGTGTGCTGACTGCCCCGCAGGCTTGGACAGGAAGTGTGTCCATGCCATTATTACCCTGCGTGTACTGACAGCATGTAAGGAATGGCTAAGTAAGAGTGGTCCTAGAATTTGCATGTTATCCTTATTTAGGGCAGTGCTTATGGATAAATATCACAAAGTGGTGATTACCAGGGGAATTCATAGGGTGAAGAAAATATTTTAGTCAATTGATCATTTTCACCCACTCAAAAATGCCATTTCTTGTTTCTCTCTCCTGCAGCTGTTCGCATGTAGAACAGCTGTGCCTTCACCAGGGAAGTCTCAAATGTCCCTGGAAGGGCAGGTCAAACCCCAACTTTCCAGTGTCATTATTTTTTGTTTAGGAATTTTTTATTCTCATATTCCTAATTTTTCATTAACTTTGGAGCATTTCTTTAGGGTCCCCCCCATGACATTTGTTTTGTTAGACATGTTGAAAATACCACAGTTGAAAACAAAAGAAGACCACTCTAATTTTTTGTCATAATTTGATATATTTCTGATGTTAGTGATGGTGTTACTCTTTATAGTGACAGTGTTCTAGGGTTAAACATGACAGTGAGTTCAGCACACCGTTACTGTATACCCATTAGTTTCTCCCATACTTGAAACACATTTTAATCAAGAAGCATTAAAATTTATCAGAGTGTGTAAGGGCTGGTGTGTTCTGTTACCTTCAGGAGGGCAACAACTTCCATTTTTCCAGTTAAAAAGGGAAAACAAACAAATAAACAGCAAGTTTGTTTTTATTCATAAATCATGGAAAACTATTTGCACTGGGTGCATGTTTATGCACGGTCTCCAAATTGAACACTAGAAAAAACAATATGTCAGAAATGACAAACTGGGACAGCACGTTCCCCTTCACTCTGCAACTCTCTGTAAGCGAACAGCCTGCACACCTTTACAATGTTTTCTTTCTTCCTTATTGGAGTTATTTCTGAACCAGCTGCCTAATCCAGATCTTATTTCACCTAACTTCATATTTACTCTATCTCTCTATCGCTCTCCTGTTTTCTTTAATGAACTGCTTTGATGAAATTTTCAATTCCATTTTTTTTATATAGTGACAAATTACAACCTTTGACTTTGGAGGGTTGTACTTGGCCTGCTACGCTGGATGTAAGAAGCTCTTCTCTCAACTGATCAACATTCCCAAGGCCACAAGGTGGTCTAGTACATTGGCTGTTGCCTTTTCTGTGTACTGAAATGAGGGGATGCAGATAAATGCAATTGCTGTCGGACTATCCAGTCTTTGAGTGATGACGTGATGAATCCTGTTTCTTAAAGTGGTCTGCATTTAATAAAGCTGATGTGTTTTTATCATGTTTTAATGCTTTCTATCTTGTTCTATTTAATCTCAACAAGCCTCTAAAACAGTCAGTGATCACTGTTGGCTTCTCTCAGTTTTTATTAGGCTACTACTAATCATTTTAAAGCTCAGTTTTTAAACCCTTAAGATGTAACTACAGCCCAGCCCATGCAGCAGTATATTAATGACTAACCTCGTATTGTGGATGGATTATCTCAGTGGTTTTCCTGTTTGGTCCATTTACAGCATCCTGCCATGGGATTGCATTTGCCCCTAATCATTGGGAACCCTCACATTAACTTTTATCGAGTGGGAAAAAAGGTTTCCGTTCGTTAGCGTTCCTCCTCCAGCTTTACTGTTTATGTTATGTTAATATAGCTTTGTTGCGCTAGCGATAACGTAGCACATCATTATATACCAGCTAGCCCAACCTCAGTAGCCCTACAAATGTCGCTGCTGTTTAGTTTTCTGTCTTCATTTATGTTGGAAGTGATAGCAGAGCTGTACGTTTTAATTTGTTTCATAAATTGCTCAGTCAGAACATGGTATATTATATTTAGATGGCCGCTAGCGAGCTAACTCCCTGCTAACTTCTAACTCCGTTAAATATCATAAATTGTGTTTTCATGGATGTCTGGATGTTAAACTTAATTGTTACACCTGGTAGAACAGCCACACTGATCATTTTATTACAGATGAGAGAATTTAGACAGTTTCTAACTCTCAGTAATGCTGCAGTGATCATTTGACTAAGGGACTTGCAGCGGAGTTTGGGCCCAGACATGGGCAATGACGTCAGACTTAAAGACCGGATAGGAAAACCCGGACATTTTTATCAATCTCAAAAATCACCCCAGACGCTCCGGATGGAACGTGAAAAGTGGACATGTCCGGGGAAAAGAGGACGGTTGGTCGCCCTAATCAACTTACCTATGTCACTATACTTAAATATATAGTATTCTAATACCTGGGAATACCTTAAACCTAGCTGTGGGCTGCACAGGGTTCTCAGGGAGAGCAATATTGAGAGACCAACAAAAGCACCACAAGAGAATAAGAAAACAATCCATAATGCAAAAACACACCAAAACATAACAACTCAAAATACTGGCTCAAACTGACCCAGAACCGTGACAGGTAAGGAGATGTCATTTCAGGACTTAAACCAGACTCTAAGAAATTGCTGTGTCTAATTTTGCGATGCTGCGAGTAACAAACTGGGTTCCGTCTGGAGGTTGAAGAGGAACTCTCCCTCGCCAGGCCGACAGCCGTCTGTGCCACAGTTTATCTCATCTCAGTTTATCTCATGGAGTGCAGGGCTAAATTTAAAATTATTAGATATTTAAGACAATGTATATATTCTTCTATGACAAAAAATACAAGTGTTCATTTAAGCAAATAAACAGAGCCGTAAGAGATGTTTTTCAGAAATTGTTGTCTTTATTTTGATTTGCAACTAACAAATTTTTTAAAAATTTGTAGTTTTTGTCGTGCTCTCTATTATGTGAACCCCTCACCTAATTTGTTGTGTTTTTTAACAAATTAAACCCCAACAATCAAATGATCCCCTGTGAGCAAGCACTAGGCACAGTGGAAAGGAAAAACTCCCTTTAAACAGGAAGAAACCTTTGACAGAACCAGGCTCAGGAAGGGGCAGCCATCTGTCGCGACTGGTTGGGGGGTGAGAGGCAAAAGAAAAGAAAAATGAGAGCACAAGTTAGCTAAATGTTGCGCACGTTGTCTAACATGAACAACGTATGGTTTTCTGGACTGTGGATGAAAAGCAGTCCATCATTACTAGTCTTTAAAAGGGACCTAATCCATCACCAAGGTGGCAATATGGCTCAAGGAGGCCATAGACACAGTTAAATAGGCAATCACTGTTAAGCATTGAAAAGCCCCAGTAAGCTGCAGGTATAATAAGGCCTACTGCGGCAACACCTAAACCTATTTTAAGTAGGCGTTTGGCACCATGACGCCATGAACCACTAGTCGGAGCCACGTCAGGAGATGGTTCTGAGACAGGACAATCAAGCTCTTCAGGTTGAAGACCAAGATTCTCCTGTGTCGGGACCACATCAGGAGGTGGTTCCAAGGCAGGAAAAAAAAGCTCCTCGGGTTCAGGAGCAAGATTCTCCAGCTGCAGAGGTTCACCAGTGATGTTGTGAACAGCAGCTAATATTTCTTCTTCCTCCTCCCTTCTCAGCTCATCCTGAAGATTATTAATTATTTCTCTTTTCATTTTAAGATGTTCATAAAGTTCATCTATGAGATCTTCGTTATGAACAATCTTGAAATTTTGCTCTTTGACTTTTTCTTTCAGCCAAAATATTTGCAGTGTCAGACTTTCTGTTGTTCTTTCTTGATACTCAAGATTTTGTAAACGTTTCTTGAGATTTGTGTTCGCTGTTTTTAATTTGTTTATCTCAGCAGCAATGCTGCTGTTCTCCTTAAGGAGATATTCTTCCTTTTCCTGAAAGTCACAGTGCATCATTTGAACGGTTTTAACCTGTTCCTGCAATTTAGCCTCCAGAGATTCCACCTGTGACTGTTTGTCATCCAGAGCCTGTCTCACCCGACGCTGAAGAGTACAGATTTCTTTTTTCAGCTCAACTATCTGTTCAGTCTTGTGATCTATTTCTCTATTCTGTTTTTCTATTATCTCTTCTTTTTTTGATATTTTATGGTGAGCTTCTCCCACTTGGTGCTCAAGTCTCACTAACGCTTCCTTGAGATGTGCGTTCTCTTTCTTCTGTTCATTTCTCTCCCTTTCAATCTGAGACAACTCAGCAACAATGTTGCTGTTCTGCTCAAGCAGAGATGCTTCCTTTTCCTGAAATTCATGGAGCATCATCCGAAAGGTTCTAACCTCTGCTTGCAAATTTTTATTCTCTGCAACAATTAGAGCTTGGATGTTATCTGACTGTTGAGTCACTTCTTCAAGCTCAACCATGCTTTCCCTAAAGTGGACATTCCTGTCATGCACATCTGTACTCATTTGTTCACGCTCATTTTTAAAGCGATAGTAATTCTTTTTGTAATATTTCTTTTCGCGCTTTAGGGTGCTTAACTCCAACTGGAGTTCTTGTATTTTCATTTGAAGGTCCCTAGGCTCCGATATTTCTCTCTCCACTAACCCACATAGTTCGATTGATTCCGCTGGAATCGCTCTGTCAGACTGTGAATTATTGACTATTTCTCGTGACATTTCTTTAAAAGCTTAATGCAACGTGTCGAAAGAAAAATACGTGTGCTTAATTATTTAACTTTAAAATAGTCCCTTTCTGAAAGGTTTCTGGTTTGCTAAACACAACTCGCTGTTTCTGAAAATGTTCCAAGTAAAACTGTGTTTGCAACGGTGAAGAGGGGGTATTTATAGACTTTCGTGGCTGCGAATTTGACGTCAGCGCTCTTTGAGCCTTTGATCCTTTGATTCTTTGGAACGTGATGTCACAGCAGGGGGCGTGGCCAGGATTTTTGGTCGAGGCGTCACATTAGCAGGCCAAGCAAATGTTTGCTGTATGGTCGGTCATATTATTCGTATGGTACAGTACGGAGCCCCGCAAGGGACATGGGAGAAAAAAATGAGAAGAACTTTTGCGAGCGCTCGCAAAAGTTACTCGGGATCTTGCAAAAGTTTTGCGAGCGTCCGCAAAAGATCCTGCTACTTTTTGATGGCGGTTCTGTTGAAGGGTGCGGTACGGTACGGAGCAGAAATGGAGGAGGATTTAGAACATTTCCTGCGGTCAAGAGAGGTCCCACAAGAGGACATCATACACATGCATCAAGACAAAGTACGTATAAAATTCCGTAAGTCAAAGAACAAGACAGCATAAAACACTGGGGTTGAGAAGGCGAGTAACTTGTTGAAAAACACTTGTTGTATATGCAAGCCTTTAATGTTAACTCTTGTAAATATGTTCAGGTTAATTAACATAACTGGTTAAGTGCACATATGTTTTGAAATTTCATAAAGTTATCTGGCTGTGCCGTTACCATGGTAACGTGGACGCCACTGTAATACATCCTTTTACTCTTGTGAGACATGTAGGCTGAAAATAAAGAGGTGTATCTTTTTTCAATGTCTTAAAATCTATTGACATATTTTGTAGACTTTTTAAGAACATTCATGATTTTTAATAGGCTAAGGTAAAAGATTGAAGAAGAGTCTCATGAACTTGAAGGGTTAATGTGTCTGCTGTCAATTACTGCAGTACTTGCACAAATAAATTTCAAACATATTCAGAACATTGATATTTTAGAATCTGTATAATTCATTTACATTTCTTATGGAAAGTGCATGTTTTTTCTTGTACCCAGGACCATGGACTGAATATCATCGCACAAGGTTTGCCTTTAGATTCAAGCAACCAACTTTCCCCATCAAATTCAGGAGATCCACAGAGCCCCCTACGTGTATCAATTGGCAGGATAAAGGTTGTTGATGATCTTTTGACTGTATTTATGGACAGTAGCATAATGAATGTGACTTTAAAGTTGAACTTTGTAAATGAAAATGCTGTTGATGACGCTGGGGTGTCAAGGGAGGTTTACACTGCATTTTGGGAGCAATTTTTGGAACAGTGTGAAGGTGAAACTGAACGAGTTCCAAGGCTGAGGCCAGACTTTTGTGAGGCTAAAAGGCAAGCAGTTGGGCAGATATGGGTGAAAAGGCTTACTAGATCATGGTGTCTTTCCTGTGAGGCTGTCAAAAGGCATCAGTTGATGTAGACATTCTGATTACCGTACATCGTTTCTCAACTATCTCCCTCCTGTTGAGAGATCAGCTGTTGAGAAAGTTCTAAAAGGCACATTGGATGAAAATGATGAAGAGGACCTGCTTCACCTTTTCTACAAGGATGGGTTCCCACTTCCCATCACCTAAGAACAACATGCATCCTGCCATTGAAACAATGGCTCATAAGGCCATTCTCCAAGAGCCAAAGTATATAATGGATTGCTTCTCCACACCCATGGCACGTCTGCAGCTGAAACTGTCAGACAAGGAAAGTGTGTTGTCTCTGTATGAGACAAAGAAGGCCACAGGCAAAAGAGTAGTGCAGCTATTTGAAACAACAAAATTGATACTGTCTCAGGGAGAACAGACAACCTTTAACCATCTTCAGCGTTATGTCAAAAACACTGATGAACCAAAGCTGAAAAAATCCTGCACTTCTGCACAGGATCTTCTGTGATCTGTGTTGACAAAATTTGTGTGTGCTTTAATGCTGAAACTGGGCTCAACAGAAGGCCTGTTGCTCATACCTGTGGAGCTACCCTTGAAGTGCCATTTACTTACAGTTCTTATCCTGAATTTTGTACCGGGTTCGACAATGTCCTTTCCAGCAATTACTTTGAAATGGACATCATTTGAACTTGATGTGTGTACTAATGGTTACAGCTGTAATTGTTATATGTATGATTATCCTTGAGTTCATAAATTCTGTCTTTTTTTTTATTTATCATTGAAGCATTTCATACATTCAGCCGTATAGTGAGCAGTCATCAATTTAATTTTCCGATGGTTTAGTTGTATGTTACCTCAGATTTCACAAGGACTTTTCATTGTTTAAAATGCTTTGAAAATGACTTTTCCTCTGCTAATGTGTTTCCTCTTTTTTGATAAATGAGTGCAAATAAAAGCAGCTCCAGTTATTCAGATATTTTAAGATAAAATAAATGTTTTAACTGTTCTCAATTTTCTTCCATGGTCCATATTTTTTAGTCCATCCATCTCTTAAACGTTAATGTTGATTCAGAACAAAACCCTTACTTTAGCTTGATGCTGAGAAACTGAACTTTTTAACATGGGGTTCTATGAGGGCTGGCTGGCTTTTGAATCCAGCACACCAGAGCCTGACCAGAAACTGGTCGCTCCTGATATGGGCGTCACTTATGGCTGCCGTAATAGCATTTGAGCTTCTGATGAGGTCACGCATGAGGCGTTTTCATAATAAGACACGAAACGAATGCTGAATAAAATTTGAAATGTTTCTGCTGAGCTATTTAACAAGTCAGCAGCGCCGCTGTGTGGCCAAATGAGCGTACTGCATCAAAAATCAAACGAGACGCTGAAAATGAGAGACGTGGATAGTTTTCCATTGTTTCTAATGCAGGACGCTTCGCACAGCATCACGCACACAGACAAAATTCTTTTAAAATAAATTATGTTAAAACGTTGAATTATGTTAATCAATGATGCGACAAAGTAAAAATACTCCATTACTGTACTCATGTAGAGTTACAGTATTCGAGAATTCTCCTGAGAGCTTTGGTTTTACACCAAACATCTGAAGTCAAACGTCTCCACTGCAGTGCCTTGCGGTCAGCAGCGGATCAATTCCCATGACAAAGTGGTCAAGATTCTACAGAGCATCCTGGTATTACCTCACCCTGTGAGGATTTTAATATGTCAGATTATATTCTTTTTTTTTTTTTATACATTTGTCAACAGAACACAAGTTTCCACTGAAATCACAGAAAACATACCTGACAGAATCCTTTGGTTGTTCCATATCCACCTGCACAGGAAACACCGGCAGGAAGACCAGGCCAGTGTTTCTTACAGACCTTTGGTTCAATGGCAGACACGTCCACCACCGTCGGCTCATCAACAGGTTCGCCATCAGTTTCAGTTTTTCCCCATCCAGCCACCTGACACACTTGATTTTCTTTTAGGTTTATTTCAGCACGTGGAGGCTGAATTGTTTGTACTCTGTGAACTAATCGAACGTTCACACACAACTGGAGACACAACATGAAGTAAAAAATAGAAACACATTTTCATGTAAAAACTCTTTTAAAAATATAATTATTCTACAAATACATCACATGAAACTGATGCTGCTTTCAATGATGTCATTAGCATGTTCAGTGTTTTTGTATCCTTCATGGATTTCATTTTCTCTCAATCTTTACTTTGGGATGATCAGTGTGTGCGGTCACTGTGTGAGTAATCATTGAGAGGGAATTAAAAATGTCAACAATTTTAAACTGATATCTTTATTTCTCATTAGGCAATCGTCACAAGCAGGTTAATGTCAGCATTGCTGTAACCAACGGCTGTCAGAAGTCAAAGGTCATTTTTATTTGATGCTATTGCACTTAATTGTGTTTTATTTTCCCTCGAAATAACATCTGCCTTATCAATAACTTAGAGTGATCTGATCAATAAACACAAGTTTGAAAAAGTTTGTTTTTGGATGAACTTCATGAACAGGAAATCTAACTCACAACCGGTCACAGTGTGCAGCAGTGAGCACAAAGTCTTCAGTGATGAGGAATTCTCCACAGACATGTTGACCCTTGTTATTCTGAACTGATCCCATGTAGGGTATCGAGTTGTCCAGAGCTTTTGTTCCATGAAAAATTCCTGTTGAAAACTCTGGTAAATAAAAAAAAAAGAAGATGATAAAGTTAGTGTGCCGTTTACAGCCGTAAGATAAATCAGGTATATTTGATGTTCACACTGATGCCTTGTAGACATGGTAGAAAACAAAGAAGAAACTTGTGAAGACAGTGCATGGTGCCAGCAGGACACTCAAACTGTCCTTTACTCAGTAGAAAGACTTTTATACATCACGCGTCTTAGTTTGAAGGCTGGTCTATCGTTATCATCTCGACTTCCTGTCATGCCAACCTCTCTGCAGTGCAGGTTTGATTTACCATTATCTAATGTCAAAAGGGGGATGGTGCGTTACAAGGCAGCAAGAGAGACAGAAAGGCAGGAGAGTTCAGGTAAGAGTTGGATTTTAAATAGAGGGCTCTGTGTGCGGGCAGGCAGAGATGAGGATCCAAATGCAGGACTCAAACACAGAATTGTAACTCAAAACCTCAGCTTTATTGCTGGAGAAATTAAAACATGAACTGAACAAGGGTAGTGAACACGAAAATATTGACCACAGTATAAAACACACATCCGATGGTACGATGCGGCACTGAGCAAGGGCAAACACAGGGCTAATATACACAGGGAAGTAATCAGGGAATGGAAAACAGGAAACAGGAAAACAATACACACTAAACTAACACTAAACTAAGACACGGACTGGACAGAGAGAGACAGACTAGACACTGAACTAAACCAGCAAAAAACATGAGAACACAAAACCTAAGAACTAATCCCTAAACAAGAATAACTAAAACATAGATTAATAATCATCATCATCATAACCAACAAAAGCACCACAAGAGAATAAGAAAACAATCCATAATGCAAAAACACACCAAAACATAACAACTCAAAATACTGGCTCAAACTGACCCAGAACCGTGACAGGTAAGGAGATGTCATTTCAGGACTTAAACCAGACTCTAAGAAATTGCTGTGTCTAATTTTGCGATGCTGCGAGTAACAAACTGGGTTCCGTCTGGAGGTTGAAGAGGAACTCTCCCTCGCCAGGCCGACAGCCGTCTGTGCCACAGTTTATCTCATCTCAGTTTATCTCATGGAGTGCAGGGCTAAATTTAAAATTATTAGATATTTAAGACAATGTATATATTCTTCTATGACAAAAAATACAAGTGTTCATTTAAGCAAATAAACAGAGCTGTAAGAGATGTTTTTCAGAAATTGTTGTCTTTATTTTGATTTGCAACTAACAAATTTTTTAAAAATTTGTAGTTTTTGTCGTGCTCTCTATTATGTGAACCCCTCACCTAATTTGTTGTGTTTTTTAACAAATTAAACCCCAACAATCAAATGATCCCCTGTGAGCAAGCACTAGGCACAGTGGAAAGGAAAAACTCCCTTTAAACAGGAAGAAACCTTTGACAGAACCAGGCTCAGGAAGGGGCAGCCATCTGTCGCGACTGGTTGGGGGGGTGAGAGGCAAAAGAAAAGAAAAATGAGAGCACAAGTTAGCTAAATGTTGCGCACGTTGTCTAACATGAACAACGTATGGTTTTCTGGACTGTGGATGAAAAGCAGTCCATCATTACTAGTCTTTAAAAGGGAACTAATCCATCACCAAGGTGGCAATATGGCTCAAGGAGGCCATAGACAGAGTTAAATAGGCAATCACTGTTAAGCATTGAAAAGCCCCAGTAAGCTGCAGGTATAATAAGGCCTACTGCGGCAACACCTAAACCTATTTTAAGTAGGCGTTTGGCACCATGACGCCATGAACCACTAGTCGGAGCCACGTCAGGAGATGGTTCTGAGACAGGACAATCAAGCTCTTCAGGTTGAAGACCAAGATTCTCCTGTGTCGGGACCACATCAGGAGGTGGTTCCGAGGCAGGGAAACCTCCAGCAGAACCAGGCTCAGGAGGGGACAGTCAACTGCTGGGACTGGTTGGGGGGGGAGGGTGAAAAAAGAAAAAAGATGAAGAAGGTGGAGAATATGTGTTAGGGGGGACAGGAGAGGTGAAAAGTAAGATGGATCACAGGTGGAGGAGGACGAGGCTAAATCATCTGAATAAGCGGCAGAACCAGCCTTTTTTCTTCTTTTTCAGGTATTTTTCCATGAGCTCGTTCTCCAGGATAAGGGTTCTCAATTGATCATTTGTTTCTGCATTCTGCTGCTCGAGTTGCTGGCATCTTTGCTCCATTTCTTTTAAAGTTTCTTGTTTTTTTCTAAGCTTTTCTGTCAGGTCTTCATGTATTTTCTCTTGTTGTTGCTTTTGTGCCTGCATTTCAATTATTTGGCTCTTCAAGTCATTGGACTTCAACAACATCTCCTTAATGACCGCTGAGTGTTTCCTCTTCATTCCATCAATCCTACGCTGCATCTTTGAACATCGTTTTTCCAGTATTTCCTTTTCTCTTTGCAGTTCAGGTGTTTCATTACAAAATTCTAGCAATTCTAGATTCCTTCTCTCAAGGTCCCGGAGAATACGTTTTTCTTTGTTCTGTTGCTTTTTTTCTTCAAGAAGCTTTTTCTTTTTGCACTTTGTTTTACCAAACCTGACTATCAGATCGTTGTACAATTTCTGTGTGGCTTTGAGTTTGTCCTGCATTTGTATTTCCTTTTCTCTTTGCAGTTTAAGTGTTTCGTCATATTCTTTATTATAAAATTCTTGCAATTCTAGATGCCTTCTCTCAAAGTCCTGGATAATACGTTTTTCTTCTTCCTGTTGCTTTTTTTCTTCAAGAAGCTCTTCATTTTTGCACTTTGTTACACCAAACCTGACTATCAGATCGTTGTACAAGTTCTGCATGGCTTTGAGTTCGTCCTGCATTTGTATTTCCTGTTCAGTCTTCTGTTGGTGGATTTTTTCAATTGTTTTCTCCGCTTCATTGAGCTTTCCTCGAAGCACCTGATTCTGTTTCTCAATGTTTTGGAGATCCCACTGTATCTCCTCAATATTAGCTTTCTTTCGTTGAAGCTGGGCAGATGTTTCTTTTAATTCAGCACTCTGTGTTCCTGATGAAAGAAAACGAGAAAAGATCTTCTCTCGTCCTTCATCAAACTTCACTCCCGAGCCCTCATTGATCATTTCTATATCAGGCTGGCGTTGCTGTTTTTCTTCCAGGTCTTTATTTCGTGCTTCCAGTTGTCTGCACTTTTCCTCTAGTTGAAGCTTCTCTTCTTCAATTTGTTTAATTTTGTAATGTAGGTCAGATTTTTCCTTCTGACTTTCATGTAATGCTCTTTGGACTGATAAGACACCATCCGTGGTCATTTCTCCTGGAGAGATTGGCCGGCCAGAACACAAAGGACAGGCAGCATAATCTTTTTGTGTTTGTTGGCGTTTTTGTGGAAGCATGTTGGAGCCTGTGCACAGTGACTCTGAAAAGGCTTAGAAATATTTCCAAATGTATCTCTGGTCGAACGTTTGAAGGCTGTGAACAAACTGATTTTAAAATTGCTGCTTCTGATCCCTATTTATAGACTTTCGTGGCTGCGAATTTGACGTCAGCGCTCTTTGAGCCTTTGATCCTTTGTTCGATCACAGGATCACAGGATCACATGACAGCTGTGCGTAATTCTGCGCATGCTCAGAGAATACACATTGAGATGCACGGTTTTGTTTTGTTTTGAATTTTTTTAAATACCCTGAAAACAGTGTTGCCAACTTAGCGATTTTGTCGCTATATTTAGAGAGTTTTCAAACCCCCCTTAGTGTCGTTTTTTTTTTTTTCTAAAAAGCGACTAGCGACAAATCTGGCGACTTTTTCTGGTGTTATTGGAGGCTTATTTATGACGACTTTTGACGTGAAAGCGCTTGTTGCTCTTACTATCAACAAGCAGCGGGTGCTGCCGTGGGCACATCGCTCGTGCCAAAGCGCTCACAGGCGGAGGATAGTCCTCCTCCAGCCGCTATCAGGGCAGGAGATGTTCACGTGCGTCCAGTCTGCAAATGAATCGCGCACGAGCAAAGCCGCCGCTCCCGCACTGACTGTAACGCAGTCAATTCTTCTTTTACTGTTATGCTGTTTTGTGGATCACAAGGTTTAAAACTACTTGTAAACACACACACAGTAACTCCACCCTAACCTGCAGCTGCAGCGCAAATAACAACGAAAATTGTTTGTAAACGTGTCCTGGAGTTTACAGGTGCAGACAGTGCAACAGCTTCCAGGTCATTTATTCTGCCAATATGGCAAGAAGGTCATAACTGCTTCAAGCACTGTCTATATCAGGGGTAGGCAACGCCAGGCCTCGAGGGCCGGTGTCTTTTAGATCTCACCCTGGGTCAACACACCTGAATCAAATGATTAGTTCATTACCAGCCCCCTGGAGAACTTCAAGACATGTTGAGGAGGTAATTTAGCCATTTGAATCAGCTGTGTTGGTTCAAATAAAAGTATTCAACAAATAAAAAGTTGTCCTGTGAAGGACGTGTTTCCTCTTGCTAACAGAGGTAATGACTAGATTCAGCCCACTTGTATCATTAAAAATAATTCTGGACAACAAAGTTATCCTGAATACTTTATCGACAATGGCAATATTATGGAAAACACTGCTGATAAGGTCAACAGCTTTAATCATTATTTTGTAAATATTGGACCAAAACTGGCAGAACAAATTCCTGAGTCACTGCCATCAGTAGACTGTAGTGAAAACCGGATTGATAGGAACCCTAACTCAATGTTCCTCACATCAGGGCCCTGTTTCAGGAAGCCGGTTTAGTGGAAAAACTGAGTAAGTATACCCTGAGTTAACGAAAACTCTGGGTTTTCGGTTTCACAAAGAGAGTTCAGATGAAGCCTCAGTGAGTCACTATGACGACACACTCCGTGAAGCTAACCTGCCCCCTAGCAGGTTTACTACAACTAACCCTGACTGTCTCCGCCCCTTTGTCGGAAACCTGACTGTAGGAAGTGTCAGACATGGCGTGCCTCTTCCTTGAAGAGCCAGTAGATCGTGAAGCCCAAATTCTCCGCAGAGCTCTCCGCCGGGAGAGAGTGATTAGAGCGCGTTTGGACATTTTATCATTTCCTGATGATTTTCTGTGCGAACGTCACCGTTTCTCAGCACAATCTATAATTTATTTGAATAACATCCTCAGGCCATATATTACGCATGTGACACATCGCGGACATGCTCTCAGTTCATTACATATTATTTGTATTGCACTTCGGTTTTTTGCAAACGGGAGCTTTCTGTATAATATTGGTGACGCTGAGCACGTTTCCAAGGCTACCGTCTGTCGGGCAGTCAGGAATGTTACAGTTGCACTGAAACGTCTCCTGTACTCATTTGTGGTGTTCCCCGGTCATAGACCCACAAGATTTATCAAAGAGAGATGCCACAAAATTGCAGGTATCAGGATGACCAAAACTTAATTTATGATGTGGTGATACTTGGACTACTACTTAAATTTCACATTTATTTTCAGGGTTCCCAGGCGTGATTGGCTGTATAGATGGCACTCACACTCCAATCATTGCTCCTTCAGTAAATGAAGGAGACTATGTGAACAGGAAGTCTTTCCACAGCAGTAATGTACAGGTACATAGTTCCCTGTAGCATTTCAAACTAACAAATTATTTCATTATAGTAATGGATGCTAATTTGTGTTCTCTGCACTGTGAAGATCATATGTGATGCTGCCAACATTATCACAAATGTGGAAGCCAAGTGGCCAGGCTCTGTCCATGACTCACAAATATTCCGTGAATGTACACTGAGCACAAAATGTGGACATGGTGAGTTGAGAATACTTTAAAATATATAAAGACCAATTGCTTCAGGGACATTTGAACTGAAGTGTATCCTTCTGTCTTAGGAGAGTTCACTGGCTACTTGCTTGGTGATAGGGGGTATCCATGTTTACCCTATTTGCTTACCCCTTACCCTGACCCTGAACCGGGCCCACAGCAGCGATATAATCTGGCTAATTGCAGGACAAGAGCCAGAATTGAAATGACTATCGGAATGCTTAAGGCCCGGTTCCAGTGCCTGCAAAGACTCAGGGTCACCCCAGAAAGGGCATGTGACATTATTGTGGCATGTGTGATTCTTCACAACATTGCCACAATTAGAGGAGAACACTGTCCTTCTGAACCAAACATCAGCAGTGATCCAAACCATGAACATCCTGACCCTCCCACGGACATACAAGATGGAAGCGCAGTCAGAGACACCATATGTCACAATCATTTCTTTTGACCCATCACCTCAACATGTTGAAAGAAGAATAAACAGATTTTTTGTTCAACTGGCTTTATTGGTCGCCTGTATTTCCTGTACACAAAGTATTAAAAGATGTAAACCTCATAAAGTGTCTCTGTTGCTTCCTCCTCTGTAACAGCTGTCAATGTTTCTTCATTATTTTCCTGTAGTAAAGAAATAAACAACATTGCTGTTCTACTGTAAACTCATATAATCTGTGGAGTATTACTCACAACTGCATGTTGGTCTGGCTCAACAGGAGGCTGCACCAGATGCAGTACACCATCACCATCAACTGATAGAATATGAGGTTTATACAGGTCACTTATAACTTACAAGGGACCAAATGGCAATTAACAAACATACCAATCACCTTACACTTCATTGTCATTATGCTCTCAAAGACAACCAAGACTGAGGGAAGGCAAAATCAGTAGGAAAATAACTTCACTACAAAATAATCCATTATGGTAAAGAGTTTATCAAATGAATGAGCAGCACTGCAAAGGTGACTGTGAAGAAAGGATGTATGCACATCATGTATTATTTTGGATTTACCCCCTATGTAGGCACTTGTGTCTTGCGGGGTTATTGACTCAGAGGATGTCCCCGCAGAGATGCCTTCGGCCACAGGGCGCCCACTGTTTTGGCTGAGGGCCAACTGCTCAGCCTCTGTGAGTGGTGGTGGTGGAGGACCCCCACCTGTTTTTCGGGCCTCCGCTTTTTTTCTGTTGGCTATAACAGGCCACATTTGAGCATACAGAGTACGCAAATATGTACTTGTATGTGCTCAGATAATTTCAATAAGTGCTTACAGAAAGAAAATTAATGTAGCCTCTAACTGCAATTGATTTACATAGGACAAACAGACCAAGCACTGTGGCTCATAATACAATTACACCTTACCTGTTTGGACTATATTTTTATATTTCATTTTTACTTGCTGCCAGGCACGTTTGGGGCCTGTTGGGTTGCACCTGCGCTCACATCACGTCACAAAATAAAATGTATAACATAACAAATAAAATAACATATGATAAAATAACGTGTTAAATGGGTGGAAATCCCTAGATCAATGTTTATATTAACACTCACGCATTGACTCTGTCGGCTTTGTTTTGCCATGCATGCTCCCTTTCTTTCGCAGCTGTGGCTGTGTTACTTTTTTCCTGCAAGATTTGCATGTTATCGGCATATGCTGCCATCAGAATTTCGGCGTCAAGCGCTGTAAAATACATTGACCACGCCTTCTTTCCCTCCGTCTCCATGGTGACTCGCTTAATCTGTGCTCCACTAATCAGGGCTTTATGTATCCTCGTGCGCGTGCTTAACTTGGGGTTAAAGCAACTCCGCGTTGATTGAACTACTTGTTATCAGCCTTTCTGAAACCGAATATTCCGAGTTGGACAGTTCGGGGTTACTCAACCCTGAGTATCGTTTTTCACTCTGAGTTTTCTAAACCGGATTCCTGAAACAGGGCCCAGTGGAGGAAAAAGAAATAATTGACATTGTACACATGTGTAAATATAAAACATGTACTGATTGTAACGATATTGACATGAAAATCGTCAAGAAGGTCATTGAAGGAATCGTAGGACCTCTAACATATATTTGCAACTTATCATTTCAGACGGGAAAAGTGCCAAACAAAATGAAAATAGCTAAAGTTGTGCCGCTGTATAAAACGGGGATAGACGCCACTTCACAAATTATAGGCCTGTTTCTTTACTACCACAATTCTCCAAAATCCTAGAAAACCTGTTTAATAAACGATTAGAAAAATTCTTAGATACATATAAATTACTCTCTGACAGTCAATATGGATTCAGATCAAAAAGATCAACATCTCTGGCATTAATCGAATCAATTGAGGAGATTACGAATGCTATCAGAAACAGTATGCAGCTGGAGTATTTCTGGATCTCAAGAAAGCATTCGACACAATCAATCATGACATATTAATTAATAAATTGGAACGGTACGGGATCAGGGGGGTTGTACTGCAATGGGTGAAAAATTATTTAAGTGACCGGAAACAATTTGTGAAGCTGGGTGTCCATTCCTCATCATGCTTGGACATTGCTTGTGGTGTTCCACAGGGCTCTGTACTGGGTCCAAAATTATTTATTATTTATATAAATGATATTTGTAAGGCATCTGATATATTAAAATTAGTATTATTTGCAGATGACACAAATATTTTTTGTTCTGGGGGGAATCTAAAGGAGCTGCTGGATACAATTACTTCAGAAATGTGCAAAATTAAAAAATGGTTTAACAGGAACAAACTATCGCTAAATCTAAGTAAAACTAAAATTATCTTATTTGGGAATTCCCTTAGAAATGCACAAGTGCAGATTCATGTAGATGGTGTGGAAATTGAAAGAGTACTTGAACATAAGTTTCTTGGTGTGATTATAGATGATAAATTAAACTGGAAGTCTCATATAAATCATATACATAACAAAATTTCAAGAAGTGTCTCAATCTTGAGTAAAGTAAAACACATTCTGGACCACAAATCACTCCACATTCTCTATTGTTCCCTGATTGCACCGTATTTGAATTACTGTGCAGAGGTTTGGGGCAATACTTACAAATGTTTGCTATCATCAATCTTTATATTACAAAATAGGGCCTTAAGGATAATCCATAAAACTGGTTACAGAGATCATACAAATCCACTATTCTTAAAATCAAAAATTCTAAAATTCACAGATCTGGTTCATTTTCTCACTGCACAAATTATATATAAAGCAATAAATAACCTGCTTCCTGACAATATTCTAAAACTGTTTTCTAAAAGGGAACGGGGATACAATTTGAGGGGGGAATTAAATTTAAAACATCCTCGTATCCGTACAACATTAAAAAGTTTTTGCATCTCTGTGTGTGGAGTGAAGCTGTGGAACAGACTAAGTAAAGATATGAAGCAATGTCCGAGCATGGTACAGTTTAAAAAGCGGTTTAAGGATATGGTTTTTACAGGGTACAGGGAAGAGGTAGAGATTTGATAGGGTGTTCTTGTCCAATATTTTCATGTGTGTGCGGGTGCCCGGGTATGTTGTTATGGGTGGATATATATATATATATATATATATATATATATATATATATATATATATATATATATATATATATATATATATATATATATATATATATCTGTAGATTGTGTATCCTTTGAGGTGTTACTGGGGTTATTGAAAATGTGTATATGTGCGTATGTGTATATACGTATGTATGGAGATATATATACACTCAACAAAAATATAAACGCAACACCTTTGTTACTGCTCCCATTCCCCATGGGATGGACGTAGAGACCTAAAATTCATTCCAGATACACAATATAACCATCCCTTCCAAACAGTGGTCACAAATCAGTCCAAATGTGTGGTAGTGGGCACATCTGCCATATTGAGATAATCCATCCCACTTCACAGGTGTGCCACATCAGGATGCTGATCTGACATTATGAGTAGTGCACAGGTGTACCTCAGACTGCCCACAACAAAAGGCCACCCTGGAATGTGCAGTTTTTTGCGCTATTGGAGGTCTGGGGACCCAGAACCGGTCAGTATCTGGTGTGACCACCATTTGCCTCATGCAGTGCAACACATCGTCGCATGGAGTCTATCAGATTGTCAATTGTGGCCTGTGGAATGTTGGTCCACTCCACTTCAATGGCTGTGCGAGGTTGTTGGATATTCGTGGGAACTGGTACACGCTGTCGTATACGCCGGTCAAGCACATCCCGAACATGCTCAATGGGTGACATGTCCGGTGAGTATGCTGGCCATGCAAGAACTGGGACATTCTTAGCTGCCGTCTGCCCTGAACAATGTGAACCATGATTCATCCGTGAAGCGCACACCTCTCCAACGTGCCAGACGCCATCGAATGTGAGCATTTGCCCACACAAGTCTGTTACGGCGACGAGCTGGAGTCAGGTCAAGACCCCGATGAGGACGACGGGCATGCAGTTGAGCGTCCCTGAGACGGTTTCTGACAGTTTGTGCAGAAATTGTTTGGTTGTGCAAACCAATTGTTGCAGCAGCTGTCTGGGTGGCTGGTCTCAGACGATCTTGGAGGTGAACCTGCTGGATGTGGAGGTCCTGGGCTGGTGTGGTTACACGAGGTCTGCGGTTGTGAAGCCGGTTGGATGTGCTGCCATATTCTCTGAAACACCTGTGGAGACGGCTTATGGTTGAGAAATGAACATTCAATGCACGGGTGACAGATCTGGTTGACATTCCTGCTGTCAGCATGCCAATTGCACGCTCCCTCATTGCTTGTGGCATCTGTGGCATTTTGCTGTGAGACAAAACTGCACATTCCAGGGTGGCCTTTTGTTGTGGGCAGTCTGAGGTACACCTGTGCACTACTCATGATGTCAGATCAGCATCCTGATGTGGCACACCTGTGAGGTGGGATGGATTATCTCAATATGGCAGATGTGCCCACTACCACACATTTGGACTGATTTGTGACCACTGTTTGGGAGGGATGGTTATATTGTGTATCTGGAATGAATTTTAGGTCTCTACGTCCATCCCATGGGGAATGGGAGCAAAAACAAAAGTGTTGCGTTTATATTTTTGTTCAGTGTATATGTGTGTATATATATATATATATATATATTAGGGGTGCAACGATATTCGTATCGATATTGAACCGTTCGATACAGTGCTTTCGGTTCGGTACGCATATGTATCGAACAATACAACATTTGTAATTTATTTTATCAACTTTTCTTCTGACGATGCTGTCTGTGTTGAGCGCTCAGTGAATCTGCGTTCGACTACTCCGCCTAGGCTGCACTGTCGAGCGCAGATCCACTGAGCGCTCAACACAGACAGCATAGTCAGAAGGAAGAGCGCAGGGCAAGCTAGCAAGACAGAAGTTAAGCTCTCCTTGCAACATTCAGATCTGGCGTTTGGAATTATTTTGGTTTTCATGTGACGTATGACCCTGAAGGTAAGCGAGTCATGAACTAAAGTAAAACAGTATGTTGGATGTGCCACGCAATGCTCAATTACATGGGTGGGAACTAGTGTGTTAGCGCAGTTAGCTCGTTAACGTGTTGGCCGTCTAGCCCCATGCACGGGGCGATCGGCGGTAGCTCGTTAACGGAGATTTGCCGTGTTGTGGCGTTAAGGTCATTTCAACGAGATCAACCTGAAAGCACTAGTGGGAACACAACGAATATGACTGCACATTTACGCCGACATCATCCTAGTGCAAAGACAAAAACAACAAGCATGCTACTAACTTTAGCCGAGTCATTTAGACAGCTGTTAGCACATGATTCTCCTTATGCTGCTGAGAATATAGCCCAGAAGAAGCGGATAGTATAGCTTTTATTTTGGAAAGAGACATTTCTCTGTAATAAACTCTCTTTTCCAAAGATGAGTGATTCCTCAATCAGATACAGGGCTTGCAATATCATTAGCCCGACGTCCTGGGGCTAGCGATTTTTTTCAGTCGGGCTACCAAAATTTATCTCTGCCCTGCCCGTCGGGCTATTGTAGGAAGGAAAAATATATGTCAATGCTTTTGCATTCTTTCAGAAATGTAGCTGGGTAATTATGTCATTGGCATCGGTGAGCCACTGTCAATATGTGACATATTGAAATCACGTTTGAATTTGCGCTTGTTTTTTTGCTTTCACTTTGCAATCGTGCTAACTGTGTATAGAGAGCGACAGTACTGATCTGTGAGTGATGATAATTTGTGCACCAATTCCTCTGACATCGTCTTATTAATCGTTAGCTTACTATGCAAACATGACAAGTGAAATCTCCCGCAGCAAGCTTAAACATGTGAGAGGTTGATCGCGCAGAGAATCGCTGAGCTTATGTGAGTGTGTGTGTAAAAGCAGCACGATATATATTTTAGTTCTGCTGAGCCAAATAAGACAGGTCAGGGTGAAGAAGTGACAGCCAAAGAAAAGCTTACCACAAAACGGAGAAGTTATGACAAATCAGACTATAAGGCAAAAAGAAAGTGCAGCTTTATGGTTTCATGGACAAAAGAATTTCTGTGGCTGCAATATGATGAGCTAAATAACCAGGGCTACACATAAGTGGTCCGCAGGTGCGCATTCGCTGTCAAAATAAAAAACACCCACAAGGGTTAGGGTTAAATTTAAAAACTGTACTTTTGAGTTAAAATATATATTTATAATTTTAATAAATGACAAATTAAAAAGGCATGAACATTTTTTTTGTATCGAAAAAATATCGAACCGTGACACCAAAGTATCAAACCGAACCGTGAATTTTGTGTATCGTTGCACCCCTAATAAATATATATATATATATATATATATATATATATATATATATATATATATATATATATATATATAAATAACACCCAGCACTCCCCTGCGGGCGGTTTATCCTTCAAGCTCGGGTCCTCTACCAGAGGCCTGGGAGCTTGAGGGTCCTGCGCAGTATCTTAGCTGTTCCCAGGACTGCGCTCTTCTGGACAGAGATTTCCGATGTTGTTCCCGGGATCTGCTGGAGCCACTCGCCTAGCTTGGGAGTCACCGCACCTAGTGCTCCGATTACCACGGGGACCATCGTTACCTTCACCCTCCACATCCTCTCGAGCTCTTCTCTGAGCCCTTGGTATTTCTCCAGCTTCTCGTGTTCCTTCTTCCTGATATTGCTGTCATTTGGAACCGCTACATCGATCACTACGGCCGTCTTCTTCTGTTTGTCTACCACCACTATGTCCGGTTGGTTAGCCACCACCATTTTGTCCGTCTGTATCTGGAAGTCCCACAGGATCTTAGCTCGGTCATTCTCCACCACCCTTGGGGGCATCTCCCATTTTGACCTCGGGACTTCCAGGTTATACTCGGTACAGATGTTCCTGTACACTATGCCGGCCACTTGGTTATGGCGTTCCATGTATGCCTTGCCTGCTAGCATCTTGCACCCTGCTGTTATGTGCTGGATTGTCTCTGGGGCATCTTTACACAGCCTGCACCTGGGGTCTTGCCTGGTGTGATAGACCCAGGCCTCTATGGATCTTGATCTCAGAGCTTGTTCTTGTGCTGCCATGATTAGTGCCTCTGTGCTGACACAAATCACTGCAGTGCAGTACCTATAATACCTACAGCATGTTCTCCCAACTTTTATTTAACTTTTTCCCCCAACAAATACAAGACTGGTTCAAATCCAAAATAATAACACTGCACAGCACTAGAGTATTTAGTTTTATTTAGTTTTATTTATTTATTTAGGACAGTGCATGTTAATGAACATAAATGTGTAAAAAAAAAAATTACATGAATGTAAACATACCAGATTATAGCCAAGGGCTAATTTCCATCTGTATTACAGCATTATGTCTATAATTGTTGTCCATTAGGATCCAGTTTACAGGTTACTCCCAGTGCTTCCAGTGGTTTCTTCCATTTGTCCACAAAAATTCGG